>NW_012267220.1:7534056-7606790 GCF_000151885.1 Dipodomys ordii | reverse complement strand
GTCGCGGCCCGAGGAGCGGGGCCGGGCCGGCGGCCATCCACCCGACCACGTTAGAAGCTCAACCTGACCTTCTTGTCGTCTTCGCTCCGTGAACGGATGAAAGGCACATTAAACATTACTTTCTAACGTCTGGCGGAGCCGTTCGTTTTCATGGAGAAGAAGAACTTTCGGAATCCAGATTGACTTGCTGGTATTTTCTCTCCCATTAGTAAGTGCTCTGCCATCCAACTTCCACAAGTACTTATCGTTGCGACCAGGAGTCCTTCTGAGGACAGCTCGGTTAGTTTTCTTTTTCTTTTTGCCAAGTAAATATGGAGGTATATTGCGCTTCCCACCTTTCAGAATGGTAGGAGTGCTTTCAGTGTGTTTGTACACAGATTCTATGCAGATGCTCTAGGTTTCATTTTATTTGTATGTGTTCCATGTACAACTCACTTAATGATTACATAAAGTTTAAATTACTTCAGAACATAACATTTAAAGTTTAAAGCTCAAGTTTCCTCTCACTTTTGAAACATCATTTAATTTCTTTCACATTTTTTTTTTTGGCCTGAGAGACCAATATTGGTTTATTATTTATTTATTTTTTGTTGATGATGAACTTAGGGTCTGGGTGCTGTCCCTGAGCTCTTTTTTGCCCAAGGCTAATGCTCTCCCACTTTGAGCCACAGCACTGCTTCTGGTTTTCTGATGGTTAACCGGAGCTACGAGTCTCACAGACTTTCCTGCTTCGGTTGGCTTTGAACCATCATCCTCAGATCTCAGCCTTTTGAGTAGCTAGGATTCCTGGCCTGAGCCACCCAATGCCTGGCTTAATAGTGACTTATTAGTGTGTGTTTCACATTAAAATGATGCAATATTCAAACTTTACCCCTAAAACACCGTGCCTGGCTAGCTTGCCACAATCATAGCATCCTAAAAGTTGGTTGCGACTCTCAGCCTTCAAGGGTATAGACATAGGGTTTTCTCTTTGGTACAACTGTAAATAGCAGTCAACTGTTTAATGACCTGATGTGAATTTTGATGGGCTCATCTAATTCTACAGTCAGAGTGTGCCCTGAACACTTGAAATAAATCTTCACACACCCTTTAGAAATGTTCAACACACAGGTTAATTTCACCCTATTGATTTTTATCCACTATGCACCTTGAAAGTCTCAAGATCTCTTGACCTATACAAGATATCTCTGACAGTTTAAAAAGAATAGCTCTTCAAAAGAATGCTTGAAAAATCAGTAAAGATAATGAAATAACTCTTCCCCAACTATTAGCTGAGCATTTTAACTGGACAATTTGATTAGGTTTCAAGGACAGGACAAGATTATGAATGCTTGCAAGAAGAAGTTTCATATCATCAAGTTTCTGAAGATGAAGAGAGACTACGTTTATGGGCATTTTGAGGGAAGTTGGTGTTCTTAGTGACTAAAATTTTCAAATGAAATTGGCAGAATAATCAGAACTACTGTGGGCAAACAGTGAAACAACAGAACAGGAGATAAGGTTAGAAGACTCATCAACTCTCCCAGGAGCTTAGGGCTTTTTGTCATTTATTTTAAAAAAAGAAGAACAATAGAGACTGAATCTTGCCAATCTTACAATTCAGTGGTCTATATCCAAGATGATATATAATTTAAAAGAAAAAATAAAAGCAACATAAAAGTGTTCTTGTACCAGAAAAACTTGGAGAAATGTGTAATAAACATGATTTTCTGCTGTAGAGATCCATCTTCCTCCAACACATCATTATTACATTTTTTTTCCTTCTCAGGATTATTATTTTTTTATTTAAAAATTTGGGGCTAGTACTGAAGCTAAAACTCAGCTCTCTTATAGGGCTTTTGCAACTCACAGTTGGTGCTCTACCACTTGAACCATGCCTTTAGTGCCTCCATTTTGTTTTTTAATGATTCCTTTCCTTACCCATTAACAGAAAATGGTGTCAGAAGCATTTTATTGATAATTTCTCTTATGGACTTCCAAATATAGTAACATTATCAATATGAACTATTTAAAAAAGAAAACAAAAATAATTTCCAGAGAAATCATTGATACCCTTCCCCACCCAACGGGAAAAAAAAATAAAACCTCCCAGCACCAAATAAATGGAAGTGAATCAGCCATTGTCACATTGTTACTTGGAGTGTAGATTTATTTAAGTTAAACAATCTCCTAAGCAAATTACACCCATCTCACTCCATTACCCTCCTTAATAAAAATTGTAATTAGACAACCAACATCTGACTTGTAAAGTTCTAAAAAGAATAGAAAATTAAAAATAGATTTTCCAGGGAAATCTCTCTCTGCATCTTTTTTTAAATGGTATTTCGCTGTTTTTGTGCAATCTTTCTTTGGAGTAACTGGGTAGCATAGTTTTCATTTGTCACTGTTAGTGGGATTCCTATGAGGACCCTGAATTAGAACTTGAGCTGATGGACTTTCATGAACCAGCAACTTCTGCTTTAAAAGGAAAATGGGGATATCAATGAGAGAATGGGCACACTGGAAATCCATTTCATTACGGAGTGAAGTCTTAAGATTATTGCACCCTTTACAAAAAAAAAAAAATAAAACAGAATGGTATGAGCACTCTAAAATCAACTGCAGCACTTTTAAGGGTTAAACCGGCTTAACCCATTCTTAGTCAGAGAATGGCACCAAGAGCTCACCCCTTGAAGTGTGGCTAGTTCTAAACCTGTGGGGATCCTCAGGTTGTCGGAGCAATCATGCATCCTATTTCCGCCCCCCTCCCACCCAGTTAATAGGATCCATTCATAGCTACTCACTACTGCAGGATTTGACCTGAGAAATGCTAGGATTGATTAACTCAGTAGTTGTTTTGAAAAGTCCCTAAATAATCTTCACCCTTGGCCAGCAAGGGAAACTGCTACGGGAGTTCTCAGAAGCAGCTGATGAGGTTCTCAGACAAGCTCTTCAGACGCAGGAAGTTCTTCAGGATGAACTCCTTTGACATGGCATTTACAAATCTTTAAACCAAGCTTCCTGGATCTTGGAAATGTTATTCCTGACTCCTTCGACCCAGATGCTGGCTAAAATAAGAGTTCATCATCTGTAGGTAATCATTCCCCTTCCTTTCTTCCTTCCTTCTTTCTAGGAGCTGGTGTGGTGGCTAAATTTTTCTATAACAGTCATGTTGACGTGTTCAAAAATCCACTGCTGAGTCTCTGAAAGGGGGTCACAGGTGGCCATGAATATCTTCTTCTCTGCAGGGTTACAATCCATGCAGCTGTTGCCTACAGGATGAAATAAGGTTCTGTCCTAGAGGAAATGAGAAAGAAAAGACTGACATAGTACACGGGAATGGTGAGAATCCAAAATATACAGAAAAATAAAATATTTGAGTTCCATGTACAGAGTATTAAAGAGACCACCTCCCAAGCCCAATAAGAATGGATGGATCAGTCGACAAGGAAAGCTTGTAAATTTATCAGTTGAATCCATTGAAACTCCAAGAAGTTAAGTTTGAGTCAGAGACAAAAATTTGTTTAAGCTGGTATCAGTGGATCATACCTGTCAGTCTAGCTATTCAAGAAGCTAAGGTCCAGAGGATCACAGTTTGAGGACAGTCCTGGCAGGAAAGTCCAAGAAAACTCACTCCCTACCCCTAAACCAGACAAATGTCAGGCTGGAGGCATGGCTTGGGTGGTAGAGTGTCAGTGAACAAACTCAAGGCCTTGAGTTCAAGCCCCAGTGCTGTCAAGAAAAACAAAATGCACCCTTTCATTTTGTAAATAACAATCCATGGATTTCCTATTCTCTGGTCAGCATTTTTCTATATGTTTGGATTTTGAAGAGAAATATGTGAGGCTGCATGTCAAGTAGCTAATAATCTATTTGGAAACAAACATGAAATAGGTATAAAAGCTGTAATTCAGTCCACAGTAAATATTAACCACACATACACATTCCTATATACACAAGCATGTAAGCACACACAAGTACACACAAAGATGTACACACACACACACACACACACACACACACACACACACACACGAAGAACCTGCATTGGGAAAGGCAAATAGAAACCAAAGTTCTAGGTGCTCAACTTTTCAGGAGATGAATGTGGGGATGGGAACACAGGACACTCAGGCAATAGCAGAAAGTACAAGTCCAATGGTTTAGTGACACAGTTATCATGGCTTTCTTTTATTATTTTTGTCAGTTGTGGGACTTGAACTCAGGGTCTGAGCTCTGTCCCTGAGCTTTTTTTTTTTCTTTCTCTTTTTTTCTCAAGGTTAGTGCTCGAAAAACCTTGAGCCACAGCACCATTTCTGGTTTCCTGGTAGTTAATTGGAGATAAGAGCTTCAGACTTCCCTGCTAGGGCTGGCTTTAAACCACAGTCCTCAGATCTCAGCCTCCTGAGAACCTAGGATTACAGGTGTGAGTCACCAGTGCTTAGCTGTCAGGGTTTTCTTAAATTGGAGGAGGTGCTATTCACTTAAAAAACAAAACAACACCAGAGACAGTTATCGGCTGAGTGGATGAAAGGTACTCACTCCTAGTCATAAAGTTTAAGAGCTGAGCAAGCTCATTATTTGAGCAGGTCTGTTTAACACACACACCTTTTTTTTTATTGTACATAGGAAAAGAAGATAATGCCAAATGAAAAAGGTCTTTCCTTACCTAGTATCCTGCATTTATCTCTATGGCATTTGTGATTTTTTTTTTTAAGAACCATGGATATGAGAAAACATCCCCGAACCACTGCTTAAAACTTAGGACCAGGTGATATTTTATTATTTAGCTTAGGAAGTGTTTATAAGTTCACATCCTTTTTCCTTTCAGTGAGGAACACTGAACTTAAAATGGGTTTAAATTTAATCTCAGCCACCCTTGGTAAACATTTCTGGGTTGTTCCAGGATTTTAAGACTCCATCAAGCCAATATTTAATGTCCTTTTAGGATCCGGATGTTTGCAAAGTTCAGTGCTGCATGAAGGAAAAGAAGGAAGGACAGCAATATGCTTCAATTTAGTTTGCATTATTCTATTTTTAGTGTAAACAAAGAGCTATGCTTCATACAAAGGTTCACTATTTTCTTATTCTCTTTCTCCCTGTTCTTGCTCTCTCACTCTCACACACGCACGTGAGTGTGTGTGTATGTGTGTGTGTGTGTGTGTTTGAGACATGCTGTAATTAGCCCAACCTGGCCTTGACCTTGCAATCCTCCTGCCCCAGATTCCCAAAGACTGGGATTACAGACTTGTACTATCACACCTGGACTTACCTGCTTTCTTAAAAGGCAAATTTTCTAGACTTTATTGTGGATGTTGTTTTCCTTACACTAAGAGGACCCCTAATGTCCTCTCTTTATCTCTTGTTTCATTAATTCCACTGGCATCTGACCCTAGGGAAAGACTCTGAGAAACTCTTCCCTACTGTGTGGTGGGGATGGTAGACTCTAGGAGGGAGGAAGGAAGGAAGGAAGGAAGGAAGGAAGGAGGAAGTATGTGCAGATCCTGTCTTTCCTGGGATCCTGGGAAGTTGGCATTACAGACTGCTTTTGGAGCCATCATATTTCCTTGGACAACTTGTTCTCCTTCCCTGTCTTTCCTTCTTCCAGCTTCTCTGGAAGTCTTCACTTTCAACTTCCCCCAGTTTAGCTGTGTAGACATCATATATATATATATATATATATATATATATATAAAATCACATGTCATAACTGATTATATAAATAATATATGAGATACATGATATATATGTATAATATATCTCACACACACACACACACACACACACACACACACACATTAGAAGTGGAACCCAGGGCCTGGTGAATACTAGGTAAGCACTTTATCACTGAGCTTTAGCTCTTCAAAGCATTCTAAAGTTGCAATATTCTTGAAAATTCTGCATGACTTGCTACATTCGAATCCCCTTTGTCTTATGAACCTTCTTTCCCTCCTCACTCTCTGCATTTCTTCCTGTTGTTGCCTCTGTCAGTAGCTCAGGTGGGAAAAACAAGGTACACAATTTTTGTTCTCTTTTCCTTCACCAGCTTCAGCATAGATGCAAAAGCCAAGCAATTTTTCCTGAACGTTTTATTTTTCTGTTCATCAGTTTCTGAGCCCTCAGGTGATGCTGTTTTCCCAGATCCCACTGAGCATGCCTGCTCTGACAAATACACAGATGCCCTACAAAGACATAGGCTCATATGGACAGGCCAGCAATGCAAATTGATCACTATCCTGAACTACCCAGAACATGTTCTCTGCCCTTGTACTTCTTGCTCTCATCAAAGTTAAACAGTTGAATTCTTTGTATCTGTCTCTATCTGAGAAGCTTTATCAGTGAAATGAAGGGCTAGATGAGATAAATCTGGATAACATCACCTAGCTGTAAAATTGAATGAACGTTTGATTCCAAAGTTCACCAGTGACAGAGACAAATGACGTGATGTCAAACTAAAGACCATCTACAATATCCAGTAGATGAATAGATTGATTGTGCTCTTGTTATAGCCTGAGCTCTGCTCACTCTTGTCTTTAGAGTATCCAGCAGGCCTCAGAATCAAAGCTTCTGGAAATATTCTCAGTATATTCCCTAGAGTATGCATTTTTATTTTTCACCTTGGGGGCCACAAAGCCACCATCTTTATGTTTCTACTGCAACTTTGGATTTCTGCCTTCACTGAAGTGTTTCCTGACTCTAAGTAAGTCAGTGGATCAAGTAATTATTCTCTGAGTATGTCTCTTGTTCCTCCACAGCCCTTTATCCCATCTCTCATCTGTCAGGAGAGCAATGGCTGTTAACGTTATAGAGTACAGGTTGTAGGTTATGTTCTACTTTTGTTTTGCGCCCCCCGCCCCCCTGTAGAATAGAGTTCTTGGTACTTTGGAAAGTTTGATGTTCTGTAAGAGTCATCTATAAATGATGATAGATGGCGTTCTTTCTTTCCTTGTAACTAGTTTGTTCTTGTTTCAGACCTGCAAGAAGGCAGAGCATAGGCCTGGCTGTTAACAGTGTGATACAGCACATTTTGATTTACTTTCCCATCTTCTCTGGATACCTACTTTCTTCCTTTTTTTTTTTTGGCCTAAGAAAACTAGAAATCATTCATCAGGAAAATGTCTCACTTTACATCTAGGATTACTGAATTGCCTTTCATGATCACTAAGCAATTCCAGCCAATCAGTGCACACTGAGAAAAAATCTATAGGTGGGCCTCTTCAGGTATCTCGTGGAAGAAGACAGTTTTTCAAGCCAGCTGTGGACTGGGTTGGCATATGGGTGACACACTGGGGCATTCACATGCGTGCACAGAATTTTACTAGGTTTCTTCTTTATATAGAGTCTGGACTTCAAAAGGAAGAGTAAGCTGCTGAAAACATACCAATTTGTGTGTAGGATCATAATAGAACCAAACATCAAAGATGCAAAGAGAGTAAAGTAGATGCTTGAGTGCATACTGTACAGGAAGAGGATTCTGAAAATGAAACAAACACACATGGGGGAGAGACAATAGCATGCTGGGTAAAGATATGGGATTTCATGTCCTAAGAAATCTGGATAAATTCCAGTCATGCCAGTAATGGACGAATTACTTAAATTGGACAAATTGCTTCATTCTATGACTCTCCTCTTAGTTATTAATAAAATATAAGTGATATACATTACAAGCTTGAGAATACAATTTTAAAAAATTCTGGCCTAATTTCCTACTTATAAATAAGTATTAACTAATAGTAATTTCATGTTCCCTTCTCTCTAATTTATTTTAGCCAGAAATTGTTTCTAGATCTAAAAATCAAAGTGTACTAACCATATGCTCTGAGACCAGCTATTTGATACCAAAGTATATTTCCTGAAATCCTGGCACAATTGAATTTGAAAAAATTATCCTCTGACGCAGCTAGTTACCCACATTAAAGAAGAGTACTTCTCACTTTGAGCAAATATATTTATAGAACCAAGGGAATCAAAGGCTATGAAGTGAGCTCTTCTGTGGAACTATAATCCGAGTTTGTGTCTAATCCATGTGATTACATTGATCTAGGTCTCTCTGAGCTTTCTGGAAAGAAGAGCAATTCAGAAGGTTTTGTTCTGCCTAATTTTTGTTTATTTGTTTTACTAAAATACATGTAACACTTTTAAGGCTAACTGAGCTTAACAAATATTTAGGAAGTGCTTTTAATTTTTTGGTTTGTGTTAGGAAAGGTATATAGCAGGACAACTGAAGATATACCACTAGACCCAAAAGAGGAAAACAGTTGGTAAACAACAAAAAATAATAATCTAATTGAAGTAAAATAGTGATAATGTGATTGCAGAGGAGACTGAATAGGATAGGATGCCTTAGGTGATTTCAGACATAAGGAAGAACTCTAAAAAAATGTGAAATTAATGTATGAATTTATGCATTTATTTTGCCAGGCACTATTTTAGATCAGTAACCTAGCAATAAACTTAGCAAGTCCCTTCCTAACTCATATTCCAAAGGTAGAAATGATATGAGGACAGTGGGTTGCTGATAATAAACAGCAAAGTGGTAAACAGAATACCTAGCCAGTTCACAGGTGGTGTAACAGATTAGGAAGTGAGGAGGACCTAAACTGACACAGATGGTTCCAATGTGATAATTTAAATGAAGTGGCCAGGACGAGCCTTCTTTAGAAGATGATAGTCGAGCAGTCTTGATCTGGGAAAAGGAATTAGACATACAAACTCTTGAGCACAAAGGGTCCCAGACAGAAGCAAAAGCCAGTGGAAAGGTCCTAAGCAGGTGTGAACCTTGGTGAGTCAGAAAGGTGAGAAAGGCAGAGTGATGGACATGATATATCAGGTGGTAGAGGGCTAGGTAACAGGGTAGGGCCTAGCAAGTCATCCTGGTGTGGCTGGAACACAGGGAGCCTTGTGCAGAATTCTAGATGCTGACAAGATCTACAGTGACAGCAAGGACCACATCACAGAGAGACTTGGGTGCCATGCTAAGACTTGATTTCTCATGCAAATGTTGGGCAGTGATCATTGGAGGATTTAATAGAATAGAGTCACAGATACATATTTGGGGTGGCAGTAAGGACAATGGAGGAGAATTTGAAAGGGACTGATCTCTGAATGAGAAATTAGAAGCTACTATAAGAGTCTAAGGAGGTGGGAGGGAAGGGATGGTAGGGAGAAAGCAAAGGAGGAGGCAACAATGCTCAATAGGAAAGGTACTCGTTACCTTGCTCATGTAACTGTAACCCCTCTGTACAAGATTTTTACAATAAAAAACGTACAAAAATTTAAAAAAATCCAAAATTCAGCTGCTGCTAAAGCCAAAGCAATGGGAATGAGTTAGAGGTGACCAGAGAAATGACTTGAGGGATATTTGAGAATTTGAATGCATAGAGCTTTTTTTGTTTTTTGGTCAGTCGTGGGGCTTGAACTCGGGCTTGGATGCTGTGCCTGTGTTCTTCAGCTCTATCACCTGAGCCACTTCTGGTTTTCTAGTGGTTTATTGGAGATAAGAGTCTCATGGTTCTTTGTTGCTTTGTATGTCCCTCCCCCACAGTATAACCCCTGCTTTCACTGTATTTGAGGTATAATTTGTGGAGGGGAAGGGGGAAAAACAAGTCGTTTAAATAAGGATACAGGTGGACCTGTTGCAACAATGAGTAGTAGAAGTTGTCAATGTCAAAAACAAACTTTACAATTTTGGTGGGGGGGAGGATGGGAAGGGAAGGGAAGGGGAAACAAAGGAGGAGGCTACAATGCTTAATAAGAAATGTACTCATTATCTTGCCCATGTAATTGTAACCCCTCTGTACAGTATTTTCACAATAAAAAATAAATAAAAATATTTTTTAAAAAAGAGTCTCATGGACTTTCCTGACCAGGTTGGCTTTGAACCATGATCCTCAGATCTCAGCCTTCTGAGAAGCTAGGATTACAGGCGTGAGCCACTGTCACCTGGCTAGAGAATTTTGGCTAATATAATATGAGGGGTGGAGATAGAGAGAAGAGGAGGTGGATGAATCAAGAAACCAGAGAAAGACCTCTATTGAGTCAGAAAAGAGGAACAGGTTCAGGGGTGGGAATGGTCTTAATTTTTCTTCTGGCTTGAAATCCTGAAACTAGGTTTTAAGCTTTTAATAGCCACTTAATTTGTCCATGATCAATTGTTGTTGTTGTTTTTAACCTGTAAAATGAATGGATATAGAAGGAGAGAAGGGAAAGATAAACAGTAAAAGAAACTCTGTTCTTCCTCTCTTTGGCTTATGCAGGACGTGGTTGATATGAAACTGACCTCCAAGGAAGACAAATCAAGTTTTTTCTACATATATATATATATATATATATATGCAGAAAACCACTGGTTTCTGAGAGATTGCAAATAACACCTTAGTAAGTACAAAAAGGAAAAGTAGTCTTATTATCTATTCTGTTCTGCTTTTTCTTTGACAGGTAGTATTTCTCAAAGGAGAAAATTGGTCTTTGTGCATTGGTATTTAATTTGTCCAATTAGAAACAATGCCTTTTATGACCTTGGGGTGTGAGATGAGACATATAGGCTACAGCCAATCTTCAAACTATCCTCTGTTTCCCTAACTAGTATTCTGGGCTATATGCATGGCACTGTGCATGAAGACATATCTTCAGTTCTCCTTAGAGCAGTGCACTTATTTGTTAAAAACATATGTTGTATGTGTTAGATTCAAACATTTCTCACCCTGTTTGCTCAAATCTTAACATTACTTACAAGGTCTTGTATAGACTGCCTCTTATTCATGGCAGGCTTTACATTCACTATTTCCCTTTGCACTCATGAATTTCAGCTGGCTTCTCTTTGTTTATCTGTTTTGTTGTTTCTTCTTTACAGTCTTTCCTTTTCTCCGTCCCTCCCTCCTTTCCTTCTCTTCCTCTCCCTCATTTCCTTCCCTTTTCCTCTTCTCCCCTTCTTTCTTTCCTTCCTCCTCCCTCTCTCCCTCCCTCCCTCCCTCCCTTCCTTCTGTTCATTCTTGCCTACCTTAGGGCCTTTGTTCAAGTTGATTCACATGTGTAGGACCTTTCTCTCTACCACTTTCTTCACCAATCTAATTCCCACTTATCTTTTAGGTCTTCTTTTAAATACCAGTAAGAGACACCTCCTCCACCCCCTTTGACCTGATTAGTGTCCAATGTTTCAAGTTCTCATTTTCCTCTCTACAGTCAAAGAGAAAACCAGCTGTCCCAGATCCTGTGTGCATCTGTCCATATCTATCTTGTCAGTAAACCTGCCCACAGTCATGGGAACACAGTAGTTATTATTTATTGAATGTTTTAACTATGTGTCAGATCGTGCTAAGTGTTCTAGCCAGATTTTCTCGTTTTCTCCTACCAAAGCCATAGTAAGCAACCTAGAGAGACTGGTAATGCACATGAACAGGAAGCTAGCTTTAGTCATTCATTCACTGAATGCCTTATAATACACCACAGGATCTTTTAGGTGCCAGAAATACAACATGGATGAAAACATAGAAAAATCCCTGCTGTCATGAAATTTACATTCAGCTACTTAGCTATAAGTAGCTAAAACAGTTCAGAAATATGCAGTATAGGAATATAACTAATTAGCCCGTATTTTTGAGCTATGTATAAACCCATCTGGAAAGTTAAAAATTGGAAGATAACTTGTTGAACGCATCCAGTAGTAACATTAATTGAATGGCAAAGTTATGCTTATGTGCATTTAAATTTTATTTGATCATTGCAATAAACCTTTAAGGCCAATTTTTTTATTATCTTCATTCTCTAAATGAGAAAACAGGAACACACAGCAAGGAAGTTTTCTGAGATCCCAGGGCCACAATCCACAGTGGAGCTCATGACTCAAATGTCAGGCCTCTCAGGACCCAGAGCTAGAGTTTTTAACCTTTCAGTTGCATTTCCTTCTCTCTGCCCGGCTGAGGCAATTAGCAGACCTGCCCTATCCCACATCTGCTTAGGAGGAAGAATTGTCCTTCTCAGCAAATATTAATTGGATTTTTTCATAGTTCCTTTCACCACAATTCTTTTCTGTTTGGCAGTGTAGCTGTTGGCAGACGTTCAGTTCCGCCTTATGTAAGAGAATGGGGGCTATCTGTCATGCAGACTCTCTGCTTGTGAGTGACTGGAGTGAGACAGTTGAGCATGTCAGAGGGAATGGTACCCAGTCAGAATATGGTGAAATTGACTTGGCAGGAGTTAGAAGGTTGTGACAGCTAAGTGACTTCAACTGGGTGAGACAGACGAAAACAGACAAGAGGATGTTACTAACGGAAACATTCTTCTTTCCACTTGTTCACTTGTCTTGGCTCAGAATGACTATTAGCTCTTCTCAAAGTGCCTCTCAAGTGACCAGGATTTGCTGTGAACTTTGAGGGAGGAAGTTGAAGTAGAGGAGCTCCACATTCCACAGCCCTTCTCACAATGGTCGCGCCAGTCCAATAAATACCTACCTCTGAGTGACTAATTCTCTTTAAGGGTTTTATACCAGATTGATTATTTAAAAGTAAGCATTCACACCTCTTCATGTGGCCAATTTCTGCTGCTATAGTATATCTATGTCATGCTACATTCGTCTTGAAAAGGAACTTTCATTGCTGCTAGAATGAAAGGCCCTCCTGGGAACTAGCTCTTTTTGACAAGGTAGTTAAAAAATAAAACATTTTAGATAGATAATATTTTTTGAGGGTGCTAGGGTTTGAATCCAGGACCTTGTGCTTTCCAGAATGTTGCCCCAATCACTTGAGCCATACCTCTACCCCATAAACTTTTCTTTTTGTTAGTCATGGGGCTTGAATTGAGGGCCTGGGTACTATCCCTGAGCTCTTCAGCTCAAGGTGAGTGCTCTACCACTTGAGCCACAGCTCCACTTCCGGTTTTCTAATGGTTTATTGGAGATAAGAGTCTCACGGACTTTCCTGCCCAGGCTGGTTTTGAACCGTGATCCTCAGATATCAGCCTGCTGAGTAGCGAGAATTACAGACGTGAGCCACCAGTGCCTGGCATCCCTAAACTTTTATCTTTAGTCTGCTTAGATTAAATCAATGACTTGGTTATTGGAGTATGATGACTTAAGCCCCCTACTACAAACAAGGGATGATGCAGAGATTGTGCATCTAGTTTCCAACAAGACTAAAAAAAAATCTATATTTTTTTATGGTTAGCTGGAGAATGATGGCCTAGAAGCTATTATTACTAGGTGAATTTGTATTCGGTTGGATAAAGTCCTCCAAATGATGCTTGTTAATGAATCAATATCACCTCTGTGTTATGACAGAGAGCTCAATAATAGACCTTATGCATTGGGATCCATAGCTTAGAAAAGGGCATGCTGACAAAATACTGATTGGGGTATATCTTGTGAGACAGATCCATTTTAAAATTTATTATTTTATTTTACATTTGGGATGTGGCTGGTGAAGACTAGAGCCATATATATTCCAAGAACCTCCTTTACTGCTGCGTTCCACCCCAATTCATAAGATGGTAATTAATAAAAACAAAAGGAAAGCTACATAAGTATGAAAGGCAGATTTTATAGGCAAAAGATGAGAGATGTGCCTGCGTAGAAAAATAAGAAAAAAGATGGTTTGTTTTTGTTTTAATTTTGAAATTGTATTAATAAGTCCAATGTGTGAAGTGAAGGCAGAAAATCAATCAGCTCAGGCTAAATTAACAGCAGCACTGCTTGCAAGAACAACAAAAACAAATGCTAGAAACTCCAAGCAAAGCATACAAGGAGCTCATTCCACTTTCCTTGGATAAGGGATTTTGTGTTCTGTTCTGGGCAGCATGCTACTTTGTATCACTATCTGGAGTGGTATTATGAGCCAGTGTCCAGGAGATTTAGGTAGCCTGCAACTAACTCATGTGAAAAGGAGTAGATGCAAATTGGGCCCTTTAATCAGAAGTAAAGATTAAAGACCAAACAAGTATTACCAAATATTTGGGATTTGCCTTGAACAAAATGGATTAAATTGAATTTGAGGACCATCAAAGGCCGTTAAAGAGCTTTGGAACATTGAGTCTGTCCAGAGACGAATGGGCTGACCTGGAAGAGTGTAACTGCCCAACGCTGACCACAAGTCCAGGGTTTTGTGAACACGTCATAAATCAGAACCGAAGTTGAATTACATGCCTTTTTAGTTAAACTCATTGTATACAATTTTCTCATTTGAGATCCTAAATCAATACCTAACCAGAATGATTTAAAATAACAACCTTGTGCCTTTCCATCTGGCAGTGCGGTGGACGGCACAGTTTATGAGCTGTGAGGCCAAGGCCCTGGCACATACCATAAGTTAAAATAGTCAAATGTAGTCACGTGCCAAGAATTCTACCCACTGCTTAATAAACTAATGGTTCCATTGTATTGTTACCAATTCAATGTGGCAGGTAGCTTTTTATCTACCATGCTTGTTTTGTGCTTTATTTTGTCTTTTTTTTTTTTTTAGTGGAAGTTAAGCTGTAAGAATATTCTACAGAGCTACTAGTAAAGGTAATTTATAATCATTGAGGTTTTGTTGTTGGGGAAGTTTATTTTGTGGTTTTTGAGACTAAGATGTGTGATATTTATTCAGAACAGTTTGAAATTCATGATAGAAGGACTCCTATCAGTTGATCTTTAAGCTAGTTAGTGAATGCTTACTTAGGAGTGATACATATTATATATATGTATATATATAATATTGTATAGTAGGCCGATATTATAGGAATGTGGAAAAGGTTGCTTACCTCAGGTAGTTAAGATGCTACAGGTACAAGTAACTATGCTTCAGAAACGTTTCAAGTACAAAAAAGGAAACAATGGCACAGGAGGATCAATAGAGGGTTACTAGAGCGGGAGGAGAAGTAGGTTGATGAAAGTAGGTAAAGCTAGAAAAGAGCTTCTCTACCTAGTTGTCTATTAAAATGTCTTGGGAGCTTTCAAAAAGTCTCACTACCTGGCTGTACCTTCCAGGGAGAGCCTAACTCAGCTTCTCCTAATGCCAACAGCACACTGCCTTCAATACATGTTCTTTTACGGATGCTTGGGCTTTTACAACATTCAATCCTGTGTTTTCCTTCTTTCAAGATTTTCTAGGCTATATTTGGTGCTTTTCATTTCTACATTAGTTTGAGAATCTATCAATTTCCAACAAGAAACCTGTTGGGATTTGGCTGGCTTGCATTAAATGTGTAGATCAATTTCAAAACTGACATCTTTGCGATATTAAATCTTATATAAGCATTAAACATGATGAATCCCTCTCTACTTTATTTCTTTATCTCTTTGTTTTTTTATTTAGTCAGTGCTGGGGATCGAACCCAGAGGCAAATGTTCCACCAATGAGCTGTTAGTCCCAGGCCTATTTGTAGCTTTATATGCAAAAATTTTGACTTTTTTCCCCAGTACTGAGGCTTGAACTCAGGGCATTGCTTATTCTCCTGGGATTTTTTTTTCACCCAGATGGCACTCTACTATTGAGTCAGACCTGTACTTCTGGATTTTTGCTGGCTAATTGCAGATAAAAGTCTAACAGGTTCATCTACTTGGGCAGGCTATGAGCCATAATCACTTCAATCTTAGACTTCTGAGATGCTGGGAGTATAGGTGTGAATCACCAGCACCCACTTTATATATACCATTTATTCCTAGTTATCTAATGCTTTTCATAGTGACCAAGTGTAATCCCTTTTAATTCCATTCTCTAGTTTTTGTTGTCAGCATATAGACAATTGATTTTCATCTTAAGGCTATGCTAAATATATTTACCAGTTTTTGATGGTTTAGCTGTGGAGTGTTTGGATTATCTAAATATGCAGACATATAATCTATGACTAGAACATTTATTTTCTTCCTGTCTAGTTTTTTTTTTTTGCCTTTCATTTCTTCTATGTACCTGGTTACACTGAACAGGTTGAATAGAAGTGATTATAGCCAAATCTTATTTTTTCCCCTGGTAATTGTAGTGGTGGTTGTGGATTTTTTAAAGAATTTTCCCTTATTACTTTAAGTTATATTATTTCTATTAGTTTGGGGTTTTTTTTTTTGGTATGGCTAAATCCTTTTGGTGAGATGGTAAAAAAATTAAGTATTTAACAATATGCTTATATAATTATAAGCCAAAGTATTTAACAGTAAAGCCTGTTGAGTTACAAAAGAGTGTCAGTTAAATACAGTGGGAAAATAATGAGACTTTAAATGCATGATGAGTGCACACACACAGATATACACACATGCATTTGTATGTGAATCAACCTCTTATATTACATATGTAAATATACCTCAGGGTATATATATCAAAATGTAGAAGATTAAATAATAAAACTTTCTAATGACTTCCAAAACCATCTTCATGAACATAGCATGAGCCTGGTTTTCATAAAGAGGATTAAAAAAATATAACCCAACAGAAAAAGTAGCTTTTCATTAAGATACTCCATTGGAAAGAAAATAAAAAGGCAAGACACTAACTGCAATAAGATACTGCAATGCATACACCCAACAGAGCAATAGTATCTAGATTTATTTATTTTAAATCCCTAAAAATCACTAAAAAGAAAAAAAAAACACCACCAAGAACCTAAGTTAAAAAATGGTCAGGACTGAGGGCCGGCGTCTCATGCCTGTCATTCTAGTTATTTGGGAGGCTAAGATCAGTGGGTCATGGTTTAAAGCCAGCCCAAACAAAAAACTCTGTGAGATTTTTATCTCCAATTAACAAGGAAGATGCAGGACTTGAAAGTGTGCCTTAGGTGCTAGAGCAAACACTCCAGGCAAAAGCATGAAGTGGCATGCGCGTGCATGTGCATGTGTGTGCAAGCACACACACACACATACACACGCAAAGTCAAAATAAGATATCCATGGATGAGGAGTGTGACTCAAGTGTTAGACAGCCTGCTTTGCCATGTGAGAATCTGAGTTCAAATCCTAGTTCTGCTCCAAACCAAAAAGCCAAAAATGAACATAACCTCGAATGGCTATCAGACATAGGATGTCACTTTACAATGAATGAATGAGTACAGAAAAAGAAACAGACAATGGTAGCAAGTTCTTGGGTGGTATTTATTTATAGATGCCATGAGTTACTGGGGCTTGCCATTGAGTGATGCTAGCTTAGCTTCCAGCCATTTGCCACAACAACTCTGCGTAGGGACTTTCTCTGATCTCAAAAAAAGGCATCAGAGTATAAGCTCCTAACTAAAGGTTGACTGGCCTTCTGTGTAGATAATGCAACTCCTGGCTGTCATTTGCTCTACACGCTTTCCAGTCCAATGGAGCTGGAGTACCTGTAGTGGTACTTGCTTGGTGACGTTCCTTTCCTGATTCCCAATCCTTGTTATTTTACTTCTTCATTCCTTACAGATATCTTGGAAACCACCTTTCAAATAAACCACGTGCTTTCAAATTTTTTACATAAATTAGTATACACTCATATGTGTAGTATATATATATATATATATTTCAGTAAGAAATGTTTGCTTAAAAAGATTGAAGGTCATTTTTAATTCTGGGGAGGATAACAAAGGTTATTTTTGCTTAGTACTGCTTTTCTGATGCAATATGTCAGGGTGTTTATACTGCACCACTATTATCAAGATAAAAGAGTGAATTTGCCACCCACACAGATGGAAGTTTGGTCATACAATGAAGAATGTACCTAGAAGATTTACCTAGTGAATCACATTTAATTATTATTCCCATTATATTGGTGAAGAATTTGGAAGACAGAGATGTGGAATACCTTTGTTCAAATTGCATAGCAATTTCACAATGAATTAGGATGTGTTAAGACTGGTCAGGTTAAGCCTGACCATTTTGTTGATAAGACTGTGAAAGGTCAGACTGAGAACTAGAAGGTGAAAACAAAACAATCTGCTACCTAATGAGAAAGTTCAAGTGCTGTGATGACAGAAAGTTGCAATGACTGGATATTATAGAAACTCCCATTGACCTCAGGAGGAAGAATATTTAAGAGGGGGAAGGATAGAAGGAAGAAACCACTTAGGAAGTCATTGCAACAATGCAGGGGGGAGGGGGGAGGGCTGCAACCAGGGAATGGGCAACTGAAATGGGCAAAGAGGCAGGATGAGTCCTGAGACTCATCCTGACAAGTCTTAGTACCAAGAAGATGTGGGAAGAAGAGGAAAAGCTCATTTCTTGATTCAAATGTGCTATTTTTTTTAACTAAGGTGGAGCCAGGCACCAGTGGCTCACGCCTGTAATCCTAGCTACTCAGGAGGCTGAGATCTGAGGATCACAGTTCAAAGCCAGCCTGGGCAGGAAAGTCCATGAGACTCTTATCTCCAATAAACCACTCAGAAAACTTTTAGTGACACTGTGGTTCAAGTGGTAGAGCACTAGCCTTGAGCTGAAGAACTGAGATTACAGCACCCAGGCCCAGAGTTCAAGCCCCATGACTGACCAAAAAACAAATAACAGCAAAAGACCCACAAAAAATACTAAGGTGGATTCAAGAATTCACTGTTCTTGGAGTAGGGGTCCCCCTAGTGGTCAAAGAAAACCCAAATTGGGCATCTTCATCCCAACTACCTTGTTAAGGGATTCAGTTGTGCAACTGAACATATTTACGATATCATAGAATAGGGAGCCTTTTTCCCCCTTCGGGTGGAAAGATATCTGAAGGCTGATTGCTGCTAATGGAACAGAACTGGGGCCTCTCAACAGGCTTCTACTCAAACAAGATAACTGCTAGCTGGCTACCCTCTTTCTCCAAGTGACACCATGTTGCCTGGGAAGGCTGGCTGTTATCGGTGGCACTAAATCCAATCAACACTGAGGAAATCTCTTTGACAATAGTGATCTTATTTCTTAAGAGGATGGGAGAGGAGGGCGTAGAAACTTTCAAGGTTCACAGGAATTTGAATGCTGACTCTGCCACAGACGTACAAGTATGAATTTCTTTTTAGATAAACTATACATACTAGTATGTAGAAGGTTATGAGGTTTTAGGTGATCTCCGTAAGGCTTACTGACAGTTGGAGGTAGAACATATAATTACCCTCAGAGCTTAGGAGATGGCATTTTACATTGACTTATAAATATGGTAATGAGGCATGCTAATAATGAATATGCTCATTAAAGAGGGGATGCAAAGCAAGCTCAAAAGATTACATAATTCCCCCAGGGTAAAATAGTGCATCTAACTAGAAAAGGTAACACCCTTCTGTCTCTATTTTCTCTCATTAGATCTTTGAGCCTACTCTTGGAAGAAATGAGGACATTTTCTAAAAGTTATGTTGAGTAGGCTTGAGTCACCAACCAAAATGAGATATTCAGAGACTTTTCATCTTAAGCTTTTGGTATCTTCCTGATTGAGTACAAATACCTATTTGCTACGTAAATACATACTGACCGTAACCTTTTGTTAATTACTTAACAAAAGTGCTTCAGTACTGTAAAGCCAAACCAGTAGCTACCAAAGTAGTGTGTGGAAAGCCACCACTCAGTTGCTTCTAGTGATTTCCTTTCATGAATCCCTTTGGCTCCTGCAAAGGTTGAAAGTGTTAAAACTCATAAGAAGCACAGAATGTTGTGAGTTTTCTTTCTCTCCAGGAGTCTGTTTGTATGTGTTATTAGTTGGTTTTATCCATCCATAAGCTTCTGTAAACTCCCTGATTTTAAAAAGCCATATTTTCTTGTTTAATTGCCTGTTATGAAGTGATCTGTCTTTCATGCTATAAATGTACTGTAATGAGAAATGTTCTGCTCATTACAGACCATCAGCATATGAAGCAATGTCAAACCAGTTGCTTCACTGAGTAGCATCTTAAAGGTCAGAAAAAGGTGAGAAGAGAAAACCAACTTTACTGAATATAGACCATCTTGTACCGAATGAGGAAAGAGTTTGGCAAGAACAATCCAGTATGTAACATATGGAAAACAGTGGCATTATTTTCCCATTGCAATGATTTTCTTCGCTCACATCTGACACCATCTTCTTATTAATCCTTTGGATTTTTCAATTGTATTGTGCTTTTTCTGGACATGCAGGAAGGGAAAAAAATCTGTCAGGCCCTGGAGAAGTGCTGAGGGTAGTGTGACGAATGCACTGTATAAACAGGTTAGACTTTGGGCAAAGTACAATTTTAGATGTTCTCCTCTGAGAGGTAGAAACCTGGACTTATAACCATGGCCCACACTTCCTCCTTTTTGAATCCCCACAGCTTCCTCCCTCCCGTTTCTGTAATTTCAGAGGACATTGATCTGGTCTTGGCCACAGGATACCCAAGCTCATGATTCACACAGCAGGTCCATTTTCCTGATATGCTGAGGGAAAGCTATCAATGACATAATCCCTGTGTCAGCGCAGGGAAAGGCAAGTAGAAGCCTTTCTGCCTATAGCTGGGGAAGCTCCTGTCCTTGAGGGACAGGATGGAGCATATTGAATACTTGCTAATGGGCAGCCAGGCCCTGCCTTGAAAAGCAAAGAAGCCGAAGAAAGAGCAAAGAATCGAAAAACATTCTCTCAAAGTATTTGAAAATGTTATCCGCAGGAGCTTAATGCACATGCAACTGTTTAATTGCTCTCTGCTTCATTCACTCAATAAAGTATGGGTTTCTTTTTCTATAGTTTTACAACTATTTTTCTGTCATGAAGCACTAACTTTATAGCTCTTCAAATAACTTCTTCTTTGATACTCTTGGACAGGTTTTTGGCAAAATTACAAATGGGAAATTCTCTGCAAGAATTATAGCTACATGAACAGATACATGTTTGTGTTACTGTAATTGTCTTTACATTGTCTTGCTTGCTTTCAGGCAAGGGAGCGGCTCTTGCCTGAAGGATATATAATAAAAGAAGTGTTCATCTCTGTATGTGTATGTGTTGTTGATTAGGGTTCTTAAAAATTATGCATGTGTGTTTGCTAACTGGACATATAGTTCCTCCTTTTGCAAGTTGGTTGTGCTACGCTTACAGCTGTCCATCTTTAGTGTGTTACTCCAGCTCATCTTTTGATCATAGCTGATAGGGATGAATGGATGTGCACCTAATAAGTAAAGTCAAAACCATGCTCTTTTCAACAGCCTATATCTTTCTCTTTTTCCATGGTCTCCAAATGTGTGAGTAAAATGTGCAACCATCCATCCAGGTGTGTTACCTTTGAATCAACACAGCATGCTTTGAAGGAGCTTTTTCAATGAACCTGTCTGAAGTCACGGCAGTATGAGAATGACCATCAGGAACCAACGCTTACCTTCCTGTACCCCCAGAGCTGGTTTCCTTTCATGCCATGACAGTCATAGAGAGTCACCGGGCTGTTGTGGGAGATGGCATCAAAGCAGAATTTTCGGGTGTGTAGTGGCTCACCAGGCCGAATATCTTCTCTCCATCCAAAGGTAAAGAGCTAGCAAAACAACAGTAGCAGAAAAGCTGTGACGAGCTCAGTTCGGAAAGAATATCCCAGAGAAGAGGGGAAAGGTATGTCTTTGAGAAAGAAAGATCTCTTGCTACATGATTTGCAAGAGAGAACCATGTCTCATCATAATAGGGGTGGAAAAAGCATGTTTCATAAAGTGATGTAGTAGTAAGGGCTACATTTAAGGCCAAATTCTGCTAAAAATACAAACAAGGCTGGGCAGTGGTGGCGCATGCCTGAAATCCTACTACTCAGGAGGCTGAGTCTAAGGGTTGCAGTTTGAAGCCAGTTTGGGAGGAAAATGTCTGTGAGACTTGTATCCCCAATTAACCAGTGAAAAGTTGGAAGTGCAGCAAAAAGCTAGAAGTGGAGCTGTGGTTTATGTGGTAGAGCACTAGCCTTGAGCAAAAGACCCCAGGGACAGTACCCAGGCCCCAAGTTCAAGCCTCATTACTGGCACAAAATAAAATGCAAGCAAGGAGAAATGTTCAGTTAGAGAGAAGTAGGGGGAGAGAATATTGAGATTGAAGATCAGAATAAGGAAGAGGAGACAGGAAGGAGAGATAAGAGAGAGGAAAGGGAGAAGGGAGGGAAAAAGGGAAAAAATCTTTAATGACATTTTTTATATTCATCCTGTAGATAAAATAGTACCAGATCAAATGCTAACAGTAAATGAACCCATGAATTGCTAATTCACTACACAGGGTTGAGCTGGATTGAAACATGTAATTTATAAGGAAAGCTAAACTTGAGGAAGTAAATAATAGGCAAATTAATATTCTAGAGTTGGTAAGAGTAATTCTGCAGGCAATGGAGAAAAATCTTAGCAACAGTGTTAGTGTAGTTAAACACACACACAGCCACACACAAACACAGACCCACACACATCTCTGGTGATCAAACGGAAGTTTCATGGAATAATATTTATTATCGTATTTGATACTCTGTTATTCTACTCATCCTTTTCCCATCCGAGTCTATTCTAGACATCCCATTGTATTATATTAAAATGCAGTAAGTTGAGTTTTATAGTGTATCAAATTCAAAGAATTCACTTCTGTAGAAGAAGAGCATTTCGCCTGAGTTTGCCCAGGTGAACCCCACTGATGGGATTACAACAGGAGAAATCCTTTAGTAAAGGGAAAGCGGCCTGGGCAAGCCCTCTGATTTCTTCCAATTAGAACATCTCCGTCAGGTTATAGTATTCATGCAGCAGGACACAAGGCAGGCTGCTCTTTGAAGCCTAGCTGTGAACTGCACCCTGCAGAGAACACCTGATGTTACATAAACAAGCCTGACCACTGAGCAGGCTCTGGGTCTATTTCAGTTTTCAGTCCCTATTCAGGAAAGAAAATGGAGAAAAATGTAGGACATTCCAAGGACAGCTAACAAAACCGCTTAAGTGGTGAGGATTGTGAAGAAAAAAAAATTGTAGGACTGGGTGAAGTGGTCTGAGGGAAAGAAAGAAATAATTGAAATCCAACCTACGCAAGAGGATTGTCTGGGTAACTGGATGGAAGGTGGACAAGAGGTTTTTAGGTCAGGGGCTTGAGGTAGATTTGTGAAGAGAATTGTGTTTATCTTTCCCCAATTTAAAAAAAATAGGATTGTGGATGGAGACATATTTAGATTCGCTTAAATCTTGTGCAGGAGGATGACGTCTGATGAGAACATGCTAATTCTCTGGCTTTTGAACTATTGCCATTCTCTCTTATCCTACACTCTGTTTCCCTCAACTTACTTTTGAATCCATCTGTTCAACATCTGGGGGTTGCCCAGAGTTCTCCCTCTTCTCTAGCTGGCCTTAACTTTTCCAAGTTCACCTCTCACTAATACACTGCTAACTCACTCTCTAGGTTCTTTCTGTCCAACAGAACGTCCTATGGACAGCTCATTTCCAACATTGTGAAGCCAACATTTTCTTTCCCTCTCGCCTGTCCCTGCTCTTTTATTTCATTTTGGTCGGTGGTGATATCATTCAGTTTGTTAACTGGGGAGTCTTGAACTCTGTCTCTCTTAACTTCTTCATCTATCTAACCAATTGTCAAGTCTTGCCACTTTTGTCTTATAAATGTTTCTGGAATCTGTCTAGTTCTCTCTATCCCTGTAACCACTGCCCTCAATATCTCTTGTCTAGACAATTGCATTGACCTCCTCACTGATTTCTTTCCCATCTTCCTTCTTTTCGTTCCCACACATCTGTCTTTCTCAGCCTCTAGAGCAGTCTGTTTGAAATGTCTGTTTAACTGTGTCTTCCCTCTATTGCAAATCTCACAACCGTTTTCACATAACCCTTAGAGAATAAAGTTCAAATTCTTTATCACAGGAAGAACTTTCTGCTGTCTGGCCTTTGCTGCTTTTCCCAGCTGTATCCTTTTCCTTTTCTTTGATATTCCAGCAACACTAAGATGTTTCTTTTACAAAGCAGACTTTGTATCCTTCTCTGTGATTTTATTGGTCAGATTGTCTGTTGGGAAGATCAACATTTAGCAGGCAGTCTAATCAATGCTCAACAACTCCTTAAGGTTCAGTGCACATGTCTATTCATCTTTGTTTTCTGTTTGTTTGCTTTTGTAGGTCCTGGGGCTTGAACTCCTAGCTGGGGAACAGTTGCTGAGCCCCTTTGTGCTCAAGGCTAGTGTTCTACCACTTGAGCCACATGCCACTTTTGGCTTTTTCTAAGTAGCTTATTGGAGATAAGAGCCCATGGACTTTTCTGCCTGGGTTGGCTTGAACTTCGATCCTCAGATCTCAGCCTTCCAAGAAGCGAAGATTACAGGCATCAGCCACTGGCAAGCAGCTATCCATTCATCTTTGAACTGCTTCCTCTTCCTTCTCTCTTCCTCATTTATTTCATCATGATTTATCAAGATTGTCCATGTTTCTGTATCTATCTAGACAATAAGACCTTAAGACCTTTTTTTGTGTATGTATGTGCTGGTTCTGGGACTTGAACTCATGGCCTGGGTGCTGCCCCATTAATTTTTCTTACTCAAGGGTGGTACTCTCCTGATCAAGACACATCTTTACTTCTGGCTGTTTAGTGTTTGATTAGAAATAAGTGGCTCAAGGACTTTCCTGCCAGAGATGGCTTTGAAGTGAGATCTTTAGATTTGAGCCTCTGGAGTAGGTGTAAACTTGTAATCAGATCTTTTTTTTTTAGTGTGCATCTCCAGCATCCAAGATAATTCATAACATGTCAATACAGGTAAGTGTCCAATACATTTGTTTCAAATAAATGCAACTTACACTAATCTTAACAGAAAGTATGCTGAGTTTTTTTTAAGTACTCAGAAAGTGCTTCTTCTAAATGGTACTGACACCTTACTTGTGCCCACAAGTTAATTAAAAGCAGGGTAAAAATCTGACATCCTGGTCTTCAGGTTTGCCTCTGTCTCCTTTGTTGTAAGTCTTTCCTACAGTCACCTTGGATACCAGGAAGGCCAGGCCTGATGTATTATTTCTTTATAACAAAGGACTTAGAATACTTCAGATAGACAGATAGAGTGCCTGACAGACAGGCACTCGGATGATGAGGTCACTATCTGTGATGAGGATTGGAACCCTGGAGCAATAGGAACCTTCTCACCCAGACTAGATTACTCCCAAGGGAGGGAGGTGATAACCAGCACTGAGATACTGATCAACTAAGCCACGCTTTGTCCTGCTTAATTATGTATGCCTTTTACTCCTTGCTCTGTGGTGTAGCACCCAGTATGCCTCACGGTAGAATAAACACCGCCAGAGTGTGCGCTACCCTTTCCTATAAGCTTGTACCTGGTCTAGAAAGCATGCCTATTCTTTTTACTCTTCTAGCTGAGTAAATCTATCTCGGCTTGCCTTGTATCTCTGCCTAAGTTCCATATTCCATGTGCACTGACAAGAACCTAAAGGGCTAACGTGAGGACTGCTCTTTCTCCTCTTTCTCCTTCTCTTTCTCCTCTTCTTCCTCCTCCGTCTTTTTTCCTCGTCCTCGTCCTCCTCTTCCTCCTCCTCCCCCCCCCGTTCTCCTCTCCCTCCTTTTTCTTTCTCTTGGTCTCTCTCTGTCTCTGTATCTGTGTCTTTCTCCCTGTTTCTCTCTCTGTTTTTCTTTCTCTCTGTTTCTCTCTGTTTCTGTCTGTTTCTCTCTCTGTTTCTCTCTGTCTCTCTGTCTCTGTCTCTGTCTCTCTCTCTGTCTCTGTCTGTCTCTGTCTCTCTCTCTCTTTCTCTCTCTCCCTCTTTCCTCTGGGCTCATAATCAGGGCTTGAATCCATGGCCTTGAGCTTTTGCTTAGCTTCTCCAGTCACAGTTGCTACTCTACAAGTTGAGCCACACTTCTACTCTAGAGTTTTTTTCTGATTAATTAGATATAAAAGTCTCTCAGAATTTTCTGTCTAGAGCTGGCTTCAAATTGTGATCCTCACATCTCAGCCTCTGAAGTATCTAAGATTACCCTGATTGTTAGCCCTTATGTGTCTGACTCCCTTTTTTCTTCTTTTTGGGTAACTTCTTGGAGACTTTTGTCCATTACTGGTGACAAGAGAACTATTCCAGATAAATGAATTCCTTTTTTTTTTTTTTTAATAGGGTGTTGTTATGGTAGCCTAGACTGACCTTGAATTTACTTCGAACATAGGCCGGCTTTGAACTCTAAATCCTCCTGTTTCAGCCTCTTGAGTGCTGAGTTAACAGGTGTATATCACGATGCCTGGCTTAGAACGATTTACTTGATTTATCCATTCTGCTTTCTATTTATATATCTCTCTCATTTTAGTTTTAACTCAAAATTTTAGTTTTTCTCTGAAAGCCAGAGTAGAAAAGGAATGCAATCACCAATGAGCACAGATTGTTATTATATAGTTAGGGAAAATCAGGCTGCCAGAGGTAAATGGCTTGCCTCTGTCACATTTCAAGTGAGTAGATTTCCCTTACAATTTTCTCATACTTTTTATTGAATGAGTCAGTTAAGACCAAAAGCATACTTGTGTTATAGTAAATCCAAATACATCTTCATCTGTTGTCGGAAGTATATCTCAGGGCATTCTTATATGTCTTTTGTTTATTTCTAGATTTGTTACTATAATTTAATAATCATTCTTACATGTGTAGACCGTTAGAATGAAATTTTCATAGAGGTTTCATGAATTGTTTTCATCATCATCATCATCTTCTTCATCATCATCATCATTATCATCATTACCTAGTGATTACATTGCTACATCCCAGGAGATGTTATATTTTCATATTTGACTAATTGATTTTTTCATTCTTTGGCACTTAAATATCAACTAAACTTTTTCCTCTCATGTCTTTGAAGTACTTTTTTAAAAAAATAGTCATTTGGGCTGGGAAGGTGGCTCAGTGATAGAGCGCTTGCCTTGCATGCATGAGGCCTTGGGTTCAATTCCTCAGCACCACATACTCAGAAAAAGCTGGAAGTGGTGCTGTGGCTCAATAGGTAGAGTGCTAGCCTTGAGCTGAAGAAAAAAGTCATTTATTGTCTACTAATGGTCATTGCCAAACCAACTAGGCACTGGGTCTCTCATTCAATAGGCATGTTTTCCTGTGTGCAATTTTGTCAAAGCAGAAAGAAGCAGATATTCTGAAGCCATGTTCATCCTTTGTCTGGGGTAATGTTTCTGTGACATGAAGAGCTTCTCTCCCATCATTGGGTGGTGCTTATTGACAAAAGTATCTGATTTCTTTTTTCTTCTTCTTATAAAAAACCTCTGCTTTGTTTTTCAAACTTGAATGGTCAGTTCGATGTAAATTGATGTTAGTTTCTCCCTCTTCTTCTGTGAGTGATGCTTTTAAACATACTTTCAAAGTAATAACTCATTTCTTTGCTTTACTATTCCAGTGATGTCTGTGCCATTGCCTGTATAGCACTAGGTTCATGGCTGCAGATACAATTATTACTGATGTAACAATTGAAAAGATTTTATTTTCTCCCCATGGATGCTTATATTTTCTTTCGTTTTTAAGGTGATTTGCAGAAATCTGAGATACACCCATTTCAGCTATGTACCCATCCTTACCCTTGGTCCTTCTGGTGAGATTGCTTTTTCCAAAGGAAAGGGATTTCACTGCTGGCATTAACTTGCTCTCATCTCTGTTTGAATATTTCCCCTCCAGGTCTTTGCTTCCTCTGCAGGAGGAAAGGCCTGCTGCAGTGTTTCCTCCCCAGCATGAGCTCAGAGGCTGTGGCTGGGGCCTGAAGAGACAGAACAACCAAAGCAGGCCAAGGGGAGAGCCCGCCTCCTCTCTTCCCTCCTCCTTGAACTCATAATGGGAGCTGGCATGCGTACTTTCTAGACCTTACCGTCCTCTTAGGATCTATTTTTATTTTTCTTTCTTGGTCCTTAAAGGAAATGGAGAGCCAGAATACAATGCTACGGTGCTAGCTAGCAGCTAAATTGATTGCCCTGGAAGAATGAATCATACATCTGCTTTCTTCACAGAAATCACATGAGTCATGACTTGTGGTCTGCCACAAAAGGCATTTCCTTATAAAGATACTGCAGGGGACTCTTTGATTTCTGTGTAACAGTTTTGTTCAGTTCTATCTTTTTTTTTTTTTTTTCATTTCTGGGGGGGAAAATAGGAGATAATGTCAAGTTTAATAAGAATCCCCTTGGTATGAAGGCTTTGCACTAAAGAGCACTCACAGGTTTTAATAGGTTGATATACTTTTTGTCTCCAAATTTTAATCTAAGTGTAGAGGAATGAATTATAACACTTGTAAAATCATTAACTAATGCATTGAATAAAGCTTAGAGTTGGGAAATGAATCACCTTGTAGTATTTTAACCTCCATCAATATATGGTGATAGATAGTTCAGTTGGTATTCATTTTTTTCCTCCTGTCAACCGTTAATCTCCCGCTGACTCCATTTTTTATGCCATCTAGAGAATTGATAGCTCCTTTTTCACCAACTATATTAACTTTTGTTCTGCCCACATAGATTTTTCTGCTTGTCTAGTGCTGCTCTCTAGTGCCCATTTGTGAAATTACATGCCATAGGGTTTTTTTTTTTTTTTAAGTTTAGTCTGGGGGTTGTGGGTAGGGGTGGGGAATGAATCAACATTTTCAGAGTGTATACAACATGATTAGGTCTGTTTGTATGAATTTTTGTCTGTCAAACAAAATTTTGCAAGCCAGAGCAAATTTCATTCTGGAGTGTTACCCAATAGAAATATTAAGCCTGATTCAGGCATTCATCTTTCAACAAAGCAGGTGTGTTTCCTGGTTGGGCTGAATAGAAGTAGTAGAAATGAGTTTAGCCCAAGCAACATGTAGCTTGCCTCTTATTGTCTTTTGAGAAATATCCTTTCCTGCTCTAGATGCCAGCCTTGCTGATCACTCCTTGAGCATTCTGTCTTGTTGCCAGGCTGAGGTCAAGAATTGCTCGTTGCAGGTAACAGCCAACACGATTCCTCCATTCCCTGGCAACATCCACCTTGCTTATGGATGGAAGAAGGAGGAAGTAAATGAATCTACCCTGAGACTTGAGTCTTATCAGTAAATCATAGAGCCCCGAACCTTCTTTAAAGTCCATCTGGTAAGTGTCTGTACAGGATAGATTGCCATAGTTGATCATGAGCATTTGGTGTCTAATTTGGGAATGGACATATGGATAGCTATCTTGGACATGAAAGAGATTTCAAGTTCAGCATCAACATAAAGTGACTTCCTACGATTATGAGAAAGCAGAAAGTATGGCGGGGGGGGGCGGCTCTGTGCCTACTTCATGTGTAAGAAGCTGTAATAGTTATAATTCCTTCTAACACAGCCTTTTCTGGAGATGAGTATACTTGCCCCTGTTTAAAGATGGAGGAACTATGGCCTAGAGAGATTGAACATGTTCACAAAGCCACATAGTTGAAATGAAAATATTAGTTGGCCTGATAACTCGACTTGTGCTCTGTACCCTAGAGTATCCTGTGGATGCTGATGAGTACTTCCATGAGGACCAGCGTTGACTGACTGAATTCTAGACACTGTGGTGGACTTGGTGCGTGGCTGTTTCACTAGCACTGTGCTGCTTTGCCTGTAAAGCAGGGTCTGGGTGGGAGCAGGAAGGCACCGAGGGGGAGGCGAGGGAGGAGGGAAGGAGGTGAGGGGGTGCCAGATGCTGAATCTCTTTAATCTCCTTAATATCTTAGACATGGTAATTAGCCAACTGACAGTTTTTGTCAATGTCCTATTGTATGGATGGTTACATCTGAGCTAGGCCTCTTCCCCATCTCAGACAAGACATAGACACTTGAGGAATACAGATAGAGTAATACAGAAACGTTATGTTTTTGCATTTTAGACAAGAGACACATGGAAACTGGAAGCACTGGCCGGACACGCTGTCTTGGTCTTGTGGTGTAGGCGTGTGTGGAGAGAGAAAGAGAGATGGGATGGGAAGAGCCTCTCCCCGTATAGTTTTTCCCATTAAGTAGGGGGCCAGTCACCAATGATCGTTGTCAAATCTGTGTCATGGGTGAGAAAACATCTCGTAGAATGTCTCCTAGAGTTTCCAATTCAAATTTTTCATACTTTAAAATTAAAGCACTGGAAAGGAACAGATGTAATTCTGCTCACTATTTTTTTTTCCTCTTGCACAAATGACACAATATAAGGAGAGCCCCTGGTAAGAACATTCCAAGTTTCAGATCAGGTTAGAACTGGCTTTCAATCAAAAGTAATGCACAGGCTTCATGTATCTTGGTAAGTCCACGCTGGGGTGTCTTCATCTCAGAAATCCTTCATGCAGAAGATTAAAAAAACTACTACTATAGCAAGAGGTTCATGCAAAATATTCTTTTCAATATACAGCTAGAAAGGAAAAATAAGATTAGATGAAACCACACACACACACACACACACACACACACACACACACACACACACACACAGAGTGTCTTTCATTAAAATCATGACCTTTTGTTGGAAGCTTGCCAGCATTCTATGTTTTACAAAGTACCATCTTGGGAAATGCAATAAGATCATAGAGAACAATTTTACCATCCTTTCTATAGTGTACTGCATATTTGTATCCATGATCTCAATTGATGACCGAGACTTGAGAACAAACAGAAACACTTACCTCCAGAGTTAGTTGGCAACAGAACCATGACTTCATTTCAGGTCTCGCATGCACCAGCTGGGCACTTGATCCCCACCTCTATGCTCATCACATCCCCCCCCCCCCCGCATGCTGCCTTACATACCTGCTCATGAGACCATGTCCTTTCCGAGCCGTCTTTAACACAGATGTCCAGCCTCAGCTCAGTGCCCGTGGCTCCGTGCTTGCTGTCCACACACAGATTTGCTGCCACATTTCTAATCTGTGGAAAGAATTAAAGGGTGACACTGGTCAAGATGGATTATACTCATAAACTGACATGTTGATTTGAAGCTCCTTTGAACAACTACTTAAAGATAATAAATACAACATAGCAAAAAAACAAAAGAAGCAAGAAAGTGGAGTTCAGGGCCGTTGTATGATTAGTTCTGGACAATCTTGGTAGAGATCAGTGAATAAACTATTGTTTTGATTATTTAACTAGAGTGATACCTTGGATTTGAATTCAACTTCTGGAGAAAAAGCAGTAGGTTAGGCACAATTACATAATATCTTCTACATGTGAAAGAATGTGACACAATCCCACAGCACAAATACAGCTGTTTGCAGGAGAGGACTATGTTGATATTACAAAATAGGGAGCAGTGTAGTTGTGGAGATGGGAGGGCAGGGATGGTAGGGGAAAAACAAAGGAGGAGGCAACAATGGTTGATAAGAAAGGTACTTTTTACCTTGCTCATGTAACTGTAACCCCTCTGGACAGTATCCTCACAATAAAAAACATTAAAAAAAATAGGGAGCAGTTAGAACTCTCGATCTCTCTGTATAGTAGTAGGAGACTTTTTTGTCCCCAGATTAAGTACTTAACCTGGAATTTTGTTATCGTCTTGCATCAAGTACCTTCTACCGTTGTTATCCTCGTGGGAAGTGAGGCCAAATCCAGGGCAAATGATATAGGTAAAGAATATGATGGAGGTGGATGAGTCACTTAACCCTGCTGAGCTTGGGCAAGGTACGGTGACCTTATGTTCCAGTTTGGCTGCAACAGTATTGATTTAAGCCTGTTCTCATAGTTTAGCATTTCTCATGGATGATAAATTAGATGTGACTGTAAGGGATTGTCAAAAAGTTGAAATACTTTGGATAAACACTCAGTACATTTCTATAGAGCACTTAGAATAGTGGGACAAACAAAGGCAATCCTTTCCAAGGATTATATTAGCATTAGGGCAGACAGTGAAAAGTATTAAGAACAGAAGCAGCAACAGAAATAACAGTTGGGACAGAAAATGAGTCTTTTGTTACATATTTGTGCCTGGAAATTCCATCAGTCTACTTGTTGGTGTCATCATTGCAGCCTGCAGCAGAGTTGGATATTGGTTTTGGTTTGTCTAGTAGGTATGAAGGCTAGAAAAGCTCCATTATCTTAATCATTTTTATGCCTTTATATAGTCTTTGATTATGAAAATCTCTTTAGGTATGTTTAAGAGTGGAAACAGAGTAGGATGAACCCAACTGATAGTTTTCAGGAAGTTTCTTTTCCTGATGAGTAGGTAGGTAGGGAGTCTCTCAACAAAGCAGAATGCTTCAACTGGGCTTATTGGAACAGGGCAGTGAAGCAGATAGATCTGTTGTGAAAAACACTGGGTATCACAAAAGGAATAATGAATTCTGGGTTGGGAATGGTTTGGTGGAGGGAACTATTTCATATTTCATTTACTGTAGGAGTAGAGGTTATTATTATTATCTGGGGGTGGGGGTGGGGGAAGTCAATGTGGTGGGAACCAGTTTCCTTATTCAGGAAATTTGCCAACAGATTAGGATCATAGTCCTCTGTGGGACCTCTAGTTTCAGGGTCTTTTCTCTGATGTTAGGGGAATGTGAAGTAATGCAGAATTCAGAGATTTCTAAGGAACCGTATGGATATTTTGGCAAAAACAAACTGACCAACAAAACAACCAACCAGTCACCCATTCAACCAACCAACCAACCAATCAAGCTGTAAGTAGATATGAGCCTGCCATATTTATTTTCCTTGCAAGCCTATTGTATTGTTCCTCTTATTATCATGGATGATCCAAAAAGATAGGGAACTGAAGTTGGCGGATCATTAAAATGCACCTGACTTACCGTCACTTAAAAGAAAACCTAAAAACAAAACAAAACAAAACAACAACAACAAAAACCCTGTCTCTCCATCTTTCCTAAAGTAAGTACCAGAGAGGCATTTTTCTTTGGGATTTTAGGATCCAAACTTACTATTCTCTGTGGGGCTAAGGAGGAGCTCAGGAGTTGAGCATTTATTTAGCATGTTGGAGATTCAATTCCACCACTGTGGGGGGAAAAAAACCTTCTGTAAAATCAATTTCTTGTTTCGCTAGTGAAATAGAAACACCTAGGAGGGCGAAGTTAGATTTTGGAATCTCTCTCTCTCTCTCTCTCTCTCTCTCTCTCTAGTTCTTTCTCTGGCAGGGAAGGGACCTCGTGCGGGAGAGCAGGGTTGCACTTCGTACCTCATACTGTTCTCAAGCTCTTAATTCTCCTACCTCAAACTCCAGGGATTAAAAGTCTGCTCCACAGTGCCTGGCAGACTACTGCTATCTTGAGCCTGGCACACTCTGTAAAGCTCCTCTTTCATCTCCTTATCTGAGTCCACTGTGTGGGTTTCTTTAAAAAAAATAAAAAAAAGCTGTCTGTAAGCAGAAAACTGCCTGACAGAACACTAGGCAGGCGTCTCTTTTCATTCCTGAGCCTTTTAACTCACAGCTACCTTTCCTTAGAGATCAGTTATCAATTTTATATACTGAAGTCCTCTTCAGGATACTGTCATTTCCATCACTCGAGTCTAGGACCTCTGAACCCCACATGGGGATGGGGTGAGGGAAAGAGGAAGCAGCTACTGGTGGGTTCCTGGCTGTTTGGCCACAGAGGGTGACTTTGGTCCTAGGTACGGCTGGCTGGTATGCAAGCTCAGCCACTAGAGGGACCCTGCTCTTGGAAGAAAAGAGATGGACAAGCAAACAACAGGAGATGGCAACTCTGCCAGCCCTGCCCCTGAACACACACACAGCAGGTCTGCCGCCGAGCCTCATTCAGTTTTCAAATGTGATGAGCTAGAAAGGTCTCTGGCAGGGATGGAAGATACTACTTTCCAAACTCTTGAATTTTCTAAATTCTCCCTCAAATGGCATCTGTGTAGACAATGGGATAAACTACTTTGGAAATCAAATTTCAAATTTCAAAGCCATAATTGTCTACATCTGTGTAAATTCCAGCACAAAGAGTTGTGCCCGAGAGGGAAGGCTGGCAGTCTAGCACAGGATGAGATGGGCAGCTGGAGACGTGACTCGCGTCTGGCCATGTTCCTTTGCTTCTCTCCCTGCCATCTCTCCAGCTCCTGTTTGGAGCCTCTCCAAAGCAAGTTGTTGCTCAGAAGTACAACTCTATACCAATTAGTAGGTGAATAAAATCCCAACACAACTGATCTGACCACTTGCTTCTTCATGTGACCAAAGTTAAAAAAAATGAAGGAACAGTATGTACAAATGTTTTATGGTTTTTTTTTTTCAACATAGATAACAAGAAAGCAATTCACACACGGACACATGCGTGCCTCCAACCTAGGGCATGGAAGATGGAATAAATCTATGACAGAAGAGAGAATTTTCAGGCATTTGCCATTTTATTATCCAGTTTCAGAGATTTAAATTATTAACACTGTGTCAAGGACTCCTGCAGGATGCTGAACAGGATTAGAAAGTGAGGTGGGGCTTGAAGAGGAGGGTGGGAAGAAAGGAGTAAAGAAGGAAAAAAGGGACTCATTATGTATGACAGGATTATGGAGATAAACTCCTTGTAGACAAGGATTAGAAGAGGTCTTGCAGAGAGTAAAGGCTTTCTTTAGGTATGTAAGAGGAGGCAGGCTCAAGTTCAGCAGGGTTGTATTTCTCTTACCCAGGAAGCTTTTAGAAAAAAGGTGAGATAGGAGAATCATGCAAATTGAAAGGCGATCAGCAAATGGAGGATAGGTAAAACAGTTCTTTTTGGTATGTGTTATGTGTGTGTATGTGCGGTGTGTGTGTGTGTGTGTGTGTGTGTGTGTGTGTAACTCAGCTGGCTTTAAGTGATAACCTGGCTCAACAAAATGAGAGCCATAGTTTGTTAATTCGTTTAGGTAGATGTCAGGTCTTTTAAGTGGAGTAGTGGCTTTATTATTCATTCAATAAATATTTATTAAGTACTAACACTGTATTTGATACAGGGGACAAGAGAATAAGAGGACCAGTCTCTCTATGTAGCTTAAGGTCTAGTCAGCACATTAGAAAAGTGCCTTGTATTTTCCAATGTTTCTGTCTGTGAATTTAAGATATGGCAAAAAGGGATCAAGATGCTCCTCTTCATGGCATGTGGGTGATTTTAGGAGTCAAATTTAGATGCAGAGTTAAAATGACAGCAGCCACTAGGGTAGGGTGGAGAGAGAATTGAGTGGAGACATGGCAGGCTGGTTCTGTGGAGGAGATATTCACTTAGAGTGCCTTAGATACAGGCACTTCTCAATGCTCTGTTTTTCCATTTATGAAAAGTTCACCTTCAAGGCCAAGGAAAGGCATTTTTTGGAGAATAGATGGAAATTCAAAGACTCAGAAAAAAATGGTTGATGCTTTTTAGAGGCCCTCAATGTCAGTGGCCAATCATTACTCTGAGGACATCTTCTTAGGGTACAGCAGTGAATCAAAGATTGGAGGGGAAATCATCCATTCTGAGCAAGATGGCGTTGAACACTAGGTAGAAATGAAGACATGGGAAGCGGCTCTGGAGGATGAGTAGAATTACCAGGGTTATTCTTGTCTCTTGATTACATTCCACACCTGAATAATCTATATAATCATGGAAGTATGTGATTTCACTCAAGAGAAGACATTGAAGCATGACCAGAAGACTGAAGGAACTCTAGGAAATGCCTCCTTTTAGAAGTGTGCAAAGAACAAGAAAGGAAAAGCAAAAGGAGGATCAGAAATCAGGCAAAGGATTTCCAGGAGTTAGGAGAGGGGTTAATACTATCAAATTCCATACAGGAGGAGGGGAAGAGGCATTCGGCTCTGACAGGCAGGAAGACAGCAGCGACCTTTTGAAGAAGTTTCTGAGGTGGCTGAATGAAGAAAGAAGACAGATTGCCAAGTGGACCGAGGAAACAGGATGCAACAAGAATCACCCCGAAAAGCTGCTCTTTCCAGAAGCTTAACAGTGATCAGCAAGTGATATAAAAAAGAAAAGCAGAATTGAAATGAAAACAGTTGCCGGACAGGGAGACTTGAAGATAGAATTTCAGCTCAGCCCTGATGTAATTCATGTCAGATTCAGTTAAAAAGTTAAGAGGTGTGGGAAGCAATTAAGAACAACATGGGAAGCACTATACCTATTCTCTTCATAGGACTTTCCACTCTTGAAGGTTTTTGCCTCATGCCCATCACACCATTTTCTCTTGAACAGACCTGTTTCATCTCCAATTGCCCCATGCTTATGGCATCTAGTGACTGCTGGCAGAGACCAGCTAGTGCCTTTCATTGAAATTATGCCCACAGAGATTTTTCTTGTGCGCATTTTCCTTTCCTGAATTTACCATCAATGTAATTGCTTTGGCATGTCCCTCTTGCCTTGGGATTGACTGCAACTACTCATTTCAGAGGACTGGTGTGCATTATGCAAGAGAAAGATGAGCCCACAACACAGATATTACCAGGGGGCCTTCGACTTATAGTGTGTTCTGCTCCAAACTGTCTTTTCCTAAAGCTATCCTCTGCCACTTAAAGTTAAGTATTGAGAGTATTGTTTGAAAAACATGTCTAGCATCAACATAGGAACTTTCAAGTGAAGGGTCATTTGCCAAAACAATTTGATTTTCACGAACAGACACAGTGGAAAATTCCTATAAATAAGCAACTCCTTTCTGACCAGAGGAAATGAAGCTCGACAGTCTTTCTAACCTACTTGAGACAGAAGTGGATGCTTTCACTATCTGCACCAACATCACCCTACTGTGCATTCATTCCTTCAGGTCTGCCCTTGAAGTTTTGAGAAAGTCAGGGTTTGTGCAAGATTACGTAGCGAGCAGATGGTAAGCTGAGCTTGTGCCTATGTCTCTGAGTCCTAGGTCTGTGCATTTTATGCTGCATGATGGTAATGGTTACACTTAAATCACCAGAAAAGTGTGATCTGGGGTGTGAGGCTGTGGCTAATGCCTTACTGAACTCAAAAGAATAGGTGACCATTAAAGACGATTATGTGTCCTTGGATTTTATACAGAAGTGACCTTGTCAAAAGATGAATTAGAGTATGATCTGAGCAGAGACACCGAAGCAGGGTCAGAAATAAACTCACACAAACACTCAGGGGGATTCCAGGGACAGAAAATGATGGTCAAGCTACTGAGACACAAGATTGATGGGGAACACCTGTGGCTTGAATCCAAGGATCCTTATGGTGATGAGAGAAAGCATAATGGATGAACAGGAGAGAAAGATCATTTCATAAACATTGCATGAGATCCCAGAGGGTTTTCTTTTTAATGGTACTGGAGCTTTGAATTGTGCTTGTTAGACAGATGCTCTACCTCTTGAGCCACGTCTACAGCTCTTTTGGCTTCAGCTATTTTTACTATGGTGTCTCTTGCATTTTGTCTGGGCTGGTCTTGGACTGTCATCCTTCTGTCTAGCTGGGATTACAGATCATCACACCTGGTGAAGACTCTAGAGTTCAGCTTGGATTAAAAAAAAAAACATTTTCTGAAAGAAAACCTCAGAAAATGGTAGAATAGTGCTGACCCTTTCTGATCTATACAACTCACAGGAAAATCTTTTATTGTTCAGTGGCCAGAGTCCACTCGGTTCTACTTGAGGGGACATTTCCTCCTGCCTTTCCCATTGGCATTGAAGACGAGACACTTTTGCTTGTTTGGACTTACCCTGTGTAAAGGAGAGAATATGGAACCATTTGTATCAGAGTTCTCAGATATGGAATTCTGTTTTCAGCTCGATTTCTCTTTCACTAAGGTGTGATATTATAGTGCCATCAAATCAGAGAAGGCAATAACTTATGGTATGGGAAATTTATTATCATGAGGGCTTTGGTGAGAGAGAGGCATGGTGCAGTGAGGAGTAATTAAGAGCTGGCTTGGCTGAAGAAAAGCTTTTGAGAGCTTGGGCGACAATATCTTTTTGTGTGTGGGTATGAATTATACATACCTGTGCTATGACACCAAAATGTATTGCCTGTGGGGAACACATTGAACAAAGCTATAAGCAGAACTTTAGGAGAGGTACAGGTTTACATGCGTCCTTCTTTTCCTTCCTGCAAGTAATAAAACTCAAATAGGTCCTTTATGGCAGAAAGGGAAGAGATGTGATGAAAATAAGGTTGCACTGGAAGGTCAATAAGAATTTTGTGGAAGATTCTAGAAACAAATCACCAATAGCATAACTGAAAGTGCAGACAGTCGTTTGGGTCAGGAGTTCATATGAATTTTTGAGTATTCTGAGGAGAGAAGCCACCATTCACACTAACTCTATAGCAAAAAGTTTAAACTGGGGAATGTTGCTTTGAAGATTCGTGGAAGCCGCAGTAGAAGTTGACTTACGCATTGTATTGTGACCCCTTCAAGTCCCAAATTGCAGGGGTGGGAAACCCCAATCATGGCTGACAAGTCAAAATGATTGGTTATTATCTTCCTACACTGCCCCTCTAAATGACACGGAGGCCTCACCTCACAGTAAAAATTGTGCTGGACAAGTACTTGAGTTTAACAAATATCTGATCACTTAATATGCCTGTCATTTTCTCCCAGAGTGCTATTTTGTTAGTTTCAGTATTTCTTCCAGTGGTTAAACTTATGGTTGCTTTTCCAGAGCATCTTAGACTTGCTCTAGTTCTAATACAGTCATGACAAACTTCCAATATTTTCCTTAAAGCCAAGGACCATAAGCCCTTTGAAGACAGCACCATTTTTTAGTATAGAAAAACCTCTCACACAACATGGTGTCTAGAAAATGCTTCTTCCTTTGAATTTAGGTCAGTTGGTTGAAATGTGGGCAGGTTTAAAAAAATCTTGTCTAAAATACAGTTACAAAGCTCTTGAGTACATTTTGAACACTGTTAATTAATGGAAACCTGCAATCAAAAATCATAAGGCTGATTCAGAGAAGGATGAGACCCTTTGATCCTGCATTGAGAGGCAGAAAAATCTTTGAGACACCTGTTAATCTGTGGGTCTTTCAAATTCTCTTGACAAGTGGATTCTCTTGAATTATTCTCTTCGTCTAAAGAAAGCTAGTGAGTGGTACTCATTTTCATCTAACATAATTCAAAGGTGGTGTCTTCTGTTGTAAATTTAATCATGGCTAAGTAGAGTTTGCATTCTGAAAGAGATGACTTGGGTCTTTAAAAAAATGAAGTAGAAATATTAAATTGCATTGGCACACAAAACTATCTTAATGTTTGTGAAATATTTCATGATTTAGGTACTTACCTGCAATATTTCTCAGCAGGCTTTACTTTATCAAACCATATAATTTCCATTTTATACAAGAAACTAAAGAGTGGTAAAAAAGATATTTTCGACTCTGCTTCTTACCTCCTGCTGTAAAAATCAGACATGTTGGGGAAATAGAAACAGCTGAATTTTGAAGGGGTAGCCCTAAAATTCTGAGTCACATTGACCAGAATTCCATCATTATTTTCTGCAGCAAGGGAAATTCATGTCACATTGATAGGGAAAAGTGGGATGATAGCTCCTATAAAAAGTAAACACATAATTTCCAAACCAATGATGTTAAAAATTCCACCCCAGGGTATCATTTTTTTTTGCAATGGTTATAGTAATAAATGCTCCAAGGTTTTGGTCAGTATTCTAAAAGACAATATCACATCTATTTCTAATCTAGGCATTTTACTTCATACCCAAATCAGATTTTTTTCCCAATGTGATTAATCGTGATTCAATGGGTGGATAATTCTCAGAATGTGGGTTTGGGTTGGTTAAATTGTAATATAAATGAGAGGTGGCAAAAGATAAGACTTAACCATTTCCAGGACAGATGATTTTTTTTTTCTGAAAAAGACGGATGGCACAACAAAACAGAATAGTTTCAAGAGAGTCAGCAGTAGATTTGTTCCAGTCACAGCAGCACTGGTGCAAGTATAATTTAATAAACAGCCAGGCCAGGCCAGCCAAGTGAAAGATAGGTCTAATTGTGGCTTCTTGTGGGTTTGGGAGGTTGAGGTCTGGGTTGTGTTTGTGGCAGGGGCTTATGATATTATGTCAAACCAGTGAAACTTTCTTGAGAAACTTGCTCATCTGTGCAATTCTAGCACCTGGCATGGATTTTGGAACAGAGTGTATATTAGTCTGCTAGGGCTGTTATAGCTGTTGTAACAAAATACTACAGATTAGGCATTTTAAGCAATGGAACTATATCTCAGTTCTATAGGCTGAAGTTGAAGATTAAAAATAGTAAGTTTTATTCTTCTAAAGCCTTGTTGGCTTAGAGGATACATCGCTCTCTCTCTCCCTCTCTCTTCTTCCCTCTTTGTTTCATTTTTTTAAAATAAGAGCACACCTATCCTATTGGATTAGCACCTAACTCTTATGATTTATCAACTTTGTAAATCTTAGTTTCCTAAAAATCCTGTCTTTGAATGGAGTCAGTTGGGGGTTAAGATTTCAACAGATGAATTTGGGAAGGACATTTTTCCATTGTGGTGGGGAACAGTATTGTGGTTCTCCTAAAGTTAATGCAGCAGCTCCACGTCTGGGTAAGTAACAAAAGAACTGAGCAGGGACTCAAACAGGTATTTGCATGGTAATGTACACAGTAGCGTTGCTCGCCACAGTCAAATCGTGGAAGTGAAGTAAGGAGTCTGGGTCTATGCTTCCCCTAGATAATTAGATCTTGATTTCCCCTGATTGTTTCCCTAGATGGTTTGTTTTTTTCTATTAGGTTTAAGTGTCCTCATCTGGTTTGCTTTGCTCATGTATAACACGTTGGGTTTGATTCCACACACCTTGTGTGGTTTTGGCCTATATAAGCTTTGTGCTAGCTGCTTTTGAGCTATTGGTCTATATAAGCTTTGTGCTAGCTGCTTTTGAGCTATTGGTCTTTGAGAGACCAGCAGTCCTCCAACTCTCCAATAAAGACTAAAATTTGGCCTCTTGAGTGGTGGCTTTTCTGGTTCTCACTGACTGGATTAACCGTACAACAGAAGCAATGTAATTTACAGATACATAAATAAACAAAAGATGGTGCATAAATATGATAGAATACTATCCAACCTTTTAAAAGAAACCTTAAAGGTATCATGCTAATTGAAACAGACAATTTTTTTTTTTGCCAGTCCTGGGGCTTGAACTCAGGGCCTGGGTGCTGTCCCTGAGCTGCTTTTTTTTTAAGGTTAGCACTCTACCACTTGAGCCACAGCAACACTTCTGGCCATTTCTGTGTATGAACCCAGAGCTTCATTCATGCTAGGCAAGCACTCTACTACTAAGCCACATTCCCACCCCCGAAATAGACAACTTTTAAAGGAAACAGATTTATGATTCCATTTATATGAGGTGCCTAGGATAGTCGAATTGATAGAAACAAGAAAGAAGTTGTCAGGGAATAGGGAAAGAGGAATGGAATAGTGTTCTCTCCTCTCCCTTAACCATGAGTTAAGACCTCCACCTTCAAGCTAATGGTATTTGAAGGTAGGATTTTTAGGAGGTAATTAAAGCAAGATGAGGTCATCCAATAAGACCGGTGGTCTTATAAAGAAAGCCAAGTAGAGAAGTCTTCCCTTTTGCTCCAATATAGCAGTGGCTGGGTGAGCACCTAGAAAGAAGGAAGAAGCCAGGAAGAGTTTTCAGCAGGATCCAACTGTGTGGGCATTCAGGCATCAGACCTTGAGCCTCTGAACTGTGAGAAAATGAACATTTATTGTTGGCTAAGCCTATAAAAATCTGAGCTGATTAATAAAGGTGGTTACAGAATGAATTTGAATTTGATTAGAAGGCTCTGGAGGTAGACGATGAGAAAGAAAGTTCTGGAAATAGATGTCATTGATGGTTGCCCAGCAATATAAATTTGCTTAATACCACTGGCATGCTAGTAAAAGGACAACTTTTATGTTCTGGGTAATAAAGCACAATGCAAAATAAGATACAATTCTTATTTAGTGGTGACTGGGAAAGGGGCTTTTGCCAAGAAACCAAGATGCCATGATACTATCATGACTGCATTGTGTGTCTGGAAAGAGGGGAAACAGTTCATTAAAAGGTAAGAACAAGATCATTTTGCTGTGGAGTGAAAGTCAGGAGACTCATGTCTCTAAGTAAGTATAGGCTTCTTAGTGTATTTAAAACTGATGCTAGCTCACACCAATAACATTTCACTCCTTTCTTCAAATGATGAAATGTTATAAAGATATATAGTAGTATCTGTTTTTCCATAAAGGTGCATTATTTCCTTAGAAGAGAGACCTGTTTAGAAGTACCCCAAGGACTTGTGATAAATAGAAAACACTAAGGCCAACTCTAGCTGGAAAGCCTTTCTACCTTCTTTATTGGTGATCAAGTCTCATTCAATCCATACTATTTTAGATTAACCAATTAACTCACCAAGATTCTTCCCTACCCAGAGAAGAATTGAGTTGTATAATGCAAGTAGTCAGGACAAAGCTTTCTACCTATATCACCAGTATTTTGTTACCAGGTTCTGAATGCCAGAGGCATGTTTGAATGAGCTGTAAAACCAGTGTACTTTTAATTTCTGTAAACCTTTTTTATAATTCAGGTGGGTACAGATAGGTAGAGGGAGAGGAGAGAGGAAGAGGAAAGAGTATTTGAAAAGCAGTGGCTATATGTTTTTGGGTAGATTAAAAACTTGACCAGTTCACCTCTCATTTGCTTATCCAGAATGGCATAGGTGTGTATGACACAATCAAAATCGAGTCTTTTTCCATATTCTGTTTGTTTGTTTTATTTAGCTTGCTAGTTCTATTTAACATGTTTTCTGGAAAATTTGTTGTGTATGTCTGCATGTATGTGTGTGTGAATACTAAAACTGGATGCTGTTCTTCAGTTTTTTTTGCTCAAGGCTGGTACTCTATCACTTGAGCCACATCTCCACTTCTGGCTTTTTGGTAGTTAATTGGAGATAAGAATTTGAGACTTTCTTGCCTGGGCTGGCTTTGAATTGTGATCAAAGCTTCCTGAGTAGCTAGGATTACAGCTGTGAGCCACTGATGCTTGGCTAAAAATTGGACCTTTTTTTTTTTTTTTTTTTGCTGGTTGTAAGGCTTGAACTCTGGGCTTGGGCGCTGTCCTTGCACTCTTCAGCTCAAGGCAAGTACTCTACCACTTGAGCCACAGCGTCACTTCTGATTTTCTAGTGGTTTATTGGAGATAAGAGTCTCACATATTTTCCTGCCTGGGCTGGCTTTGAACCTCAATCCTCAGATCTCAGCCTTCTGAGCAGCTAGGATTACAGGCATGAGCCACTGGTGCCCCGCTAAAATTGGACCTTTTAAGAAAGGGAAACATAATTTTCTTCAGGAGAAAATATTCACTTACTTTGACTTTTATATGGGAGAATCAATGTAATTTCTCTTTCAGATAGAAATCCTTTATGTTTTCATTGCCAATGATGAACATACATGAATGTCTTGATACTTCTTCATTCTTTGAGAAGTCTAGGAGCTCATAAAAAACATACAACCACAATGCCCTAAGCACTGTTAGTCATTAATTTTTATATACAAACGATTGTGTGTACTGCATCACTATAACATGTACTATCACTGCTACACTGACAGCTGTTGAGTACTTGTTATGCACCAGACATGTGAACATGAAAGTTGGGTAGGAATGATTTCAGCCAGTCCTCAACATTTCTACAATATAGGGATTATTCTTATTTTACTACCATGAGAAAAGAAACATGAAAACGACTTGCCTGATTCTAACATTCCTGGGAATTGTCAGAACTGGAACATGAGCAAACAGACATGCCTGGGGTTTCCATAGAACTGAGAGGTGCACTAGACAGCAACAAGTGGAGAATGATGAGAACTTATAAGGCATCTTTGCATTTTTCCATTCCACTGCACAGTGTGCATGATAGGTGGCAAAGTGAGTTCGATTCATGGTTGCAGAATAAAAGAATGTGGTAGCTAATGGAAATTTAGTACATACAGCCAATGTCTATTAGACTCTTGGCCAAGCTTCTGCAAACAGTTTGTGGTTTCGATGTTAATGTCTGTGGTTTCTTGGCTCAGAAAAACTTTTGGTAAAAATAGTCTTTCTAGTTTTTAAATGTTTATATGTTTTGAGATGGTCTCTATGCCTGAATGATAGTTTGTCTGGCTATAAAATCTTTGACTCTTGTTTTACTTTCTTGACAATTTTTGCAAAGCTGTTTCATGGGCTTCTGGCAACACATGTTCCAGTCCAAAAATCTGCTTTTTTATATTTTTACTTTGATTTAAAAAAATTCATTTTAGAAATAAAAGGCTTTTCATTAAAAAGCATTGAATTTCCTACATAGGGTCCCTTTAATATGCACACAAATTCAAACTTTTTTTTTTGCTTGCCTTTTGTAAGACAGGATCTTATTGTGTAGCCCAGGCTGTCTTCAAACTTTCTCTCCTCTTACTTCAGCTTCTTAAGATTATAGATGTGTGCCACTATGCCTGGATTCAGGGCCATAAGTACACTTATAAGTTCATTTGTCTTGTAACATAAGCCAGGAAAGCATATGCTTCTGTGCATAAATTTATACCAAACTCAAGTACATACATTTTAAAGAAGAAAAACATAAAGGGAAAAGATAGAAGTTTTGATCAGCATGGTCTGTATGCCACATAGGAGAAAAAACAAGTACATTGTCTCTCAAGCGCTTCTGATCCTTTTATGATTTGGGTGATGTTGCGGCCAGTGGGCCACTAAGGTGACCAGTTTGCTTATTTGGAAATCTGGTATGAAAGTATTCTATTCTTAAGGCACTTTAAATTCATCTTTATAGCTTTGTCTGAACTGTTGAAAACTCAGAAAAACCACGCAGTAAACTTTGAAAGCAGAATGCCCTTCTTTATATGTTCATACATTTGTCTTTCCTTTCAGGTCTGAGACTGGGACTCAAACTTAGTACCTGATGCTTTCGCTGAGTGGCTAGCACTCTAACAAGAGAGCCATGCCTCTAATCCCTTACATTTTTTTCTTAACCTCTTTGTTGAGCTCCAAAGAGAGAAACTACCATAGCAGCCCAACATTGCCTGTCTCTGATAAAATAAATGATAGATCAAGTCAAGACTAATACACTCAGAATAATCAACTCCAAATAAGTGCTTAAAGATCTGTTTTGATTATATATATTATATAATAAATAAATATTATATTTATACAATATATAAATATAATACATATTATATAACATATATACCACATAAAACATATATATATATAACATGTAGTATATATAGAATATATACTATATATAGTAGTATATATATATACACTATATTTATTATATATAGAATATATGTGGCTTTTCCAATTGTAAGACAAGGTGTCTGGGGTATCAGAGAAGTTGGCAAAGGTTCCCCTAAGAGAGCATCAATGAGCTCAGCTTATTGTGCAGAAAAGCACTGGCTTTCACCCCTGTAATGCACATCAAAGGGGCTCACAGAAGCTATTTGAAAGAGGCACCAATCATGTCTTGAGATGGAGTTTTAGATCCCATACCTCTTAGCATTGACCTTTCCTCAGTGTAAGCTGATATGGAGAAATCTGAAAAGCCCAGCACACCCTGAGAACATCAGCAGAGAGAAGAAGCAAGCAGGTTGAAAGAAGAGCATCCATCTGAAGAGGAGGAGGAGAGAAGGACTGACGTAGGGTGGCAGTCTTTGTGAACATTGCACAATTCAGAGTGACATTCTTCTTGAGGAAAGGAATTTAAATAAGTAGCAAGAGCAGTTCTGTATTGAGATGAATTTGGAAAATAAAGATTAAAAAAAGTTTTGCACAATCACAAGATGACAAGTGGAAGTGTCATGATTGGCACAATGAGGACAGAAAGTAGACACGTTTTAAAAATGAATTTATGGCACTGTTTAGAAAAGACACCTTTGTCTCTTTTATATCTTTTATTCCTCTTACACATAATATTTAGAATTCCACAGAACTCTTCTTTTTAGACTATAAAAGAGTACGATAAATGAATTTAGCAAATTCATGAATTCTAAAGAAGAGCAGGGTTAAGAAGTACAAAAAATAGGAAATTCAGTTTCTTTCATTTAGCATCTTGACACAGAAAGAGGCAAGCCATGTGTGAGTGGTTTAAGAATAGTTTCCCACTTCGAAACTCTTCTTACCCTATCCAAAAGCATCCTGGAGAAGTGCATTGCTTCCACCTGCATGGTGTTAAGAGATGTCATATTTATTCCATGGCTCAAAATCCCATTTAGTCTCCTTGGGCACCATTGCTGCCCCAACTCCACTCTTGTGGCCTAGAGAATAGAATGACTACTGGAGATGATTTCTCTATCAGATGTGATGTTCATTTCTTCTCCATTCTAAGGAGGAAGCTAGTAAGGGGAGCTGGGAATCACTAGACCAAACACGTGTTCATTTTGGAGCCCCTAAAGGAAGTGATGGAAGGGGCAATTTTAGAGGTTGGAAGACTCTGAGTAGTTGGAGGAATGAGCACAAATGTTCTGAGGTGGAATGGAATCACCCATGTTGAGGAATGGCAAAGAATGGCACAATTAGAGACGAGTAAACCAGGACTACCTAAGAGATGAGGCTGGAGGGAGCGCTAGGGCTCAGAACACTTAGCATCTGATTGTCACCTGCAGAGAGGTAGTACCCTTTGAAAGCTCGTGGCATGAGCTGCCGTGTGAAGGGGACTGTTTGGAGAATAAACTTAATGTAGCATAGGAGACTAGGTGTGGGAGATGAGTCAGGGGATGAGTACAGTAATTGGCAGGATTGTCATGGAGATGTATAGCAGCTGAGGGGCTGGTTATGGTCTGTAACCGCTCCTCTACAAGCCTGCTGCCAATGATCAGAGCCAACAACTGCCTAAGCACTTCATTGTTTGCCTAGAATCAGGCTGGCACAGAGAAGTAGGTGGAAACTGATTCCAAGGACCACTGTGTAAACCGGTGAGAGGCCTACTATTTAGCTCAGGTCCTCCCATATAGAATTCCTTTCCATAATGGCTAGCAAAGAACCAGCGTCAGCGCTCCTTTCCTAGCTTCTGTCTGGACAGCAACTCACCTGCAGCACTTAGCTGGGAAGTTTGCATATCCTAACAGCTACTGTAAAGTTTATAGGAAATTAAAAAGCCCCCTCAGATACTGAAGGGAAATAGGAAAACACTGAGATCTGAATAGTTCTGAATCTGTAGTTCAGTGAGTAGTGTTATACCAATAGCAATCACTTAACTTGATAAGTATTCCAGTCCAGGTGGGAAACAACATATTAACAGTAAAAGAAGCGAAACGGCAGCTGTATATTACCTTTGCAATGTTTCTACAAACTTAAAAATTAAAATGACTAGAAAACAAAGGTCTATTTGGGGGAAGTGTCTGAAAGGGAAATCGAGCAGAAGAGCACTAAATATTTGAACGATTTCAGAGTTTATGTTGACCCATTCTATACTTAGAGTAATTCTTGATCCACTATAAGGAAATAGGAGTATGGGAATAATAGAGTGCTTGAGGTGATAGAGGATTTGCCTACTGATTACAGGGTCCTGAATTCTATCCCAGTACCACATGAAAAGAAGTACAAAAGAAATAAGTAGTTATTAGTTATATGCAAGTAGCCAATAGTCTCTATTTCCTTATTTGAGTAAGACAAAGCAAAATTTCAAATTTAAATTCTTCATTTGCTTCTTAAGTTAAATGTATACACTTTACTTTCCTCTCAGATCTACTCTGCCTGAGGAATACTTTTCAAAACCATTCAAGAGTGAAAAGCCCTGTGGCTGGTTGATTTCTTTCCTTTCCTCCTTCTTCCAATCTTGTATATTTTCATTCTTGCTAGACAACTCCATTTTCACTGAACTAATGTAACAGAATGCAACTGGCCCCTGAACTGTATATATCCTCAGATTCTCCTTTTTCCAACCTAAATATGATCTTTATTTTCTTACTGACTTGAAGCTTTTGGGAAAAGAAATTAGCTGTCTCATTAAAACAATCTGCTTTCAGAGTCTGGTTATTTAAACTAGGTAGCAGGCAATCGACATGCGGTATGAAGCAATCAGGCACACTAGAGGAACACACACTGGCATGGCCCACTGAGCCTTAAGATGGGTTTTATTTTGATTGTTCCTGAGGGGCTCTGTCTTTTCTAGAATGAAAGCTTCAAATCTGTTTCCCACAAAGGAGCCCTATAAATACAGGTTAGTCAGGTAATGTGGGCAAATATGACTAGCTATACTTTGAAGGTAGGAACAATTTATGTTTCTACATTAAGGAGGAAAAGACTGATGAGATTTTTTTAACCCAGCATTAAGTAATAACGATACTGTTTAAGTGAATTTCTTAGATATTTGTTAGGACAACATTTAAATCATCATAGAAGTGAGACAAAAAGACTGTGAACCCAAAAACTTTAGAATGCTCTACTTAGAGGTTAAAACATTGTGATGCTTTCCACTTTTTATGTGTTCAGTTAAGCAAGCTCTTTCAAGTGTCTAAATTTCTTTGTCTTTTTTTTTGGGGGGTGTCTGGTCGTGGGGCCTGAACTCTGGGCCTGGGCGCTGTCCCTCAGCTCTTCAGCTCAAGGCGAGCACTTTACCACTTGAGCCACAGCGCCACTTCCGGCTTTTTTCTTTTTGCTTATGTGGTGCTGAGGAATCGAACTCAGGGCCTTATGCATGCAAGGCAAGCACTCTACCACTGAGCCACCTTCCCAGCCCCAAGTGTCTAAATTTCTACGTGGTTGACAAATGTTATTCATATTTCTGCCAGGTTTTAATAAAATGTCTAACGTGCAAAGGATGAGACCAAAGAAGCTGACAATGTCAGCCCCGTGCATGCACACCAGAATGAGGAGATGGAGCCCAGCACCCTTTCCCCATCATGCCTAGGGCTCTCCAGGTCGTGGCAGACAGTGGAATCTTTTTGGATGTGGTCAGTGAGATCCATCATCTATCTGACTTGCTGGACACATTTTCTATTTGAAGCTGGAGTAGCTCACTCAAGAATGATGTCAACAATGCCTGAGACTCCGGTTTCTCATTTCATGTATTAGGGTAACCTTTTGTTTCCCCTGTTTTGGACCTCACTAGGCAAGCACACTAATCCAACAGTGCCTCTCCGAACCCATACAACTACAAACCTAGGATGAAGATGAAAAGATTTCTTCAAAACACCTGCCAGTCAGCCCTGGGTTACCATGAGGCTGGTGGACTAGAGCCAAGACATACAACCAAGACTGAGTTTCTCCTTGATACCTTCTGATCAAAGCAGGTTAAATTGTTAGAACAATCCACTGTATCCCATTTTTTTTTCTGTTAGGGAAAGGCTACATGAGCAGCCTTGAATGAAAGGAACCAATGAAATAATCCTTTTTTTTTTAAATGTCAGAAGATAGATCTTCTAAATTTGGGCCACTTCCATTTAGAGTATGAAGTGAAATCATTAAAAGATGGGGCGAGTTATTGCTTCTAGAAGGAATCTGCATGGTTCCCGTGTGTCCCGTAGTTCTCTGTGTTATGGAAATGCATTTCTTCATGATTCAGAATAATGAATTTCTTCATGATTCTGGATAGGACACACTGGCTAGGAAAATAGACATACCACAGAGATCACTTGCCTTGCAGACATAAACAGCCACAGGTGTATACCTGGAAGGCAGTGAGGGATTTTGATCAGAAATCGCTGATCTCACCTGTGTTTACATGGTAGTATGGCCAATATTTCTGTTCTTTATCAGCTCCCATGGAAAATTTTTACAAATCTCCAGTGAAAACATTTTCCACATGCATTAAAAAGAGAGCCACAGTGGTTAATTGCTGTGGGTGAGGTGGCTATCTACCCTGAAGGCTGAATCTTTATTCTAGCAATTTCTCACAAGAGATGATTGCAGTTTCAGTGATTTGCAACTTAGGTGATTTCAATCAACCTTGTTTGGCTCCAGGTTTGGCAGTCCCTCTCACCACTATGAGAGACGAACCCCTAAGAGTGTGTGTGGGGGTCTCCTCACCTCCCCCCAGGCAGCAGGTGGGGGCTCCACTGGAGGGTAGTACTTAGGCACGTCCCAGGCCACCACAGCCATGAACCATTTGAAGTCTTTGCACTTGAGTTGTTTACGCAGTTCTTTCTGGGCGGAGATGTCTCCGGTGGACAGGTGCCTGTACTCTGGCCGCCGCTGGTAGATGTATTCTGCAAACTCATCCATCCAGGTCTCAGCCACCCGCTTCAGATTCTACACAGAAGAAAAGTAAAAAACCAAACAAACCAAAACACAAACACAACACAATAACAACATTGGCTTATATGCTCAAAGTGATGGTTTTAGTTTCAACAGAAATTGAAGAGAGAAAGGAATCAGGCAACCTCAGGCAATGCTGGCTGGTGGCTTATTAACACTGAGGGTTTTCATAAGGAGTGTGGTGAGCTCAGCTTGGGGCTGTGTGCGCTTTCTGCTCAGGCATGGTGCTCAGTTGCCAATGTGGCCTTTAATTTATCAGAGACAGAGTCAGCTCACAATGACGTCCATTTTCCTTCTGTTATTCCATGTTTCTATTCCTTTTTCCCCCACAAAGAAGAAAGGAATTGAAAGGAGACGAAATGGGCGGTTCCTTTTAGGTATCAAAGTGCCAAAAATACTTTGAAAAACATGTGCCAGGGAAATACAAGGACACAAAAGACAAATACACTACTGTTCTTTTTATTTCCCTCACTACATTGTGATAGCTTGACAAAACGACATTCATAACCTTGTGTTGTGATACTGTGATGTGTGGCCAACTGAGTTTAGTAATTTACTTTGTTATGAAGGAGGGTGAAGGAAGCATCACCTTCTCTGCAGGTGATCTTTGGGGGTGAAGGAAGCCTTAAGTTGCTGGTAGGGAAATAAGCACATACTTTAGGAATACGAAGGTATGTGGACTGAAAGAAAGAAGGAACACCAATCTTCCTGGCAGTTTAGAACTGAGCAAGTTATATACCCACATTAGGTTTATCTGAGAGTGACAAAATTAACATCTCTCTCTCTCATCTCTCTCCTTCTTTCCCCCCTCCCTCCCTGCCTCTCTCCATCTCTCTCTCTCTTACACACACACACACACACACACACACACACACACACGCACGCGCACACACACACATCATGGGGATGTTGTAGGATTATGTCTGGGAACTACTGATCCCAGCTACTCAGGAGGCAGAGACAGGAGGATAACAGTTTGTAGCTAGCCCAAGCAAAAGTAAATGAGATCCTATGTCAAAAGAAGCTGGGCTTGGTGCAATCTTGTGGAAGGCAGAGGTAGATCTAATACTGGTTGGGAAAAAGTGCAAGATCCTATCAGAAAAACTAAAGCTACAAAACTATAAGAGCATGGCTAAAGTTGGGGAATGTTTGCTTAGAAAGAGCTGTAGCATTGAGTGCAATCCCAAGTACTTAAATATATATATATATATACATATACATATATATTAAGGTAATGTTTGGAAATGTTTCTGAATGGTACTTGGAACATAGTAAATACTATGAAAACCAGATCTTTTATTACATTATTTATTAATAATTAAATAATATAATATTTATTATATTATTAGTAGTAGAACGAGTGCACAATGGAAGAATGGAAGAATCTGAGGATTGGGGTTGGCCATACAAAATGTGGCCATTGCTCGGGCCTTTGAGAAGCGATGCGTGGAGAGGAGATGCTCTTTGACATTCCTTGGAGTTCTATCAGGGTAAGTGGAAGAGAGAGTTGTTGCTTTTGAGTTGTTGCTTCCCCCTGGGAACCTCGTTTTCATAGGAGTCTTAAAAACTCTGATTTCTCTTTTCAGTTCAGGTTCAAGAAAATATCTTTCCAGTTCCAGTTCCAGTTCAAATTCCTTATTTTAAGTGCATGGTTGGCATGAACACTGACCTCATCCATTGATTCATTTGCACATAGAGAACAAAATGACCAGGAAGATTGAGAACTCGACTAAGATCCAGACTCGAGTGAAGACAGTAAAAAGAAAAAAAAAAACCGAATGATATTTAAGAAAATCAGAAAGATTGCTAGGAAACTTTAATTCAGACCCGGAACCATGCCAGAGGTATTCTGGGTATGGAGTCACAGTTATTGACATCTTAGTCCTAATGGGATTTTATACTCTGCCTCCAGCGTCTCTGGATGGACTGCTTGCTGTCTGCCCTTTTCCCGCTCCACGGTGTCTATGGATTTCTTGGTTACTTTTGCTTGATGGTGGGCTCAAATCAGCTCTCAGTCATTATAACAAGATTCAAAAGGAGAGGCAGAGCCATGATGATTGTTCCAATTTCTTGGCTTCTTCTTTTCCTTTCTTAGAGTGTCAGTGTCAGTGTCTTGCACTGACAATGCAAGAACCGGCTCCTGAGGGATTATTATTTGTCATTGTTTGATTACTAATATGTTACAGAATTGTGTTACCAATAACAGCCCCCTCAGTGTATTTTGACAGATACTCAGAATAAATCCAGATATGCAGAATCGATCAGGTTTGGAATATTCTAGCTCTGACCACTAATTCTGAATTATCCACTCACTAGTGTTTGCAGGCCTCTGCTCTGTGATAGATGGCTCCTTACACACACACACACACACACACACACACACACACACACACACACACACACACACACACACACACACACACACAGAGGAAACCCAAATGTGTAGTGTTCTTGCTATCTTGTCATTTATATTTCATTTTGACAGGCATTTTACAGGAAATGCAATTTGCTTTTTAATTTGTCCTCAGACAATTTTTCTTAGAGTTAGCAAAAAAGATGCAAAGGTGGAATTAAAGAATCAGTTGATAATATTGCAACCTTATAAACAAAGTTGACGTTAGATATAATCCCCAACTGGTTTTTTTCCCCCTGAACTACAATTATTACAAAACTAAAGTAGAAATATCTATTTTTTCACTTTACTGCATCTCTCCGGTTCTATGCTTGTGGTATACTTCACTATAAACCCAGTCTTTATGTTCCTGTTCCTGGCTTTATGGCTAGGACTGTTCAAGGGACCCTGGGCCTATGGCATCTTGCTTATTGTCTTAGCCTCTCAGCTCTCTAGATTTATTTTTTCAAAAAAATTATATGTTTTGTGTCTCTTGTCTGGTTCTAAGCATATTTGTGTGCTCATCTGAGCATGTGGTTAGATTAAGAAAGCAATCATATTGTAAGTTGAATGTGAACTCATTCATAACATGTGTATTTATCTATTGAGGGAAGCAGTGAAATAAAAACAATTAAAAAGGGCTGGGAAGGTGGCTCAGTGGTAGAGTGCTTGCCTTGCATGCATGAGGCCCTGGGTTCGATTCCTCAGCACCACATAAGCAGAAAAAGCTGGAAGTGGCGCTGTGGCTCAAGTGAGCTGAAGAGCTGAGGGACAGTGCCCAGGCCCAGAGTTCAGGCCTCACGACCAGCAAAAATAAATAAATAAAAATTAAAAAAAAATTAAAAAATTAAAAATTAAATCATTTAGCTGGGTGCTGGTGGCTCACTCCTGAAATGCTAGCTACTCAGGAGGCTGAGATCTGAGGATGGAGGTTCAAAGCCAGCCCAGGCAGGAAAGACTGTGAGATTCTTATCTCCAATAAACCACTAGAAAACTGGAAGTGGCGCAATGGCTCAAGCGGTAGAGTGCTCGCCTCGAGCTGAAGAGCTCAGGGACAGTGCCCAAGCCCAGAGTTCAAGCCCCATGACTGACCAAAAAAAAAAAAAATTAAACCATTTGTCATACTGAAGATGTAGCTCAGTGGTACAGTACTCATTCAGCATGTACAAGGCACTGGGTTCAATCTCCAGCAAACCAAACACACACACACACACACACACTGTAAATTTTTGTTTATTGTTTGTTTCTAAACAGAATTGGTGGTACTGATTAATTCTGATTGATTCATTTGGGAAAGGCTCAAGGAGTGATGATAAGTATTAGGCAGCAATAAGAAAAAGGGTGGATGGCAGCAGGTGGATAAATGGTCAACGCCAGCAAAGCTGTAAAGAAGCTGGGCTGGAGGATTCACCAGTTAGCTCTGATTATTACATCCTTTTCAAAGTGGAGAGGAGCAGGATGATGGACATGTGCCAGACAGAATGTCAAATCCTTGATTCCTTTCCTGTAGTCCTCCAGGAGATGATAAAAGAGAAACAGCCTACCAGTCCCCAAACCCGAAACTGCTTGTTTGTCCCTTTCACCGACACTTAAAAATTAAATAACATGTCTTGTCCCCGATCACCCATTCTGACCATTTTGGAATACATACAGGTGCTCTGTTGTCTGAAGAGAATTTCCTCTCAGCAGGGAATTTTCTTAAATATCAATTGTTATGATCAAGGACGATCTAGGTGGCAGGCTGCATAAAGTCATCATTCTAGAGATAACAATCCACTGGGTGCATTTGCTCCTGTCATCATGAATCTGTGCTTCATTTCGGGAAGACCACAGGAATGCAGAGAACTTCTCAAGCAGTAGCAAGAAGACTTTGGTTCGTCTTTCATACACTGTAGAATAAATTAATTCCCTTCAAGAAGTAGTCGTAATCATACACACGTTGGGGTCCACAGGTGTATTTAGACAGGAGCATATATTGCACATTGAAATGCACAGAGGGAATGGGACTGATGCAAAACTGTATTATTCACTTAAGTATTCATAGCCGTGTCAACTTGCAGAGTCATGAAATGGAGACACCCCCGTAACATCTCTTGCTAGAGATGGCAAAAAAAAAGAGTTCTAGTTTTTCCATCTGACCCTGAGATTGGATGAATTTTGAGAAAGGTGATGATTTGCCCAAAAAAGATAGATATTAAGAGAAAAAGAATAGAGTTTGGAGACTTGGAGATCTATACATGGAATCATTTTTCCTGAACTATCAGAGGTTGTATCTGTAGAGCTTGTCTTATATACACAGAGCCCGGTTGTTTACTAGATTTCCTATTTGTTTGATATTTATTTAAAGTATTTTTTTCAGATAAAGTCTCCTGTTTTTGTCTAGGCTTATATCAGACTGTGGCCTTCCTACTTTCTGTGTAGTTGGGACTATAATAACGAACTACGAAACTCTTCTTATTTGTTGAGATGGGTCTCACTAACTTTTTTCCCCTTTGGTCTGGACTGACTCCTAACTACATCCTCCAGATTATCTGCGTCTGAGTAGTGGGGATTACAGGCCTGAACCATATTGTCCTTAAATTTTTAAATGAATGTGCTTTTTTCATCTTATTATATGTTTGTACACCTTAAGATTTCTGTGGATTCTTTTTCACCTTCTGGCACTTGCTGGTACTCTACTAACCTGTGCTGCAGATCCTTTCTCTCATCTCTGAAACATCCCTCCAGAAACTCATCTTGGTCTAGACTCTCATTGAAGATTTCTTTTGCTGGTCCTAGGGCTTGAACTCAGAGTCTGGGTACTGTCCCTGAGCTTCTTTTGCTCAAGGCTAGTGCTCTACTATTTGAGTCACAGTGTCATTTCTGCCTTTTTCTGAACTGGGATTACAGGCATGAGCTACTGAAGGCCTGGCTACTGAAGATTTTATAGAATTGGCAGAAACTTAGTTGATTGAGCAGCTTGAATGTCAGTACTTGACCACTTGGATTTCTGGTGAAATGAGGAAGTTGGGTCTAGGGCACCATCTTGGTCACGTGGTGGATAGGGAATTGGATTGATCTGGCACTACCTTGTCCCTGAGCTCCTTTTTGCTCAAGGTTAGTGCTCTATGTGCCACATTCAGCCTTTTCTGTGATTAATTGGCAATGAGTCTCCCAGACTTTCCTTCTGGGGCTGGCTTCAAATCATGATCCTCAGATCTCAGCCTCCTGAGTGACCATGAGTATGGACATGAGCCACTGGCACCCAGCTCGTTCCCACACTTTTGTTACATAAGAGTTGACCATTCTTTAAGACATTGCATCAGAGGTTCTATTTATTCTCTTGTATAAACCTCTGCCTATATGAGCACCCCTATTCACCAGCTGTAATAAAAAATATTTGAGTATTCTGTCTATGCCTATATTAGTTCTTTAGACTCAGTGCTCTGTCCTTTAGACAAACAATGAAAGGAACAATTTTCTTATTTCTCCCAATTAGAATGACCACATTAAGCCCATGGTACTCAGTTAAGTGTGGATGTCAGATAATCAACAAATAATTTAAAAATGTATGTACAACTAGCACTTGTTAATACCCAAATTATTTGTTGCTTACCTAAAACTTACCTGAGCATCTTGAACTTTTATTTGCAAAATCTGGCAACTCTATTCCCAATAGACAAAATTGGCATCTCATATGTGCCTCACAAAGGCATTTTAAATCTTAAACGAAGCTGGCATATGCTAATGTCAATGCACAATGAATGTTTTGCTTCTGTAGAAATAGTACCAGAGAAATATCAAGCAGGTCTCTGCTGAGGAGTCAGCTGTAATATGCACTGCTATAATAGAAGCATGAAACCCCATTGCTCTTCACTTTTTACCATGTGGGATCCTGCTGGTTGTCTATCTGGGAAGTGAGCAGGGAGACAGCCACAGTGCTTAAGAAAACAGCAGAACTAATTAGTAGCTAGAGGCGAGGGCTCAGCATGCCTACAATGGGCTTTCTAGGTGTGTGTTAACCTCAGCCTGAAAATAAATAGGCAGATACCTCTGTCTTCACATATTTGAACTGGGTTTATCCCGGCTCAAGTTTGTATGGGTAAGGAAGACTGAAGGAGAGAACTTAATCTCATTCGAGTTGGAACTAAGAGGGTTTTTCTTTTCCAAGGAAGCACCCACCCAGCATGGAGTTCATGCAAAAGTTTTGAGGATGTCAACTACTAATGCTGAGGAATAAGTTTATTTTTTGGTGTAGAAAGAGAGTGAAAGGTTTCTCCATTTTAAAAGTTGCAGACCTTCATGCTCTGTGAATGATAAATGAAATAAAAGGTGTTATTGGTGTACCTTCCATGCATACAAAGCATTGATGCATAGCACTTTAGTTTTTTGGCACCCTTGGGTGCTGTCTCACGTATTACAGCATATTCCCCTAGTCAGCCCAAATTTGTATTTATCTCTTCTTTCTCTATGCTTCCCAGATGTTTATCAACAAGTTTGGATTCACTTAGAATTCAAATCTTGTTTTCTTTGCACTACCAAACACTACATTTTTCCTTAATTCTAATACTCATCTGCCATTTGAATTGATATTTTCCAGGAACATTTAATCAAATTTCTAGTTCAGTTCTTAAGAATGAATTTTCAGCTCTAATTTGTCCAGCTTTATTGTGCATGCAACGTAAGAAAAATAGATACTTCCAATTTTCCTGCTGTTTGATGCAACTATATAAATCTATTCACTAATTGTATGTGTATATGTACATATATAATTATATACATATGTGTAATACATATACATAAAACATATATGTACATAAATACATACAACACATATACAATGTATATATATGTGTGTATATATATATATATTTGCCAGCAGCATTTAAGACCTTGCTGTTCAATATGCTAAAAAATACAGATTGTTTTTCAATGTATTATTTGTGAGTTGCTTATTTCTCTGGCCACAGGCTGTCCCATGAATTTGTATTATTTGGGCCAGTTCACCTCAGTTGTGCGCTTTTATTTCTTTGTGAGGGTTGTGATTTTTACTTGTGCTCTGGTGTGAACTCAATCCACATGCTGTGTTTGTGTCAATATTAAACTTTTATTTCAGTGGGCTGAGTAATAGATTTCTCTTTCTTATCTTTTTTAGCGCTCTCCTCTCTCCACTCCTCCCAGAACTGATGATAGCCAGAAAACCCAATCTCACAGAGAAGCAGTTTCTTATTTGTCACAGTCACTGCTACAGCAAGGAATTGCATCACTATCAGATGATTTTAAAAATTCTGCTTTGATTTGAATGCATATCTTGTTTCTTCTTTGATGCTTAAGAGGGCTTTAGTGGCTCAGTAGTCATATCCCAAAGCCCTCTTCTCATTGATAATATGATAATGTCATCATGGGTACAGCTCAAAAGAGAATCTCCTTAAGAAAGCCCCAACCTCACAACAATTATTCAGCTGAGCTCTACTTTTCTCTGATCTGAGACTTCTTTGAAGTCAGTGGGAAGCCTTCAGCATAGGGAGAGGAAGCTAATCCAGTCCCACAAAGCAGGCTTCTCTGACAGGCAATTTCCTCTTCCTTTCCCTCAAGGCGGGAGAGCTCTTCGCAGGTGGTTATCTGCTTTTGGTTGTCTTAACAGGGTTGGCTTTTTTTCTTTGGTTTTTGTATCTCTATTATATATTTTTGTCGGAATATTTTGGGTATTTATGGTAGTGTTTATTAAAAAAAACATTTCTTGTGACCTTTAGATACATGACCAACAAACCAAAAAAAAACTACTGGTATGATTTAGTGACATTACAAAATGTAATATATTTGTAATGCTCATGGAGTTTTATTAGATTGGACATTGATCATATTTAAGCATACAGATTTGTACACAGTACAAATTATGCATAGAATAATAGAGATGTGAGATATATATGTGCATGTGAAGCCATCATCAAAATAATGATAATCTGATCCTCACGTCTACATGTTTTCTCTTGCCTCTTTCCAACCCCATTTTGTGGCAGCTATCAGTATCTATAGGTTAATTTTCAGAATTTTAGATAGATAGCATTATTTTGTTGTTTATCTAGTGGCTTTCACTCACATAGTTATTCTGAGGCTCACCCATGGAGTTTCATGCATTTCTGTCCATTACATTTTTCTTTTTTTTGGTTGGTCATGGGGCCTGAACTCTGGGCCTGGGCACTGTCCCTCAAATTTTCAGCTTAAGGCAGCCACAGCACCACCTCTGTTTTTTCTGCTTATGTGGTGCTGAGGAATTGAACCCAGGGCCTCATGCATGCAAGGCAAGCACTCTACCACTGAGCCACCTTCCCAGCCCCTGTCCATTACATTTTATCACCTACACTGCATTCTCATCAGCAGTGGTTGATCATTCTAGTGACTCCTTAACCTCCCTTACTCATATTATTGTAGCCTTTTCCAGTTTTGCTATTATAAAAACAAGTGTCTCATCATGTTTTTAATTTGCATTTCTCCATCAACTAACTATGCTAAGCATCTTTAGATGTTATTTACCTTTATACATTTTCCTTAATGAAATAGCTGTTCAAGATCTTGCCTATTAAAAACCTTTTTTCAGGTGTTAGGGACTGAACTCAGGATCTTGTTTGTGCTAAGTATGGACTCTATCCATCACTTTGAAAGAATTATTGGATTTTGAGAATTCTTTATATATTCTGCATACAAGTCCTCTGTCAAAAATGAGTCTGAGGACACACGTTTCATGGTGAGGATCTGGCCTCCTCGTTTGAGTCTACTCGGGGTTCAGAGAGGCTCTGGCACTCAGAGGACTGAAGTACCACAAGCTCAAGTTATGCTTTCATTACAAGTAATGGTCATGGCATTGTTTCTTCAGTAGTTTAATTGACAGGAAATAAAGAGCAGAAGCAGAAGGAGAGAAAGAGGGCTGGTACTGAGACTCTTTTGGAGAGCAATGGAGACAGTGTGGGACAACCATAATGTTGCTCTATGTATATCAGTGATTGTTGGCAGATCCTCTATGGTTTAAAAATGAGACAGAAAAAATGGGTGGCTTTCTGATTACTCATTGTAGGGTTCTTTGCTCTAATATAATATCCGTTTGAAATATGGGTAGTTTGTGAAAGTTGTCTGTCAACTTTTATAAACTATGTTCAGAAGTAGAACACTAAGAGCAGCAGCCACCACACAGCTGATGTTTGATTATTTTTTCAGTTTATAAACCATTTTACAAGTCAACTAGCACTAAGAAAAGAAGATGCATTGGGGCTAGAGTTGCACTGGGAATGGAGTTCTTGCCATGAACTAAGGAAGTATTAGCAATAAGGTGATTAAAATGGAAATGTAATAGCAGAGGCCTCAAGTTCAGTGTCATTGTGTATTCATGCACCTCATGGGAAGAAGTGGATTGTGAAATATAAGTCTCTCCCATCAGGTGCTTCTGTGGCTTCATCGTGGGGCAGGGCTCCTGCAAGGCAGAGTTAAAAGCAAGCAGCCATTTTCCTCAGTGCAAGAGTTACATTTTTGGTAACTGAGATTATAGCATGCTAAAATATTTTAATTTGCTTAAATTTCAGGAGCTTAATTTCATAGCAGCAGGGACCTATTTTGTTGAAGCAAGCTTTCTGTTATTTCTGAGTCTCCAGTGGAGTTGTGAATGTGGGAAAATGTTCAGTTCTAATGGGGATAATGATAAAAAGGCAATTATAATTCCTCTTAGCCCACAAATAGGGCTCACCATGTAGTTTGTTTCTCAGATGCTTTGAGGAAATAAGCTATATAAATGCTAAATAACAACATGAAGCGTCAAATGCTCTAGGTAGAAGGAAGACTCACAAAAACAGACTGAAATGGTTACCACTAGAAATAGAAAATAAATCCCTTTTTAATTTCATTAAGAAGGACAAAGTAAAAGTAATGATTAATCTTGACAAACCAAATATCATGTAAAATAGAAAGGGCTAAAATTTGAATCTTATATTTACTTAGGCACAAACAGCTATGTAAACAGCAGGTGTGAAAAGCGAATATAAAATGTGGGTTTCTTTGGTGACAGCCCCCTCCCCCCCCAATTCGGATTCCCCACAGCTTGGGGACCACTTGGTTCAGTTATATGCTTTGCTTTCCTCATGAGGAAGTATGACAGAATTGATTCACAAGTCCTAGCTGAGCTACAACTTAGAAAGCATCAAGAAATATTGGAAAGAATTAAACTGAGAAAAATGGCTTCATGTTGGGAAGAACATAGTATCCATGGGATACTATGGTGCAGAAAATATGCACATGAAATAAATAGGAAACTGAAGGATAGCTCCAAGAGGCTTTGAAAGAAATTGTTCAGTTTTGAAATATCTTCATGCATTTTTTCATTACATATGAACTGTCAGTGATTTTTTTTCTTACTCTCCCCCATGGCTATGAGTAGTGGTGACAACTCGATGTTTGACCCTCACACTGCCGAAAAATTAAAACAACAACTTCAACAATGTGTTATACTATGGTTGTTTGTGAAGCCAAGAAAAATACATAAATAGCAAGTGAAGGTCAAAGAGTGGGAAATCAAATTGAGTTTTATGTTTTCCTGCTTCATCTGTTGTTTTTGGTCTCACATGCGCACACAAGCCTACAATGCCCAGGGTATAAAATGGGGACATGAAGCATGTGGATGAGCGCTCTGTTGCTGGTGTCCTACCAGAAACTTATCCCAGTTAAAGAAATGTCCTAAGGTGAGGCCTCCTTACTCTACAAAGAGATGTCCTCCTTGAGTTGAAGAGCTGAGGGACAGAGCTTAGGCCCAGAGTTCAAGTCCCAGGACCGACAAAAAACAAACAAACAAACAAACAAACAAAAAAAAACAAAGAGATGTCCTAATGCTACTGGCTCAGGATGTATAGCATGTCATATACATTTCTACCTGCCACACACTAAGCACACGATAAATATTTATTGATGATATGTCTCTGGCACTAAGCATTCATGAAAGCTAGAAATGACATTTATCCTTTTATGGTATTCAATGATCTATTGGATCAATATTGTCATATAATGATATTTATGAATTTTTTTAGGGAGATAACAGGGAGAATTATGATTATCACCCATGAAAGGAGACTGAGATTTTAAATAGAAAGATGCAGATAATAAAAGGTATTTTCTTTTGATGGCAGATATTCTATGTATTTTGTGGCCAAGAGGGAAGCATCCACATGATGGCAGTATGTGAATCATCTTTAGTTCTTACCCCTAGTGTTGCAAAGCTATATTGGCCTTTTTTTGTTATATTGCAGGAAAAATTAGAGATGGTTATTGTTTTCAGAGGGATAGCTTCTGTACAGCAGATTTAGCATTTATGGGGTGGAGTCCTTGGGGAAAAATTGATCATTTCCTGCTTCTGAGAACATGCTCCCAAAAGGCCACCATGTCCCTGAACTCAGTGATAGTTTCACATAAAGTATCTGAACTCCATAGTCTTTAAGAATACAAGACATAAGCTCTGGCTGTCACTGTGTGTAAGATGGTCATGCCATAGCTCTTATTTGCTGTGCAGTTTTATGAGAGTAAACCTATTCATAGTCATGAGGGGAGAAAGGTCAATTTGTGGGAATATAGGTGGGAATATAGGTTTTCCATTCATCATCCCCATTACAGTTTTGTGGATGTTTTTGTTCTCAGATATCAAACTAGTCTTTTCAATTTGTTATTTTTGGTGACAAGAGGGGCAGGGGAAGTGTTGTATTTTTCTCTTTTAGAGACTTCAGAGAGAGAGAGAGGTTGAGAGAGAGATTCTCTATACCACATGCAACCAAGGGCTCATAATTAACTTGGGGTGGTCTGTCTTCTCCCCCTGAAGCCCTTATTTTTTCCTCTCCTCTTTCCACTCTCTCCACCCTCATCAGTGTCATGAATGTGAGATGATTTATGAAGTTCAGAGAGCTGGTTGTCATCAGGGAGATGTCCAGGGAAGAAAGTCATCTTGGGAAGTATATGAAGGAGATATTTCATAACTGACAGAGAATCAAAGCAGCCATTTGAGATCCCTCAGACCTCAAATTTAGCTTTCATGAACATAAAGTATAAGAGCCACAGGAAATCTTCAAAGGTCATTGAATTTAACAAAGAGCCTTAAGTGAGTTCATGAAGTGAATGTATTTGTAATTTGTACATGTTAGTGTAGCCCATAGGGTCATTAAATATAACCTGTGGATATAAAATAGCCATATATACATATATTAAGAAATGTTTTAGCTTTGTATGACATGTACTTCCTCTTGTGTTAATCATGGCACTAACGCTAATCAACATGAACACAGCTTATACATAAGCAAACTATGCAAGTTTCAGATCTGATGCCATAATAAGTTTGTCCTCATTTCACTCTTTCCTATCTTCATATTATTCTAGCATTGTGATATTACAGGTTACTATGGGGACTCTATTAAATCACTATTAATTAAGAGAATTTATGATTTGTGTTTGATTGGCCCGTCATTTGAATTCCTAGAGCTAGGATAGTGCTGTCACTGTGTGTGTGTGTGTGTGTGTGTGTGTGTGTGTGTGTATGATATCATATACATATATATAATATATTAAGCTAAAAATTTCTGGAAGAAGATTTTGTAGGCTCTAGAATTTTTGTTGGAGAATTTTTGTGTTTGTCCTCCTTGATCAGAGGCTAGGCTAGGCTGTTTCTTAAAATTCACCTTATCTAAAACCAAACACAGCCTCATCTCCTTTCTCCTAACCTCTCTTTTTCTCCACTGTACTGTTTTCTCTTAGATGCCAAGATGAAAACCTCATAGTCACATTTGACCTTCCCTTCTTTGCACAGTTTAACAAATCAATAAAGATCTTTGATGAGATTTTCTTTTACGGATGTTGCTGGAGTTCAAAATGTCACTTTCTGTTGTCTCTCTCCCCTTTGGTACATCTTTTTGGTTTCTTTCCCCCTCATCTACTTTCTTCATGGCATTTCTAGTTTAAAAACTATCAGCACCTCCCTAGGGTATGTTGTGTCTGCACCAAGGGTCCTTCAGAGTCTGCCACCAATGCACATTTATGGTTCAAACACAGCGCTTTGTAAGTCTTTATGCCTGCCCTTTCTGTTTTGCCTGTGAATGTACCAGCTGATCCTGTTAATTCTATAAGGCACTGGAATTACAAGAGTGTGGACTTTGGACACACAAGTGTGCGTGCATCTGTGCTAGTCTTGGGGCTTGAACTCAGCACCTGGATGCTGTCCCTGAACTTTAGTGCTCAAGGCTGGAGCTCTAGCTCTTGAGCCATACTTTGACTTCTGGCTTCTTTTGGTTAGTTAATTGGAGATCAGAGTCTCATAGAATTTCTTGCCCAGGATGGTTTTGAACCATGATCCTTAGGCCTCAGTTTCCTGAGTAGCAAGAATTAGAGATGTGAGCCACAGATACCCAGCTTAGACAGACCATGATTCGTAATTCCAGATTACATTCACCATTCACTATGCATACACCATGTAACCTCTATTTTTTTGTACTATGAATTTAACATTTTCAAGAACTATGGAGCATCCTGTACAATTTGACCTTTAAGAGATTTCACTTCTTTAATTTTACCTATTATCTTGGAACTGGGAAAATCTAAAATCTGTTCTTGAATGGTTGCCATAAAAGTCAAGGTGAAAGTTTAGAGTAAAAAGAATAAATTATAAATGCTTTGTCATGGGTGCGAGGTAAAAGTCTACAGTCTTCAGATCTGCATGTTGTAGTGTCTCTTACAGACCTGGGATAAGATTGGATTCCAACTTTGTCTTCTATTGGCACTCAAGGGGGCAGCTGTGCTTCTAGGACCGTCCTGTTCAGTCAGTTCCCAGGGGGTCTGGGAACTCTTCTGGGGGAAAATCTCATGGGTTGTGTTATTCTTCTTGGGACTACAGTTGTGCTACTGTCAGCATGTGTTTAGCAATGGGGGAACTGTTCTCCATCTCTTACTCAATTCTTAATAAACTGAGGCTGGGTGAAAACTTGCTCAGAAGTTGGCATTGGTCATTGGTTCTGGGTTGTGAACCAGTATTCTCTAAAACTTATTAATTAAAACTTATTAAGTCCTTTAACTTATCAAGTCCTTTAATTTGAGAGGACTGAAGTTTCCAACTACGGTATGGCTTTCTCCTCCCTCTACCTCCACATTTCTACAAGTGCCATGACATATGTTATCTTGTATTGTCTTCTAAGGTGTTCTTGTATGGACATCTTTTCTTCCAAACAGATTGTAATGCTGGGGAAAGAGAAAGTATTGAATAATATTCTTTGGTTTTATTTCTACAATCTCATGCTGTTTAATGGATTATTTGCTAGCCATACATCGTGTGTGTGTGTGTGTGTGTGTGTGTGTGTGTGTGTGTGTGTATGTGTGAATGTGTGCGTGTGTGTGTGAGAGAGAGACAGAGACAGAGAGATTGAAGTTGTATGGAATCATCAGTCTACAAGTAGGAAAACAAAAAGTACACATTTTTTGAGGAACCGAACGAGTTTTGCAAAGTACTGAAACAAGCCTTTGGGGTTTGGAAACCAGCTTCATCTCTATGACCTAATGAGTCTGCAAAGATTAAAATATCTATAAAGCAGGTGTGGATCAGAATTTCAAGCACCTTGACAGCTTCTCATCATTTCTGATGAATTAGTAATAATGTAGGGTGTAGCAAGGTAGTTGAAGTTCTCCCATGATATATCAGACTTTATTTTTCATTTTAATATACTTTTTTACTTAAAAATCATAAAGTGTTCCTTAGAGTGACAGCTGAGCTTCAATATTTATGACATTCTGATTGCTCTAGCAGTTTATAAAAAAATTAAAATGAGCCCTCGAGTAAAATTTAAGTGGAAAAGATTAAAATTCAGAATTATGGACTTCTTTCATTTGAATGAAGACTCCCTTTCCCCAGGATGTTTTATGTGCCAGCCCAACTTTCTCTACATTTCGACAGTCCTTGAAAAGTACTTCATTTCTTTCTCAGAAATATATCAACACTGTATTTTTTGAAAATAAACCTTTTTTTTTCAGATCAGCACAACTTTCTCCATCAAGCTTTTCACTCTACTTTTGACTGCAGACTAACATCCACCATCCAGCCTACAAATGAATGATTCATCTGGTGGCACAGATTGGAGAGTATATGAGTGAATGAAAGTTGGTAAGTGACAGAACATTGTTATCTTTAAGATATTTTGAACTGCTATGCTATCCACACAGCTGATGCATGATATATGCTCAAAATTGTGTAATCTTTCACCTTCCTATGAGTTCTTCTTGTTTTAGGATTTAAGTACATTCCGTCTTATGACTAAATTAAACCATATCTGCTTGTTCAAAATACAGGATTTGGCTCTTAGGGAAGTAGGGTATGAAGGGATATGGTGAGACATTCTTTTTTCCCCCTTTCTTTTAGATTTTCCAATATGTAGTAACAAGTTCATATTGCCATAAGGAGAACAGATGCAGTCATGAAGAAGGTAAATTGGAAACAAAGAAATTGTCAGGATTGTTTAGAGAAAGTACTGGGATCTTATCTTTCCCATTATACATGAACATATTCAGAGAGACAGAAGAGAAAAGCATCCTAGCCATTTGGTCCACAAATGTCTATCCAAAACAAGAATGAAAATAAATCTAGACTTGGTCAATTTTGGCACTTTGAGGATACAAACGTTTAGCAAATTTGTCTTTGTTATAAAAAGAAGACTGTTTAACTCTCCATCCTTCTCCTGTCTCATTGATGCTTCTCTCACAGTGTGTGTGTGTGTGTGTGTGTGTGTGTGTGTGTGTGTGTGAGAGAGAGAGAGAGAGAGAGAGAGAGAGAAAGAGAGAATTGATTATCAATTTTGGAGACTTGAGTTTATACTCCTGCTCTGCTGTCTGTCATTTATGTGACTGTGAATGAAGCACCTCATTGACACACGGAAGTGTCTAACTTTCTGTGGCTTAGGTTAGAATAGATGTTCAGCTGATTATGGTGTCTCATGCAGTTACTCACTCTTGACAGGCTAGTCCCAGATGGAACTTTGTAAGGGACATACTTCCTGTAGATATGGCCAACTCTAGAACATGGAACATCAAACATTTCTCCTCCACACATCCACACCTGCAAGAGAGGAAAGTAAATGAAAAAGAAGTATGAATTTTACACACGAAGGAATTGTTAACAAGATTCACAAAATCTGTTAAAGTTTCTAAACAAATTTGCATTATAAGGGCTTAACCAACTTTTTGAACACATAGATTCTTAAAAGGATAGAACCAAAATACTAGTTCACCAAAATATCATTTCCACAGACCATTTTCCAGCTCTCTGTGTGTTTTATATGCATTTATTAAGAGAATTATTGAAGTTGGAAACAAAAGATAAAAATCATCTCAGGAGAAGGATTAGAAAGAATAGATGGTCACAAGAAACTAAAATTCAGAGAAGCCCTTGGCTAATATTTGAAGAACTGAATATTTGGAAGAGATACTTTATAACACCTTCAGGAGGTGGCAGCAGGATTGATAGCATAGACCTATAAAGGGACAGATTTCAATCTAGTGGAAGAAAGACATTTTTAGTAGGCAGAACAGTTAAAGATGAAATGGGATTCCTTGATCGGATGGAAGTTTCAGTTGGTAACACTTCATAGGAAAGCATTTAACTTGGATTGGCAATTGATTTAGCTGATAGCTTAAGGCAATTTTAATAAAAACATTTAGCATTTCCGAATGTTTATTTTGTTATTTTATATTACTTTATTATGTATTAATACATTACATTATTTATATACTAATATATAATATGCATTGATAATGTATTATTTTACTTAATGCTCACAACACATTGACCGACTTTACTCTTTTCCCAATTATATAGACAGTTTAGAGAGGACAAGTAGTTCGTTCAAAATCAGCTAACCAGTCACCTCCAGAGCTGAGATTTGAAATCTAACATGGGAATTGCAATACCCAGGTGCGTCTTAAACATTCTACCTACAACAACCTTTGTAAAGGGTCAGGGAGTAAATTCTCTCACCTTTACAGATCATGTATTCTCTTGTGCAGCTAGGCAACCCTGCTACCAAATAGGCCTGGCCATATTTCCAAGTTTGTTTACAGAAACATAGGCAACTGAGTCATAGTTTGCTGGTCATTATTCTGCAAGGCACAAAAAAGTGGAATACAGCCATTCTATAATAATGTATTGGGAAATTTTATTTTCCAAAATTGGGTATCATAATATTTCTCATTGTATATGCTCTATTATCATATGATTTTGATAGACTCCCATTGAGAGGGGAATCTTGGCCCTCCTTCCTTGAATTTGGGTGGATTTTAGTGGATTCATAAGCCAATACAGTACAGCAGAAGTGATCAATGCTAGGTCATAAAAGGCAGTGTGGCTTCTCTGTGTCCCCTCTGGGATTGCTTTGGCCACTCTCAACTGTCATGTCAGAAATCTGAGTCTTTGAGGATATTACACTGTGAGAAAATTGAGGCCCCATGAGAGGCTATGTGCAGGTTCTTGGTGAATAGTTGATGTTTTCATGGATGTCTGGCAAGAGCTGCCACATACATAAAGGAGAGTTCTCTAAAAATGATTCCAAGCCATACTGGAGTCACAATAGAGACTCCTTCATGGATAGAGACTCTTTATTTTCTGCCAAGGACTATTTGGATACTTATAACAACATGTGTGGCCCATATGAAACTATCAATACCGGCAGAAAGTCTGTATGAAAAGCACGAGGGAAAGCATATATGTCTGTCTTGTCATGTACCAAGTGATCTCACAGACCTTTAATGGCCTGCAGGCCAGATCGAACAGAAGCAAGCTCTCTCTCTCTTCTGAATCTGGAAATCACAGATTCTGTAACCTTAATAAAATTGTTGTTTTATGCACTGGGTTTCTGGATTATTTTTGTCATGCAGCAAGAATGACAAGAACTGCATATTTTCCAATTCATGATAAAAGGACCTGCCAACACAGGTAACTAAAATTTATGGTGCACCCAACGATTTCACCTTATCTTATTGTGGAAGACAAAGTGTTGTGACTTGCCAATTTCTATGTTAACTTTTACCAAGGCATACTGCTAGGTCATAATTCATTTGTGTTTAGATGGTGCCAGGTTAATATTACTTCCTGTTAAAATGTGAATGGAAGCGATGTATATCACTTTTGGTGTCAAGAAATTATGAGTGAGCTTCCTGCTCTGCTTCTTCATAATTTCTATTTTTCCCCATTCAGAGACAGATCAGTTGGAGAAGATACAGGGAAGGTCTTGAGACCCTAGAAAATGGTAGAGTGAGTAAATGGTTGGGACTCGAGTTCTTGAAAAGTTGGATGGATCAGTATTCCAAATTATAATAGGAATAATAAAGAGGTCTTAGTGATAAGCTACAAAGACTTGATGTCTTCTGATATCTTCCTTCTCCTTCTCCTCCTTCCTCTTTTTGTTTTTGGAGGGTGAGGGTGTGCTACTCCTGAACGAAAGGCCTGGACACTGTCCTTGAGGTTTTTTTTTGCTCAAGACCAATGCTCTACCATTTGAGCCACAGTCCACTTCCAACATTTTGGGTAGTTTATCAAAGGTAAAAGTTTCAAGGGACTCACGGATTCTAGCTGGCTTTGAGCCACAAGCCTCAGATTTCAGCCTCCTGAGCAGCTAGGATTACAGCTGTGAGCCACTGGTGCCTGATTTTCCTGAGGTCTTAACCAAATGTAATGACAGAATTCTTGGAGAGATTACTTCATTTGTCATTTTTACATTTCCAAGAGGTAGAATTTGAAAGTAACTAGGTGAGAGATGAAGGGAAAGGATATAGGTAGGCTAAGAATGTCACATAGTCCCCTGAATAATCAAAGGTCAATTCTTATTGGTCAAAAATAAACAATTGTCAAATCAAAGAAGCCCTCTTGTTATCCGTAATTTGCTGGCCCAGCCTTTTATTTTTCCCAGAAAATATGAACATATTGCTTCCATTAGTTTGTGGAGATGGACATTCTTTCCTACAGGATTGAGGGGTATGGGACCAAATACTGAAGCAAGGTCCCACATTTTCTGGCTTTAATCTAATTTTGGCTCATGTGGGCGTGTGGAAAGTGGACAGAAGTGGCCTAGAACTTCTTACGGTGAAAGCTTGCCAGAGGGAGACTCCACAGCAGCAAAGTTAAATATACCATCACTGCTTGCTGTTACGGACTGAAAGTCTAAACCCAGAAGTTCGGGTGGTTCAAACGCCCAGCGGATGGTGCTACAAAGTCTTTTGGGAGTCAGGAAGGTGGAGACGCCATAGATGGCATTGGTGTTCTCATGAGACCCCACAGAAGTGCTCTTGTCATAAGGTGACTCTACCTAACCTGGCAGAGAACCTTCCACACAACTCCAGCATGCTGATTTCAGACACAATGGTGAAGAAGTAAGTGCTGTTGTTTCTAAGCCAGAGTTGATGGTACTTTGTTAGAGCAGCTCAAAAGAACCTAGACTCCTTCCTTTCTTAAGCTAGGAAGAGACAACTTTTAATAGTTAGATGGTAATTCTTCTCAAAGGGTCACTCTAACAGAGCTTCAGAAGATCTAGGTATCTGTGGCTGGGTAAAAGATGACCATGAACACTATAATGGCACTCATTTATTATCTTATGGCCTGAAGTTTATGTAGGATTGTCTGGCCTGTGTTAGTAGAATAGCACAGAGCCGAAGTCTAGGTATCTGGAATCTGGCATATGGAATCTCTGTGGAAGAATCTGCTGCCAAGCTAATGGAAGAATTCAGTTGCTTGCAGTTGTAGGCCTGACTTTATTTCTGACTTCTAACCAGGGGCCACTCAGCTCCCAGGAAGCATTTTAGTTCTTTTAAAAATTATTTTCTACAGATTCTCCATCTCAGCGTAAGTTAGCCAGTTCTGGTTAGGTTCCTAAAACGAACTATTTAGTAACCTAAGTTACAGGTGACAACTCTCTGCCACATAATGTAATATAATCATGTGAATAAATCAAGGAAGATGAGCACCTTTGAAATTTGCCTGCCACCATTTCTAATAAATCTAAAGTCATGTGTGCTAACAATAAACTACTCTTTTGAAAATTCTTCAAACTCCTAAAATCCAAACATTTATTAATTGTGTCTGTATAATGTTACTATGATTACTTAGGGATGGTAGGGGAAAAACAAAGGAGGATGAAACAATGCTTGATAAGAAATGTACTAATTACCTTGCTCATGTAATTGTAACCCCTCTGTATGGTATTTTCACAAAAAATGAAATAAAAAAACATAAATCAGAACCTCTCAGACTTCCCTTGATTTCTGCTGCTTGTAGGGTAAAGTTACTCCTGCTCTGAAAGTCTTACGCAATCTGGCCTTTTCTTATTTGTTTTTCAGTTACTCCTCCTGAAGCAAGAGTGGTGTTTTTCTCCTCAGGGTTTGTTGCTATAATTTATTCTTTCTAAAGAGAATTTTACCACTCTCCCCCTTGTGCTTTCTATCTCTTGCCAATTTCCTATTTATTTTCCAGATTTCACCTAAACTATACTATTTCACTTGATAAGGTTAGGTCGGGTTTGTTACATACTCTCATTCTATCTTCCCATTTGTTACATGCTCCCATTCAACTTTCTCATAACTCAATGTGCTAATCCTTCCTTATCTATGATTTTATTTTCTGTTATTTCAATTGCCCATGTTCATTCACATTCTGAAAATACTAGATGGAAAATGAGAGAGAGAGAGGGAGAGAGGGGTAGAGAGACATGGAGAGAGACAGAAACACATAGAGACAGAAATAGACAGGGACAGCATCATACTTAAAGAGACCACATTCATATAGTTTTTATCACAGTATGTTGTTATAAGTCTATTATTCATCATTATTCTATATCTCATCTGTGCTGAATTTAGAAATAAATATCATAGATATGCTTGAATAGAAAAGACATGGTATGTATAGATCATAACTACCTGTGATTTCAGGCATCTACCAAGGGTCTGAGAGCCTAGCCATCACCCTGGATCAAGAATGACCAACTGTAATTGACTCAGAAAATTTGTATATGTCAGGCATCCTCCAATGAGCAGGAGCTATCGTGTGTGACTAATTCAAAGTTTGGAATATAGGGAACTTTCTTTTTTTTTTCGGGGGGGGTCCCGGTCGTGGGGCCTGAACTCTGGGCCTGGGCACTGTCCCTCAGCTCTTCAGTTCAAGGCTAGTGTTCTACCACTTGAGCCATAGCACCACTTCCGGCTTTTTCTTTTTGCTTATGTGGTGCTGAGGAATCGAACCCAGGGCCTCCTGCATGCAAGGCAAGCACTCTACCACTGAGCCACCTTCCCAGCCCATAGGGAACTTTCTTTCAGGTGGAGATAGTACTTAGTGCTAACAGTAATTACCTACTGTAATTAATTAATTAATTAACTTACCACTTCCTGTATTAGCATTTGCCCCTCATTGGACTATAAGTTCATGATGATTTACTCATTAATATCTCTAGTTACTGATGAAAGCCTCAACATATAATGTTCAATAAACACTTGTCAAGTGGCTGAGCCTAGTCACCTTTTGTTTTAAGTATACTTGTGTTTCTACTTATGCAGAGGTTGCTATGTAGAGGATGCTACTAAGACTTTTCTTTCCATTTAGTGTTGCTTTATACAACCCAGGGCCACCTTGCTTTTTACCAGAAGCATTTCAATTCAGTTGTCCCTAACCTTAGGCTTGTTTATGCAGCTCTGCCAAGATGATCACCCTTCATTTATTTGTTGTATTTTCTGGTCTACATTAATAGAAGCATGTATACATACTGACACAGAAGAAAGAAGTGTTTGGGTGCCTGTGTCGATACATAACTCATGCAGAAGCAAACTTGTTGCAATATTTGTCAAATTCCATATTTGTCCTGAAAGATATGGTTTATAGTTTAAAAAGATGTTTCCTGGGAGTATGATGTGATTATAATCTAGAAATATATCTATGTCATGCCATATTTTAGACTCTAATGCTTGGAGAAATGTTTTACATTTGTAAGTACTATGTCTTCCTTTGACACCATAAATATTTTTAAAAAATGTTATTTTACTCATGAATGAACACAGAGCAATTTTTTCTCTGATGTAGTTCAAATTGACAGAATAATTGAATGTTTGCCTTATTTTCTAAAATTGCTTTTCAATATCAGCCACAAATTGGAATTTAGACATGGAGAACGTTAACTTGGATGGAATCATACAATTATATTGGTCATGTGGAATAGGTAACCAGTTTTAGTAAGAAATTGTCAGGAGGATGATAAGAGAACATTATTGTCAGGTCTCAGATGAAGCATAATAAGTTGTATCTAAATTCTCAAAAGAAATAAATTATTAAAGCATTCAGTTTACAAATTGTCCATCTCTACTCATCTGCTACTCTTTTCTCTCTTGTTGTTCAAGCTCTTCTTCTTCTTCTTCTTCTTCTTCTTCTTCTTCTTCTTCTTCTTCTTCTTCTTCTTCTTCTTCTTCT
>NW_012267220.1:7432655-7534006 GCF_000151885.1 Dipodomys ordii | reverse complement strand
TTCTCATTCTCCCTCTCCCTCTCCCTCTCCTCCTTCTCCTCCTCCTCCTTTTCCTCCTCCTTCTCCTCCTCCTCCTTCTCTTCCTCCTCCTCCTCTTCCTCCTGCTGCTGCTGGTGGGGCTTGAACTTCAGGCATGGGTGCTGTCCCTGAGCTCTTTTGCTCAAGGCTAGCATGCTACCACTTTGAGTAATGGCACCACTTCTGGTTTTCTGGTAATTAATTGGAGAGCCTTGCAGACTTTTCTGCTGGAGCTGGCTTTGAACTGCGATCCTCAGATCTCAGCCGCCTGAGTAGCTAGGATTACAGGCATGAGCCACCAGTACTTGGCTGTTCAAGCTCTTCTTATTTCTATGCTGTTTTCAAAAAACCAGACACCTAAAATTCCATTTTAGAGAATTTGATATTTCTCTCTGCCTGAAATTCTCTTCTTCCAGAGTACCACATGACAAACTTCTTTAAGTCTTAACTCCAAATCCTCTTGCCTTAATATCTTCTTATCTAACAACTTCAGTATGTACCCTCCTCTGCTTCTGTTGTCATAGAATTTATGACCTCCTCAGTACATATTTCACTTATTTTTGTCAGTTGTGGGGCTTGAACTCTGGTCCTGGGCACTATCCCTTAGCTCTTCAGCTCAAGGCTAGCGTTCTACCACTTGAGCCACAGCACCACTTCTGTTTTCTGGTGGTTTATTGGAGATAAGAGTCTCACATACTCTCCTGTCCAGGCTGGCTTTGAACCATGATCCTCAGATCTCAGCTTCCTTAGTAACTAGGATTACAGCAGGTGTGAGCCACTGGGCCTGGCTTCACTTATTTTTAGGGATACTTTCTACCCTCCTCTCTACCACAAAGGCAGGATCTTTGTGTCTTTTATTAAATGACCTATTTCATGAATGGAAAACTGTAGCTGTTCTGATGTAACTGGGACTCATGAGTGAATCGATTTCCTGTTTATTAATATAAATCAGGATTAGTTCCAGACAACTGAGTTGTTTAATAATAACCCACTGTGTGGGCCATTAAAGAAAAGTTATGTAAACAACCAAGTAAATAAAAGCATTAAACAGATGATAAAAACAAAAACCTCCAGCTGTGATCTTTGGTATATTTGGATACAAATGTAAAGATAAGCTTTCTTTCAAGATTCTCACCCATCCATTTTCTTGATTTTTTCATTTGTTCATATAAATTTCCTCATTAATTCTTTTTTCTAAGTTGGACTCTGCTGAGTTTTTGTCTTCTTGTGAACCACACAATTGAAACAAAAACTCTTCTTCAACAGTCAAGGTGAGTCTATTATTACTTAGGTAAAAACCTTTGCAGCAACTGTTTCATAGGACCAAAGGAATTTCCTTGATTTAACTCAGAAATTATTTTTAAACATTTATTTATTTTAAGTTATTATTATTATTTTTTTAACAATACCGAACATGAAGACATTTCATAAAAAAAATGTGAACTCTTTGGTTGGGTCCTGGTGGCTCCTACCTGTAATTCTAGCTACTCAGAAGGTTGAGATCTGAAGATTCTGGTTTGAAGCTAGCCCAGGCACTAGCAGCACTAGCCTTAAGCAAAAGAGCACAGGGACAGCACCCAGGCTCTGAGTTCAAGCCCTATGACCATCAATAAAATAAAATAAAATGTGTACACTTGAAAGGTTCATAATGACTTGCAAATCATTTTCATCTTGAGTTGAAGCTGGAATACTTTCATGATGCAGAACATTGGTACAGAAGGCTGGGAAATTTATACTATTTTTTTTTCTTCTGTCCTTCAGGGGACTTGAAAATAGGACCTGGGCACTGTCTCTGAGCATTTTTTTTTTTTTTTACTCAAGGCTAGCTCTCTACCACTTTCAACTACAAATTCCACTTCTGGTTTTTAGGTGGTTAATTGGAGGTTAAGAGTCTCAGGGCCTTTCTTGCTCTGGCAGGCTTTGAACCATGATCCTCAGATCCCAGCCTTCAGAGTAGCTAGGGTTTATAGGAGGGGGCTACCAGCACCCAGCTAATTTATACCTTTTTCTAAGTTTCAGTCTCATCTTCTATAAAGTTGGAGTACTATATCTACTTCATAAGGTAGTTTATACATCAGAAGCATTAGAGTTATTAGAGTTCATTTCTTTTTCTTTTTCTCAAGGCAATAGAAAAACATAAAGGTTTGGGGGGAAAAGTCTCCATATTAAAAAAGCTATCAATAGCAAATCAAATTGACCTTAACACAGGTGCTAAATGCTGCGCAAATTGTTTTATCTCACTGGCTTTACAACTATCTATAAAAGTTAAAATAAAATTAAATTGGGAATTTGGAAAATGCCCTCAGATATAAAAGAAGTAACAACTGGAAGGAATTCATATTTGCTGCTAGGCTTCTAGCTAATAGACATAAAATTTAACTTGAAAATGCTCTGTTACACCTGAGGTACCTTTTGTTAGGTAATTGAAATGAATCTCAGACTGGCTTGTGAGACATTTAGCAGCTGTTGCTGTTTATCTTTGAGTTTCTGAATGAGTGCAGAGTCATTTTAATATTTTCTTTGGAAGAGCAACTCTGAGCATGTTGAATTCAAATAGATGTTTTTATGTTATTTAGGCTAAATACTGTATGGAAAAAAATCCCCACAGGAAGAACTCTAGATATTTTCTTGTGTGTCTGGAGTATATAGTGTGCTATAAAAAGTCTTCTGTCACATTTTAGGTACAAAATACAACAAGACTTGGAAGTACTTTGTGGGCTCAGAGGTAAGGAACAGTCTGCAATGTAGCTGTCTCATAAAAGCAATGAGGAGGTCTATAAAATATTTTGGAATCATCCTAGGCATAAACAGTATTTCTAATGAGCATATTTTATAAGGCAAAATTTATTTCTAACACAGCTGTTTGTACAAAGCACCATCATGGTAGTTTATAGGAGATGGCTTAAGGGAAAAGAGTATACTCCTAAAAATGAGATGGAGTTGTACCCTTCTAGGGAAGAAAATGAATTGTTTTAGGAGTGTAAATACTCTAGGAAGTTTCTGCGTTTTCAGACTACTATGGAAAAAGTAGAACATGTTTATTAATTAATCTATAGATCTCATATTTCACAAATGTCAGACAGGAAGACCTGTATTTCATTTTACATATGGCCACTTCAAGATCACGTAGCTTTCTCTTTTCCAAGTGAGGAGAAAGTAGGTATATTGTCTTGTAAACAAACCTAATTTTGAATCCTTGCTTTGATATTAACTAGGTAATGCCTTCTCTTTGCAATTATGAAATAGAATGTTTTTTTAACCTTGCGTTTGTAACAAACAGGGCAAGAAATTAAATTCAGTGACCTGTAAGTGCTAAGTCATTACTTTTTCTTATTAAGGGACCCAATAATAGTTACTATCACCATAGGAAGTGGTCAGAACTTTGGGACACAGGCAGCAGAAGGTAATGGCTTTGTAAGTCATACAAGGATGTTGAATAAATGGGATGTTGTCTGTTAAAATCTGTCATGCTACAGATATGGTTCAAGTGGTAGAGTGCCTGTCTAGCAAACATGATGTCCTGAGTTCAAGCCCCAGTAACCCCAAATACATAAAGATCTCAAACATATTTTAGTCATTTAATGCTCTGTGTATATGTCAGTGACAGGATTATATTTGTTTGCTTATGCTCAGCACGTTTTCCATTTTTTCTGCACAAAGCTAGTAGGTAGCAAAATTCAAAGAGACTCCATAGGCTTATTTACAATGATTCCTCCTGCCCATATGTACACTTGAGAGACTTAAGACTGAGATGGGGGAGTACAAGAGAAGAGGCAACTAAAATTAGGAGCTGGAATTGTCTGTAGGTCCAAGGTAAGAGAAAGCACCTCTCTAAGGCTGATGCCCTCCCCTCCTGCTGCTGTATCATCACTGGAGCATTCAACAATCTTTGGCACGCCCAGAGACATGGGCAGGGACAGTGCCTTTAGTCGCCTGGGTAGGGAAGGAAACTACAAGTGAGACCCTTGCTCTAAACCTGGACTGACCAGGTGGGAAATGAACCTCCATGTACAGACAGCAATACACATTGCCTCTCTGCTATATAAGCATCTCTTGTCTCTTACTAGGCTGAACGTTTTTGAGAGCAAGGTTTTAATCTCTATGCAGCTAATTTAGTTTGCGGACTACCACTCGCCATTTCTTCCGTAAAGGTATTTAATGTGATGATCTCCTATGGGGTAGAGACTACATTGAATACTTTACTGTATCTTTTTTGTTTTTTGTTTTTATTACAGTACTCTGAATAGTTAGGTTTCCTGCTTACTTCATTGGCAGTGCATTTAGTCCCAAATATGATGATGCTAGTTTTCGAATTTTAATCAGTACAATTAAATTAGTACAATCAAATATAACTAACATATAACTACAATTAAATATAACAACAATTACATATAACTAACATACAAGTAGGTGAGAGAAATAATTGTCCATGTCAAAACTTGGTAGAAAAGTTGGGAAGGATTGAGTTATTGAAAAGTTGTCAAATTAGATTTAGGCAAGGTAAGAATAAAAGTTTGGGTAAAATTATATACAAAAATAAAACCTAGCAGTATTCTGTTATTGCACTAAGGTAGCTTCATTCACAGGTCTTTAGTATCTCATACTAAATTAAAGGTGAAATATGGATCCTGGGTCTAACTGGGGCCATCTTGGCAACACGGTAGATGATGGGGAATTCCTAAAATCTCTTAGAACTGAAGGCCCACCTCCATCCTCAGGTGATGGGCATGCCTGAATTTCTAGAGGCAGACCTCTAGGAATAGGTTACTGGACCTGCCAGACTTGTACCATGAGTTCATAATCTTACTGGAACTCTCCATTTCTCTGTGACACTTCCACCTGATCATGACCTTATTTAGGCCCTAGAACCACAGCCGCCATTTTGTGCTATCTCCTGACATGAGGTCACCCTGGCGTCCCTCTTCAGCTCTCCATTAGAGTTGATCTGGTTTGTTGAGATTGTTTTCCTGCTCTTTCTTTACTACCCTGATGGCTCAATTTCTTAACAATATTTAAATGTATTCAAAGCTGCAAGTCTTCAGGTCAGGAGTCTACTTGCAGTCTCTGGCTTTCTAATAAAGACTCCAATTCGACCTCTTAAAAGTGTAGCTTCTCTGTATCTCACGGATAGAATTCCATATAATAAAGGAACCCACATTAGGAAATTCTTAACGAATGCATTTTGTGTGTGGCATGTGCACCTGTGGTTTAACTCAAATTAGTAAGGCAGAGGAAAGCTTTCACTTCCCTTATGTTAAAAGACTGGTGAATAAAATTAAATATATTCTATGTCCTATTTTAGAGGAAAAACGATTAATGTAATTTTGTGCTTTTCTGCACAGTAGATGTTTCTTTTTAATGGGTGAAATGCTCATGACAATTGTATTTGATAAAGAGCTTCTAATTGCTTCTTTTGTCCTTTTCCATATAGTCTAGCTTGCATGGTATATCGTCACATGGACAAAGTTGAAGATTAATATTTGTAGAGAAGATCAACAAATTTCTCAGAATCAAAGCCTGGTCTGGTTGGTTAAAAATCTGTGAAATGAAAAGGACAGGAATAGAACTGAAAGTTTCATCTTTTCAGAGAAGAAAAAAAATACTAGTTCAGCTGATATGGAGTATAGATTAAGAGCCACAGATAACTGATGAAAAGCTTCATGGCTCATGATTCAATATGTTCATTTGATTTGTGTGGTAATTAGGAACAACTATGAACTCTTAGGAGAGGAAAATAAAATAAATTAGGGAGACAATTAATGAAATGCTGGATGAAATAAAAGAGGATTAAAATTAGAGGAAGAGAGGCTAATGAATATGCACTGAATTATGACCGTGAATATGGGAGCAAAATATCTCCTAAACAGACTTAGGGTGAGGAGTTACTGGGAATTAATTTTCCTGGTATCTATGAAAGAATAAGCTTCCTGCAGAGACAGATACTTCTCACATTTGCCTTTAAATCTCAAGAGTTTAGCCCAGAAAGTAACTGTTGGATGAATTAATGAGTTTCCTTAAATGTCTGAGTATTAAGCTCATCACATCACATAGGAAGATGGTAGTGCATCACACAGGAGGTAACCTAGGATCTGATTACCCAGGGAGAGTGGTTTTGAGGTAGTCTGTAGGTTTGCTTCTAAGGTTTACATAGTCATTCTAGGATGTGTGGTTCTTATATTTATCCCACCTAGAGCCTCAGGTGTTTCTGCACAGCTGAAGTTATGGATCATAAGCTCTTCCTGACTCTACAGGTAGCCAAGAAATAGTAGATCTATATTGGTCCTTGTTGATAGAAAAGGCAAACTCTAATTTCATTTGATACTGATTCACCTTGATGTGAACTTTATGTCCTTTATCAGAAGGTTCCACACAATCTATCCCTGGGCTTCCCTCTACATCTTTCATGGGTGCCTAATTACTAATAATTGTCTACTTTTTTGTGCCCAGCCTGGGCTTGAACTTAAGACCTGAATGCTGTTCCTCAGCTTTGTTTTTTAACTCAAGGGTAGTGTTACACCATTTGAGGCACAGTTCCACTTCCAGTGATTCACTGGAGTCTCATGGACTTTCCTGCCTGGGTTGGCTTCGAACCTCTATCCTTAGATTTCAGCCTCCTGAATAGGTAGGATTACAGGTGTGAGCCACCAGTGCTCAACTTCATAGTTTACATTTATTGTTTGACTTTTCTGCAATCAAAGGACAGCTCTTTGGGAAATGCTAATATTTAGATTTTTATCTTTGGGGAATGATATACAAATGTATTGTGAAATAGTAGAGACTCTTCGTGGGGTTAGACATAGGGACTAGAACTTGTACTCCACGCCATGAAGTCTGTCTTGGTCTCCTCTTTATTTCTAAGTACAGATCCAAATTAAGTACCTGAAACAATGCTTGACATAATTTAGAGGCTCAATAAAAGCAGGTTGAGAGATTGACCAAATGCGATTTTCCCCTCCCTGGTAGCTGACTAACCTAGAAACATCTAAAAGCAGCTGGACATGCCACTTAGGACTCCAGGTACTTGTTGGAAGACGTTGAAGGTGGCTCACAGTGTGTACAAACTGTTTCTGTTTAGCTCAGCTAAGTCCTGAAAATTATACTGAGTTGGCTTTTATGTTATGGCAGAAAAACTACTCATTTAAAGAAGTCAATAGTTTCAGATAAATGAAGCAAAGACAGTTACAGAAAGAAAAGATAACTGGAAAATTCTTTTAACAAAATATAGTCCAGCCAAAAATTTCATATGAAATGGAATTTTCAGGAAACTGTTATGATGTGATTCTGTATAAATATCAGCAAAATGTCAAGAGTAAGTATCAAGAAACGTTGCTTGGAAATACCCATACATAAAAATCTTTTGAACTATCATATCTAAGTTATAGATTGAAAAAAACTATTTCTATATGATCATGTGACATGCTTTAGTTGGCTATATCTTTATGCTGCAAGATGCAGCTTAATTTATGGTGCATTTCCATAAAGTCAGGCATTTGATATTTTTTCTCTTATTTTGAATTATCATTTAAAAGAGCTAATTCTGTACAACACTATTTTGATGCCTTTCACACAGAAAACATTCTTCTTCCTTCAGTGTAAATTCTATCAAAGCTTGTCCAAGTTTGTCTCTTTCGTGTGAAAAATATTAATACAGAGGGACAGAAACCCCAAGGTCACTAAACAGTAGAAAAAAAAAAGAATGAAGGATATGTCTGAAATGGGACCCTGTTAAGACATAACTGTCACCAAAGAATCTGTCATTCTAACCAAACAACCTGGACCAATTTAGTCTTGAACTTCGAGTGCTGTTGCTATGGTTTTTAGACAAAGGCGCTAGGGCTGCTTTCCAATTATATCTTTCAGAATGACAGATAAACTGAAAAATAGGAAATGGGGTAATAAAATCTCAGGTCACACAAAGGAGACGTGGCATATTCAGCTGACACGAAGTGTGATATAAGTTTATATTTAATCTAAAAGAAACACCTTTGTGATTTAGAATGCAAATGTTATTTTATGAAAACTCTTTAGACTTGCAGGAGCAATTTTATTCGTCATCCAGTTCATTAAAGACAGGTCTCTCCTGTGTACTAAAATTTCTCTTATTTTAAGAATTTATGAGCTGAGAGAACTTGAAGATGAACAAAGGTTAGAAACTATGCAAAGTAGAAAAAATAATTTCATTTGAATTCTTATGATATTCTTAAAGTAGTGATATTTCATTGCTGCTAGAGTCAAATGAAGAATTCTGGCCCTTTGAGTCAAAGGTATTATTGTAAACTTTGCAGGCCACAAATACTTGAGCAATTTTTGATAATCAGTGGTATTTTATTGTCCCAAGATTAGCAGAAAATTTGCTGTTCTGTTATTAGTGTATAAATGAGTCTAATAAATTAGTGAAGTCATTAAGTGATCATTAGTGAATAATCAAAAGGTTAACAGTGAACTTTAGGATAGTGATGGGTAGACCCTGAGTTGAGTGTCAGACCATTTAATGTCTCTGTGGTCTCAGCAATGAGATACTGGGTGATTAACTTTTAAAATTTAAACAAATTAATCTAAAAATCTTTAAAACCGCTGGGCACCGGTGCCTCATGCCTGTAATCCTACCTACACAAGAAGCTGAGATCTGAGGATCCCAGCCACCCCAGGTAGGAAGTCAGTGAGACTCTTATCTCCAATTAATCATGAAAAAAGGCAGAAAGTGGAGCTGTGGCTCCAGGGGCACAGTGCTAGCCATGAGCAAAAGGGAGCTCAGGGCCCCCAGCCCCAGAGTTCAAGCCCCAGGATTGGAAAAAAAAATCTTAAGTGTCATTTTCTTCATCTGCAAAAGCAGAATGATTATATTCATCTTTTATTATTGTTCTATAAAATTAGCTAATATCCATAAAGTACTTAGCCCAGCATCTGGCTTAGTAAATATAGCAGATGCAATTTCTACAAATACTGTCACTATATTACTTTCTGGTCATGTCCGCCATAACAAGGTGTGCAGCTATTGCTGGAATAGAGGAACCAGGGGACATCAGAGAATTCAAAGGTCTAGAAAAGTGTAGAAAAACATCCCCTCTCTCTCTCTCTCTCTCTTTTGTCCCTGGGCTTGAACTCTGGGCCTAAGAATCAATTCCTAAATAAGTAGAGATCTGGAAAGTTCCAGATAATAATGAATAAAAACTTTGGTCATTTAGAAATTTTGTGAAGAAGAGCTTCAGTTTATCATTTATGTTTTCTAACTTAGTTTTCCAGTTATTCAGATTATGAAATAACTAGTTACGATTAAACTCTGACCTGCCAATTCTTCATGAAATACAAAAAGCAACAATTCCAATAACTTGAATTCACACTTCTCCATGCATCCTAATTCTTCGATGTGATCTACGTGCTTCAGAAGGAATGCACTTGCTAGGGAGTGGTAGGTCCGTCTGTTGGCCCAGCAAGTCTCCCACCTGCAAGTGGGAGTTTGAATCATTTCTTTTTGTGAGTAGCATGTCTTCTCACTGAACCATCCAAAGGAAAAAGCACTGAAAAAACACACTTGGGAAGTGTCCTTAATTCATGTTACCATGTGGATCACAAGACAGAGGAGGGCATTCTACCAGAATTATCAAAGTGACATAGCCACAAGTGTGAAGAGAATCATGGTGGCTTACCTTGAAAGAGATTTCATACTGTTCTCCTCCCCAGATTTCTAAACCTGGATCGTAGCCACCCAATTCCCAAAACCATTTTCGATCCACAGCAAAGAGTCCTCCAGCCATAACGGGAGACCTGGGAAACAAACAAAGCCATCTTTCAAGTCAAGGGCAATGATGTATTGTTGGAAAAGAAAATGACCTTTGAGATGTCAATCATATGAGGTTTTCAGCATTATTATTATTATTATTATTAGTAGTAGTAGTATTTTGTGAGAGAGCACAAAGCTCCTTACTGAAAAGGAACTAGGAAAAGAGAAAGGATGGAAGAAGCATCTTTGTGAACATGAAATCTTGCAGTTTAGATTGTATCACAACGAAGATTTGCTTTGTTTATTCTTAGAGACAAGCGCCTGAAGATTAGTAACTGACACCTTTGAGAACATCACTATGCATTATAGTTTTTCCATTACAGTGAAAGAACTCCTGTAGTATTGGACAAAGAGGCTGAAAAGTACCATTAGACGAGGTTTTTGACTTAATCTCTGAGGATATGTTTACTGAACATCTAATACGTACAGGTCATGACAAATGGAAAGACTATGATTCAGAATAAAATAATCACTCAGACTTTGTTCTTTCATTACCATACTGGAATAGGAATTTGAAATAAGTCTTTTCACTCTATGTTTTATCTATATTATTACATTCCTCAGTATTAACAGCTCTTTTCTCTTTTTAAGAAATAAACATTTTTGGCTAAGGAATACTTTTCAAGTATTCCACAATGTTGGAATGAATTTTCACCATGTCACTAGGTATATAATCTTTAGTCTAGTCTTTGCTGTTTTTGGTTTTTTTTTTTTTCAGTTTAAAGGTAGCTCTTATTTTTCATTACTGGGTTGGAAGTGAAATCTTTTGGCTAACTGCTTTGATGAATGCTTACTTTGATGGGTCCTTTGAAAGCATGCCTGTGTATGGTTTGAAGAAATAGGCAGTGAATTTAGGAACATTGCTCAAGGCTGTGTGTAGTGTGTGGTACAGCTGGTTCTAGACCTTGGTGCTCTGGTTTCAAAGACTTTGTGTTTCTCACCTTTATGCTGTTTTTGTTTCAGTATTTGAGAGTTGGTGAGAGAACTGTATACATAAGGTTATAAAACATCTTCATGAGACAATACACAAAATGTGTATCATCAACATCGTAAATGTGACCATTTTGAATTTTTGGAGACAAAGCATAATTACAAGTAACAAACCAGAGCATCCAATATTGCTACATATTTTAAGTTCTATATAATCACAGTGCACACACCAAGTTAGAGAATCAGGATTTAAGCTTAGTAATATGAGGCACTTAGGCAACATAAACCTAAATTTAAATGCAATATGTATTTTAGGGACTTTGCATAATAAGATGGTGGGTGGTCTGATTACTCCAGTTTATAAATGGTTTCTTTGAAGGCATAGATCCATGTAGTGAGAAAGAAATAAAAAGGACCAGAAGAGAGATTTGTTTTCCTCCTTAAAACTGAACAGAATTCAGAAAATACAAAGACTGTCATGTCATTTAAAAAATTTTGTTTGAAATACAAATTCTAGAATTAAATGACCCTTATTTTTGCCTTCTTTCTAGTAATCTTCTCAGAATCTGGAACCAACGAGGGCTGGAATATTTATTAGGTTCCATTTCCATTGTTTATTGTTAAGGGTGTAACTTCTGCTTTTGCATGGTTTTGTTATGTCATGAGAAATTCTCAGTCCTGAATCCCAGCCACGTATAGAAGAAATGTATTCTTACTTGGTTTCACAGACTCCGAGACCGAAGCCCTTTTATAATTAATTCACACTGCTCAGAATAAATACCCAAACTGTAATGATCACCAACAGAGACAGTCTAAAATTGATTCATTATAAATACTTTATGGGAAACACAATAACCTGGCTTTCTTTCGCTTTCTCATAGTTGCTAGAGCATCAATTGCTTGTACAGGTGTTTTCGTTCTGATACATCCATACCTATGTACAATATGTCCCCATTAGCCTTTCTTCCCTTGTTTTTAGCTCTTTTCCCCTTGCTCTAAACAATCTCAACAAGTTTCATTGTCCCATTTCCATAATACATAAAGTATTTTGACCATACTCACCCTCCTTCATTCTTTCCCTCCCACTTGTGCCTGATTTAATCTTTTTTTTTAGCTTGTGCTAATGGTTCAAAGGAATTTCACTGTGGTTTTCACACATTTGCGGATATAGTACTTTAATCAAGTTGACTCTAGTTTATTCTCATTTTCCCCATCTTCTCAACACCCTATTGCTCAATGAGTTTGTTTTCTTAATGACCTCTTTTTTAAAAACAAAAAAAACTCCATGTAGCATAAACTAGTTTAATTTAGACACATAAATTCAAATGGATCTTTCAATTATGGAGAGAAGATTATTGAAATCTATAATTAATTCTGGTATTCAGTTTTATTGCTTCATGTATTTCCTTGCTCTGTTAATACTGCAGAAATGTATAGGACTTTTCTGTTTTGATGAATTGACCTCATTATAATCCAAATGACTATCATCCTTGGTAACATTCTTTTCTCTATCATCTATTTTGTGTTGATAATGTAATCACTTCTGACTTTCTTTGCATTTGCATTCTATAACATCATTTATAAGTAAAAATATAAAGTACAACTTTTTCTATCTTTTAAACTATTTGTGTCTGTGTACTAAAAATGATTTTCTTTCTTTTTTATTGGTCAAGGGGCTTAAATTCTGGGTCTGGGCGCTGTTCCTCAGCTCTTCAGCTCAAGGCTAGCACTCTACCACTTGAGCCACAGCACCACTTCCAGTTTTCTGAGTGGTTTATTGGAGATAAGAGTCTCACGGACTTTCCTGCCCGGGCTGGCTTTGAACCGTGATCCTCAGATATCAGCCTCCTGAGTAGCTAGGATTACAGGCATGAGCCACTGGCATCCCGCTATAAAGATTTTCTTGAAGGCAACACATAAATGCATTTGCTTTTTACTTGAGTCATATGGATCTTTGCTGTTGACACGATTGTGTTTGGTTAGATATAAATCTACTCCCTTCCTTTCATTTTCTATTTGCTCCAACTGCTGTTTTTGTTTTTCCATCGTGTAATTTTTTTCCTTTTAGACTAATTGAAGTTTCTGACAGCATGTCTCCAGATCTCTTCCTCGAATTTTTATAAATTTCACTTTTACGTAAGTTATAAATCTCACATTATATCATTTGTATTTTAAGAAGTCAATTACATAGGGTGACATAGGTAGAGATGCATTATACTCATAAACTGCTTTGTTAAACGGCAACTCTGTGGTACAACTACTTAGAGATTACAAAGTAGCTAATGAGATTTAAGTAATGATGTTCTATTTTTGAATGATCATATATTTCTTAAATTATGTTAAAATTTGTATTTGGTTACACTTAGGCAACTAAGAAAAATTTAATATTGTGATTTTTTTTATTGAATTCAGGGCATCACACTTGCTAAGTGGGTGCCAGTGAGTGCCAGTCCCCTACTGTTTGGTTATTTTCAGGATAGGGACTCCACTTACGCCCTGAGTGACTTGGACTGTAATCTTTCTATTTGTGCTTCCCTTTCCCTGTGGGACGGCAACCATATTCCACCGCACCCAAGAACACTGATTGAGATCAACTTTTACTCTTATGGCTGTGGTGACTTAAAGATGTGTTCCCTAGATCTCTACTTACCAAGTATCTTAAGATCATAGGCTTACGTCTCCACATCCAGAAAACAGGTGATATTTCTTACATATTTGTGATATTTCTTACATAAGTTGAGTTTGTGGATACAAATTTGAACTTAATGCACACAGAGTCCAACTATTTTGCAATGTTACTCTGAAGTTAAAAAGAACTATCGAAGTCAATATGTTCCTGCCTTGTTAAAGAGAAAAGATTTACTCCTCAGAGGAAATGAAAAGCAGTTGATTCTTTTCAGCACATTTATTTACGCTCTGATTTTGATTTTTAAATCAAAATGGATCACTTGAGACTTCCCCTCACGTTCCCCCTTCCCACAATCTTTCACTTGTCTGTCTTTAGAACTGCTTCATCTCTTCTTAAACAATGTCAGTGTTGTTGTTTCCTTGGGATTGTGCACATGCTGTAGACATACATTAATGTGGTTCTGTGTCCGTATAACTTTTAAATACCTTAATATGCTTTATGAGTGTTGCTTATAACATTGCAAATCACTCTTTGAGTTTTGCAAGTCAAAAGAATCTGTTCTCCTTGGGATACTTTTTAAAATTAATATGACCATGAAGCAGTGTGTTCTTATTGAAGATCCTTTTTTTCTTCAGGCTACTGAATTATGTGACTTTTCTGAATACTTAGTGGAAAGTCAATTTCCTCTTTAATACTAAGGGTACTGAACCACATAATAAATATGCTTTCCAGTTTTACTTATGGCTGACTGGTTTACTTTTGTACAGCGGTTTATACATTCTAAAATTTTGTTCAGTTTTAAATCATTGAGACTATAATACGAAAGTTTACTACAACCCATTCTTTATTCGGTACCAGTGAAAACATTTTATGTTCTCATTTTGCAAATGCCTTTGTCATAGTGTGGAATTGGTCTTTTCCAAGTATGATATGGACTTAGACCTTATAAATTCATCCTGTAATCCCCTTAACTGTAGAGTTACAGTTGTCCAAGTTCATAGTATTTTCTATTTCACATGTTAATTCTTTCCCTCCTATCTAAAAAAGCGGTAGAGTTAAAAAAATAACTTCCTGCCTGGTATTTTTGCCTACTTTCTCACATTTTCAAGCAGAGAGTATTATTTCAAATGTTAGAAATCATGCATCTCATGTAGTCATTGGGCTTGAATAATAAAGAATACATCACAATGAAGGATAAATGTATGTGAAAGGTTTCTTTGAAAATATATTAACAATTAAAATTTAGCTCTAGAAATCTAAATGAAATGTCAATTTAGCTTCATAGAAAATAAATTGGCTTTCAACTTTCATTCATTTTAGTGGCTATAGAGAGAATTCTAGGCATGTAGGTTGCAATGTGGATTTGATCAGAAATGAAATGGCACAGTTTCCCTTAGGATTCAGTCAAGCCAAGTCAACCAACATAAAGATGAGCCACTAATTTTCAATTATGTAACCAACAATTTTTTTCCTTGGTGCATGACTCAAAATTCTGACAGCTGAAAATCTGATCCTTTTCAACTAGAATTCAATTGTGAGCAAAATAGTTTTAGTGAAATAGTTTTTTCTTTAAAAACCTCATTTTTCCATTATTAAATCATTAGAATTTTGTAAAGAATACTGATAAATTAACTTGTTTCATTTATCTTCAGAATAGTACCATTTATGTGTCACTTTTTCAAAAATCATGTAATAAGTTAATGTAGGGATGAGAGATACTATTATACTGTCTTTGTACAAGGAGATGATCACTCTGGAGTCAATGAGTGAAGCAGGTCCTGGGCTGGGGAAAAGAAGTCCTTGTCAGTAGACCAGGATGCAGAAAAAGAACTTTGATTACAATCACAGAAATCTTCACTTTTTTTTTAAAGCTTACCCTCTTTGGGAATAGGGATGATAAAGGGAAAAATTGCTTAGGTAATGTGGAGACCGGGAGAATAAATGAGGAGGTTGAACACTAAGAGCCCAGGCCTATGTCTGGAGCTAACAAAGTAAACGGAGGCTTGCTCTCTGTGTCCCAACTCGCAGAAAAAGAATTTGCTGGACAAGTGACTGATCTATGCCATATTATCATTGCCCTTTTACTCTTGTCCAGACAGCAAAACTTCTGTTGCCTTTTTATCACAGGAAAGATGTGAGCAACAGCAAGATAGCAAGAAATAGCTGTTCTGGTTTTAGTTCTGAGAGGCGATCATTAGTGGAACTATAACCTAGGAGTGAGGAATTCTTTGACTTAGCAGTCGTGATTGGACACGCAAAGGGACTAACAAGAATGGGGGCTGACATTGGACTATATTGACAATGGCTCCAGTGAATCATAGCTTTTGTGTACCTCTGTTTGGGTGTGGTACTTCCAACATTCACTTGCTTGGGGAATCTGACATCAACACATGTTTTATGTATTTGTATGGCAACAAACTGCCTTATATATTGGAGTTTACATTTACTACTCTGGAAAGCTGTGACCTGGTGAAGCAGCTTGGGTTACACAGAGACACATGGCCATGCGATGTCACTCATGATCAGGTATACAATCAAGTCTGTGCAAGACTGTTTATATCATCCAAATCCAGCGGAGTCATCAGACATAGAGCCACCCACTGCCCAGGTGGCTTGAGACTCGTGGATCTTGTGGAATGCTGGACTTCCTGTGTTAAACCTGGGAAAGTTGCAGGCCAATCAAGATGAGTTGTTCACCCCACGTAATCGGGAGAACAACTACTTAATGGAGCCTTATTTAATTGATGAGCCCTCAAATTGCAAACCAACTGATTTCTGGGATGGTTTATTATACACATTTTGAGTTTCAAGCTCCTAAAAAGGACATATAGCACTAATACCATTATGTAACTGATAAATACTCCTGGATGGAGATGGGGTTTGGACTAGTTTCATAATTTTTAACATGGACATGATAAATTAGGTAGGTTTCTAGACATTCACACAGTGAGACCAAAGGAGGATATTCTTAGGAGAGGATCACAAAGGCTCAATTGCCACGTGCATATGATCATATAAAATGATATCTCTCTAAATGAACTCCAAGAAACAGAAACAGAAGATTTTTTTCTTTGTTGTTGTTTTTATTTTCTTTACCTTTTGTCTTGTTTGTTAGTATATCTGTCTTTAGGAGGGTGGAGAGCACAGAAAGGGTAGGATAAAGGGTGAACAAATGCAAGAGTAAGACTCACTAGACACTATGTTGAAAAGGATCTCTACAACTTGTGGATGGGGACAGCAGGGAAAAACACAGAGAACAAGGAAAGGGGTGACAGTGTGCAAAAAGAAATGCACTTATTCCTGACTTATATAACTGTAACCCCTTGTGTACATCGCCTTTAGAATAACAATAACAAATTTAAATAAAAAAGAATTATTTAAAATGTTATCTCCACTTATATCCCAGGGAACATTTCAATGCATAACTGGATTTCAGAACTACAAACAGAAGTGAAGGCTGCTGAAGGCCCCTCTTTTGAAAAAAAAAACTTTGTTTTTCCAGATTTACACATGCAAATGGTACACTTTGAAAAAAGTTAGTAGGCAAAAGAATAGGCCCAGCTGGTTATCCAAAAGCTGGTGGCAGAATTATGAATTTCAGCTCTTTTTGGATAAAATGAGAGGAAAATAAAATCATAAATCGTGGTACACAGTTTTACAACTTTGTATCATGATTTGTAATTTTTCTCTTATCACACACATAAATATATAAGATATTAGGCTGTGGTTTTGAAGCTTTTATGAAATTGCATTTGCTTTTTTTGGTTGTCTACTTCATATTTAGGGTGGTAGATACCCTGTGAAAAAAAGATGAAGAGTGGATGGAAGAAGTCTTGTATATGTCAGTGCAAATTATATAATGCATTAAGCCAAACTACAGCTATAAATATAGCATGATGGCCTTGCTTTGAGAATTCCATTAAGTTGATGATTCTGAAATTGCTTAAAATGCTGCTGTCTCCATATCTTCAGTGGCTGGCATTGGTTTTAAGATAAGAAAGAAAAAAAAACAATAACTCTAGATATCAAAAGGCCACATCAACACTGTCATAGTGGGTATGGGAAGAACATGGATAAAATGTAGTAGATACTTTTCAGTCGTATTCTTCTGGTCCATGGCCTAGATACTGTGTGACTCGGCTACTCATTTGTACCTAAAATAGTCTGTGTATGTATTCTGTATGGGTGGTTTTGTCTCATCCCATAGTGGGTGGATGGATGGATTCCACTGTGTGAACAGAGCTGACATTTCCTGGTAATCCCACGCTAACAGGTGTTTGTGCAACAATATACCACAGCTACACATGCTCTATCGCTAACAATAGTAGAACATACTTATTCTCCTCTGATGAAACCACTTCAAAAGTTTCTCAAAATAGATCAATTGTACATGTTTTATTTTAAAGTCACTTCCTGTTTATTTCTTTCTGAGTAATTGAAGGAACTGAAGCTTCATCTCAAAGCATACTGTTAGATCTCCATCTCTTTCCTTCCCTTCTTTCCCCTTCTCTTCCTTCTTTTTCTCCCCTGCCTCCTCTTCTTCCCTCCTCTCCTATCCCTTTAATTTCCCCCTCCTCTCCTTTCCCCAGTTCTCTCTTCTTTCTTTCTTCTCATTCCTTTCTTATTTATTTTTTAGTCTTTATCTAATTCAAGTTTCCTAGCTCTATCTCACATAGGTACATTGAGCATAATGACTTTATTAATCCCCCTTCTGTCTCTGTCTCTGTCTCTATCTCTATCTCTGTCTCTGTCTCTCTGTGTCTCTGTGTCTGTCTCTGTCTGTCTCTGTCTCTGTCTCTCTCTCTCTCTCTCTCTTCTCTCTTCTGTTGGGGATTCAATCCATGCCTTATAAATTCTAGGCAAATGCTCTGTTGCTCAGCTATACCCCCAGATTTTTTTAACCTTCATACATAGAAGCAAAAATACTTTAGCTGCTGTAAACCTTCAAAAGTTAATAGAAGTGAGATCATACTGGTTTGTTATTTTGATCGGAGAAAAATTAAATTGCTGCATTTCGCAGTGAGCCATTTACATGGCATTCTCAGCTTAGACTACATAAGAAGAAATATATGTGGTGAAATGTTGGGAAAAAAGTATATTCCCAGATTATGCATTCAGTTTAATTTAATTTAATTCTACTGAATCCATTCCTTTCTAATTTCTAAATGGCCACAGATTTTAGTCATGACCATGTCATTACACATTAGGACAATGACCACAGTATTTGTTTTAGTTATTAATCCTTATGTCAGCTGAAGAGTGTGAACTCTGAGAGGACAAGGGAGGGCATATTAGCAGTAAGAATGAGATTTCATTAATTCTCAACTTCACTGGCTTGATGAATGACCTGCTTAATAGCCCTAAGTTCCTACTAGAACTTCTTAGTTTTTCTGAGTGCTCTGGATGTCAAGTGTAGATCAGAAACAAGTCCGTTCATGCAATCAGTTGCAGTCCAGAAAGGCTGCAGTGCTTGCTCCCTTCCTCCCCTCTTCTAACGCTGCTCTGCTAGCCGTGAGCCTAATTCTGCTTGATATCCCTTGAGTGTGCCTTCTGGGCCACGGTTGCCATAGGACCTGAGTCTTGTCACGTGGCTGATGAGGTTCTTACATAAAACAAGTTCTTACATAAAACACAGATGAGATTTCATAACATTATGAGGGCTTTAAAACCTTTTGCTTCCCACTTTGTTTTCCCACATGATGCTCATCTTCTGAAAGTCCTGCTGCAGAGGTAACTGTGAGTCCTAACACAGTGCTGACCAGTACCCACCACTTGGTTCTGGTTTTTGTGTCTTGTGTCCTGGTTTGTTAGGGTCCAGTACTCCCTCACCCTCTCCATCACCCGCCACCCCATCTCCATTTCCCTAGTCCAGGCTCTTCTTTCCCATCAATATGGACATCAAAAGGAACACAGAAATGGTGTGAGATAGCTGAGCAAATTGCTTATTTCATCAGTAATTGGAGATCATTCAGAAGGTAAAAATCCCCACTGCAGAATGGGAAGCTTTTCTTCTTGGATACAAATACAACTTTTCATTCATGGGATAAATGTTAGTTATTAAAATCTAAGCATGGATGAAACTGCAGGAAAGCTTGTTTTATGCTTCATTTATTTAATAAACATTTGACAGTTGCTTCTTAGGAAAGCATTACCCCTTCATCTTAGGAAGGAATGCAAAATAAGGCTTTTCTTTACAGCACTGATTGCAACTCAAAGGCAATTGTTGCCTAATGTCCTGGCATTTTATATCAAGCTAGAATTTATTAAATGTGGCATGAATTTTAATGTTGCATATCGACCATTTAATTTTTAATAAATGTACACTGCATTTCTACACCTGCTTAATGACTTTAAACTCTTAAAAACACATCAGAATGCCAGGTGTGGTGGTGCAGGTCTGTAATTCCAGCAATGGAGAGGCGGACACAGAAAAATCTTGAATTAGAGATCAACCTGGACTACTTAGAGAGCCCCACAAAACAAACGAACAGTCTCTGAAGAAAGAGCTGTGGAACAACATATCTAAAAATTAAAAAAAATCTGGGCAAAGCATCATCTTATTTACCCCTCTGTGTCAAATTTATCCATTAAAAAATTACCATCTAACTCTATGTGGTGGGAAAGGAAAAGAGCATCCATGTTCTATTCCTTCGGATTTTATCTATCTCTTCTCTGGTAGATGGCAGCTGTGAAACATGTTCTCCAAGGCTTAGTCCCCTTTCCCATTGAAAGGTGTGTCTATGTATCTTCCCTTAAGTCTCCGTGGTGGGATGATGGTTCTCGTGACTCATGGAGTATGGACAGAATTGATGTCCTGTCAACCCCGGGGCCATCTGGTTTAGAAAAGATCCTGCATCTTCTGTCTTTTTTGTTGAACCACTGATTCTTTTGGAATTCTGAGTTACTGTGTGGGAATTCAGCCTGCCCAAAAGTCTCAGGCTAGCAGGAAGCACCCAGACAATTAGGAGTGCTTGTCACATATCAAAGAACATGAATTGGTTTTCCTTGTGACTTTCAGTTCTTATTGTTTTTTTGGGGGGGTCCAGTTGTGGGGCCTGAACTCTGGGCCTGAGCACTGTCCCTCAGCTCTTCAGCTTAAGGCTAGCATTCTACCACTTGAGCCACAGTGCCACTTCTGGCTTTTTTCTTTTTGCTTATGTGGTGCTGAGGAATCAAACCCAGGGCCTCGAGCATGCAAGGCAAGTGCTCTACCACTGAGCCACCTTCCCAGCCCCTCAGTTCTTATTCTTTCTTGGATCATGGGAACTGAAAGGAGCTGCAGAGTTTTTCCTTACAAAGATGCATAAAATTCTTGTATAAAGATTCTAGAGAAGAGTAGGTGTTTCTGAAATGCCAATGCCAGAAGGTTTATGAATTTCAGATAGTTGTCTCTGAGAGTATGTGATTCAGTGTCACTCAGGAATCTTAATCCATGGACCGATCCATTCGAGTACTTTGATGTCAGTGCAGAGGGTGGATTCGATGCTGCAGGCACTAGAGCAGAGACCCACTTCAGAGACAGTGACAGTCTCATAGGTGAGAGGAGAGAGAGGCATGAATCATGCTTAAAATAGTTGAGGTGGACATAAAGTCATTATAATAAACTTTCATTCATTTGTGCTTGTTGAAGGGAAGGCTGTCAAACTTCATCGAAACCTGAAGTATAGGATGCTGTTTTCCTTCATACTCTTAACCTAAAATAAGTTGTTTTTCCCCCTCTTAATTACATAATTGCTTCCTATGTCTGCTCTGCAAATGTAGAGAGAGGACTCACATAAAGCTCCACTTCAGTTTTTTTACTAATACAGATAAAAACTCAAGCATTATGTAGGAAACCAGTCACAGATTTGTAAGAGAACACTAAACGTTAGCAGTTCATTGATTCTTTTTCATTGACAAGTGACTACAGATTTTGTTGTCAGCTGTAATTTTGAGTGTCATTTCCCAAGTACTACATAGACAATATTATATATGCACACATATAGAGATATAGATATTCACACACACAGACACACAACTAACTTGACTCACTAGAATCAGACTCTAAATTTGACTTTTTAAAAATCTGTTAGGCTAGACCTCTTCCTATCACCTGTCAGGTGAGTGTCTATTCAACTTAGAGGAAGATAGTTTGAATGTCCAGGAGACCAGGAGCAGTGTGTCAGATGAAGCACATTATCTCTAGAGGAAGGGACAGCAGTTGAGAATCAGAAGGTTCTGCTTTAGAAAGTTTGACGGAGGGCCAGGCATATTATTGCCCATCTGCAGTCCTAGCTGCTCAGGAGGTGAAGGTCAGAGCATCTTGTTCCAAGGCCAGCTCCTGGCAAAAGTATGGGAGATCTTACCTAAAAAGCAAACTAAAAGCAAAGGAATGGAGCATGGCTTAAAGGCTAGAGCACTTTGCAAGTATGAGGCTGTGAATCAATCCCCTGGATAAGGGAGCAGAGGGGGAAAAAGTCTGGCTGGGATTATGAGCTAGTATTAGAAGAAATGAGGGATCCTGGCAGAACCTTCATGAAGAGAGCCAAAGCTTCACCTCTAAAACATGCTGGGATGTCATATGTTAAGACATGCTAGTTTAATGCCGACAAAAGATGTATCTCAATTGTATTAGCATCTTCTGCAAGTTCTCCTTTTAAAAAAATTCTGCATTATATTTATTTTTCCTTCATGCATTTTTGTTGTTGTTGTTGTCATGGGGCTTGAACTCTGGGCCTGGGCTCTGTCCTTCAGCTCTTCAGCTCAAGGTGAGCGCTCTACCACTTGAGCCACAGAGCCACTTCCAGTTTTTGAGTGGTTTATTGGGGACAAGAGTCTCATGGATTTTCCTGCCTGGGCTGGCTTTGAACCATGATCCTCAAATCTCAGCCTCCTGAGTAGCTAGCATTACAGGTGTGAGCCACCAGCATCTGGCTTTTTTTGTTATAAAAGTGATGTACAGAGCAGTTACAGTTACGTAAGTCAGGCAAAGAGTACATTTCTTTTTGAACAGTGTCACACCTTCCCTTGCTATCTCCCAATTTTTCCTCCTGTCCCCATGCCCAAGTTGTATAGCTCACACCATACATGTTTACATAGCTAGATTCCATGATATTATCTCAATAAAGGCTCTCTTATTCTATTCTTTGCCATTGTTGCCTAATAAACCTGAAATGAATTGATCATATATCCATAACTAGGTGAGAGATTTATTAGCAAGTAAACCAGCTTGCATTTGTTACAGGTGTTTCGGGGATGTTTGCTAAACTGCTCTGAAAGAGAGCTCACACAAATATTGTTGAGAAACAAACTTCATTTTGTATCAAACCTACAGAACTATTCCTCATAAAGGAAACCAAAGAGTGAAATGCACATGGGTCCAGGGCCAAGGTAAAAATAATATTACCTGATATAGCTTGGTGCTGTAAAATAAAGAAGCGCTGGTTTTTATTTTGTGGCTTTGATATAATAAAGAAATACTATAAAGCTTCAAAGCCACCTGTAACATACACACTTTCTCTCTGTCTGTCTCTCTCTGTCTCTGTCTGTTGTATGTCTGTCTGTCTCTCTATATATTTACACACACACACACACACACACACACACACACACACACATGATTACAGCAGTAAAGGAACAGAAAAGAAATTGATTCTGATAGTAGGGGCTTCTCTTCAATTGCTAGGGTTTTTATGTTCTTCACATTTACCCATGGTCCCCCAGTGGGACAGGCAAACACTGGGATTTTTATCTCAGTATTAAAAAAGAAGAAGTACTCAGTATTTTTTAGATATTGGGTAATAATTCCAAAACAGAAAATTCCATCTATAGATAATTTCATTTCATGCTTAGACTAGAAATGAAATATAAAACATTGTTGTCACGAGAACCTGGCTTTCATGGGTGTCCATTGGGAGGCACCTCGACTAGAAGTTTCTGAGACAGGTTCTAATGCAGGCTGTCTGGAGCAGCAAAATAATGTATATATCTGTTTGCTTTAGGAATTCCTGGAATCGAAACAGCTCCGAAAGACTCAAGGTTGCATGGTTCTGCTTTAACCTGCATCTTCAAAGTAGGTTTCATCTGTTCTTTAAAAGGCAAAACACTAACTTTTGGACTGTCTGGGCTTATTCTTCTTGGGAGATTTTCATTCATATCATTTGTATCTCTCTAAATATTCTAAGGGTTTCCTTTTCCTAGTTCATGAAGATGTTGATAAAATGAAGTGTTAGTGCTAAGAGCTTATGATGAGTGTGTAAATTCTCTGTAGACTTTCCCAGATTTGAATCATTTATCCATTTACTCTTCCCTTTAGGAACTGGATATTGCAGTCACCACTGGCTTCTAAATACTCAGTTTTGGCTAGAAATAGAAGAGAGAGCAACCTGAAGGTTACTCTATCTACTGCTGTATTCTAACATACAACGAAAAGACCCCAAAGGGCCCTTATCTGGTCCTTGCAATATGACATTTGTCAATATTTCTTTGGAGGGACAAAAATATGTGATACGTGTGTAAAAAAAGGCTTCTCCCCAATTCTGCCCATGGACCAATTCTTATCAAATGCAAACCTTAATGGTGTGTTCTCAGGTGCTATTGATTTTCTCCTTTTACTTCAACAGTATTGTTCAGATAACCATATTCTGTGGGCAGGTTTCCTGTGTGGTCATAGTGTTCTCTGTTCTTTAGAGCTGAAAAAATAGGAAGCCCATTGATTTTTCTGAATGTCATGGCTCACAGGTGTATCTGCCTGTGCTATAAAGATAAGAAAAAATTGGCCATGGTATGAAGCTAGATATTGTCTGGAGAATTAAAGCTTTAGTCTCAAGGGAGACGAACGTGTGTTCTGGAGACATTGTCCAGGCAATGTGGCTTAAGAATATAGGGGCAAAAAGAAAAGAACGAGGAAAACATGAAACCATGGAGGGAGTTGTTTCTTCTCTGGCGGTTTGGGAAGCTCATGTCTCTTTCCACCTTTTTGCTCATTGCTACCATGCTCCTGATGGCCTGATGTGGCAAATTCTCCAAATTCTGAAAATGTCTTCAAATTCTAGGTGGATTGCTAACTGTCCTCAGGGTGTCCCTGCTTGCTAGAATCCATGAACTTCAGGCATAGACTAAGCCATGAACTGACTTAGCATATACTAAGCCATGTCAGGATACACTCTACACTAGAGGCTGTCACCTTAAAACACAGGAGGAAAACACCCTGAAGACAACATAGCTGTAAGCTGAGTGATGTTAAATACTGTTTTCATTGGTCATTTCCTGTTGATACTTATAGCATTAGTAGTTATTAGCAGCTCCTGAATTGGGGTAATATCTGAATTGGGGTACTAAATGAATGAATGTCACATATAGTGTTCTCAGAAGCTTGAAGGGCAGCGTCTTCACAGGGGGACACAGAAAGAGGCACAACATCTTAGAGGGAAGATGGGGGAGTCCCAGGGTGTGAGAGGTTTGGCCAGCTATGAAGCCCCTAGAACACACTGCTCCAGGGCGGGCCTCCACACTAAGGACTCAGTCAAGTAACAGCAGCAATCAATAACATTGCTCAAAACACCTCATTCCTTGCTAGGCATGGGGCTAAGTGTTGTATACTTTATCTAGATTTATTTCTACAATTTCCCTACCCATTATGTGCAGTTTTTAACCCTCATTTCAAAGATGGGAAAACTCAGATTAGAGGGAGAATTTAAAGAGCTGATGATGCCACGTGGCTGTTGGGTTTGAACCAAAAGAGAGGATCACCAAGCCTGAAAGAATCTCTTTCTCCTTCTATCCCTTTCTATCTTTTCTCTTTTTCTCTCTTCTCTTTCTCTTCTCTTCCTCTCTCTCTGTTTTTTCTCTTTCTCTCTCTCTCACACACATATTTCAGAGACAGTAAAGATTCATTGAAAGGTTTAAGCTAGAAAATGGTGTGACCAAATGTCTATCCTTCAGAGGTTACATTGGCAGACGAGTGGGAGTGGAAATTTAGTGGGATCAGGCTTCCTGGATGGGAAGGCTAGAAGCCTCTTCCAGGGATTGATGTGTAAGAAGCTTTGAATTTGATTCCAAGGCAGAGGTACTGGGGATAGCTACATAGAATGAATCTAAGGAATTCCATGGATATGGAATAATCTGGGAATTAAGTACACACAAGTAAGACTGTGAATTCAGTTCAGGGAATATTTGGTTCTGAGTTTTCTGTTCACTATCCAAATGGATTTATTAACTGGATAATAGAATGTTCAGGAGTGGAAATTCATCAGAAAGTCCTGGGATAGTGCTGTAGATAGAAGAACACATTTCTTGCTATCAGTCAGATGAAATCACCCAGAAAAGACCAAGTGAGGACAGAAGATGGATTAAGACAGGATACTAGAGTCTCACAAAAGAGTCTAAGGAGAGAGGCTGGAGGGAAGTTAAAAATCACACCATGGAAGCCAAGGGATGAGAAGAACCAAGGAAGAGGTAATGATAAATAGAGAAACTGATAAAAGTTAGTGTAAAACTGAACTAATGTATATCAAAATATTCTAAACAATGAAACGTGTTTGTTTGAAAAAAATCACAACGCTAATTTGGTAAAGATGTCATAATTATGGTTACTGTTCGTTTCCCCATTCTGACATCTGATGACTAACATGTGCCTGAGTTAAAACCTAGTATTCCAATTGGTGTAGCATTTTGCTTATGAGAGATCGAAGGACATAACTCCAAACTCTGCAAATCAAAATCACATAATGCTTTAACTCTACTGCGTGAGATGCTGAATCTCATCAGGGATGTAGTCTTGGCAGTGCTACGCATGGGGGCATTCTGAGCAAATAGCGTTTGTCTTGATGTCATAGCCCCGGTTCATCTGTATCAGATGCCACAGTGCTGGCATTTTTACGGAAAGGGTCACCAGACCACGATGAAGAAAAATGGCAGTTATTGTGCCCTAGTGTACCAGCCCTGTCTCTATGACAGCAATTCTGTCCTTGTCCTTGATATAGATATTTGAAACACTCAAGTCTAATGAATTTTCTGCCCTGTCTGGAAATGTTCCCTTGGTGGCACATGGCAAACCTGAAAAAAATATTTGAAAGGTTCTCAAAGGTTAATAGTTTCTCAACTTTCTATTTTTTTCCCCCTAGGAAAGAAACAAAACCGAAATCCTTTCAGGCAAGGAGATTCAATAATGCAACTACAATTAGAACAATGACAGTACATGTTTCACCGATAATTTGCTTTTATGTAAGAGTTTTGCCTTATTTATTTTGTAACCCATCTCCTTCCAAAATTATTTCACATATTTTTAAATCAAGAGCATGGACACAAATACATTTAGAAAAGAAATGGAGTATCAAAGAACATGTAAAGGAAATAAAAGAAAATAAAATTTCCATAAACTTAAGCTAATGTATGTGATTTATCTGAACTTCATTGTAGCTTTATTTCTAGTAGATTAAATAAACTTTGTTTAAGAATCTGAAAGAATTATGGATTCATGTACCAGCTTAGAATCCATCAGGATTAAAGTAGAAATTAAGTGAATAGCATTAAGCTATGCATGTATATGTGTGTGTTGTGTGTATGTGTATGTGTTTGTGTGAAGATGTGTATGTATGTATTTTCAAAAGACTTACAGCAGAGTAATCAGGAACAATCATTCCTCGGCAATATTAATTTCTAATTACACTTAACCTACTTTTACTAAGGGAAAATGAAATAAAATGAAGAGCCACTTTCTCCCTCAAAGTTGAGATTTACTTTATTAGGTAATAGTTTTTATACTTCTTCACAAGCTCATGAATACAATTTAAATTCAGAGATTTGCTCTTATCCCACTCATTAAAGAATCAGTGCATTTTAAAGTTCCCTGTAAAAGCCTAGATAACTCTTGTCTAAATTTCAAGTACTTCAAAAATTCCCGTCATTCTTAGGTATCTTAATCAAATGACTCCAATATAGTTGTCTCAGAAAGAATAACAGGGAGTTTATAGATTTGGGAGGGAGTCTGAAAAGGCTCATTCCCTTTGTAAGCATATCAGTTCCTTTCCTTTGAGTAACTTTCTTCCAACTCTGATACCTTAGGCATATCTTAATATAATAGGCCATTTTTCTGGAATTCTCCAACATGTGAATCTACAGTGATCCTGAGTTAAACAGATGAGATCCTTATACTTAAGTGTAACAGCCAATGATGCAGCCTTTGTTCAGGTTAAAATGAGACCAACTATTTCCTTTGGTCAGACTTTCAGTAATGGATTCTCTTAGAGACAGGCCCGTGATTCTCTCCCTTCGATTCCCAGTGCTATAATCCAGGCTTCAGGGGCAAGGGAATAAAAGGTAATTATAATATTTCATCCACTTCCCGCCTACAAGAATTAACATGGAAGTCCAGTGCAATTACATGGTGACAGCACTGAAGACTGAAGCCAGTGGAGCTGTCTGTCTCTGCAACATAAAACAGGTCATCCAGTTACTACTGGACAGCAATTTCCAGAAAATCCTGTAATTAGGTTGTGAAATGGTGGCAAATAGGATGAACTGAAGAGGCAGATGTGTGGCCCAAAGTAATTTGGTTTCTACTAAAATGTGCTGCAACCCACATCCTTCTATTTATTAAAGCCCAATAATATACCATGTTATGCTATTATGGAGGGTAATGGGGAGTCAGGCACTTAACTATAATGAAATTACATTTCTCCTCGTCTGCACCAGAGGCACAGTGACATTTTCTTGTAAAAGCTGTGAAAGTGGTTTCTCAAAAATAGGCTTGACAATAAAAAAAATTACTGAATTCCACTTCACCATGAAGAAGCAAAGAGCTAAAAGCTGATGAGGTTGCGCACTTTATTGTTCCCTTGTCCTTCCTGCTTTTAATTTGAAGTTGTTGCAAAGCCAGACAGGTAGAAGAGTAAAAACCATCTAGTCAATGAACCTTCATGTTTTATCAGCCTACAAAGACAGGAGATGGTTTTCCTATTTATAGGAAGTGAAGAACAACATACAATAATGATCCTGCCTTGCAATTACAGTCTTGGTTTCTTCTGATGTTACCCTGAATTTTGCCTGTTTTGTTTTTGGTGGTGCTGAGGATTGAACTTAGCCTCAGATTTGGAAGGTAAGGCCTCAGCCACTTGAGCCATGTCTTCAATCCCTTCTGCTTTTTTATAGTTGGTTTTCCAGATTGGGTCTCATGCTACCTTTTGTCCTGGTTAGCCTTGTACCACAATTCTTCCTCTACCTCAGGAGTTATTGGAATCACAGGCCTATTTCCCCATACCTAGTGTTTTTTTTTTTTTTTTTTTTTTTTGAGATAGAGTCTTGCTAATTTGCCCTGGACTGGCCCTAAACTGAGATGTCCCCGCCTCTGTCTTTTGAATATATTGGATTACAGACACGTGCTAGCTACTGTGTCCAACTGCAATGTCTTTCATTACATCCTTTTGAAGTATGGATACCAAAAGAAAAAGAAAAAATTTTAAAGATTCAAAAAGATGCATCTTCATATTGTGATGTTAGGGGATAAGTTTAATGCAATGAAGATGTCTGCTCTTTGTAGAAGGTCACACCAAAATAATTGGTTTTCTTGTCTTTCAACATCTTATTTTTTTGTTTTGTGCCAGTTCTGGGGCTTGAAATGAATTTCATTGCCTGGGCACTGTCTCTGAGCCTTGCTCAAAGCTAGTGGTGTTTTATTTACTTATTAATTTTTGTTGAAGGCTAGTGTTTTGCCACTTTAGCCACGGCTCTTCTTCTAGCATTTAGGTGACTAATTGGATATAAGAGTTTTATAGACTTTCCTGTCTGCATTGGAATTGCAGTTCTCGGGCCTCAGCCTCCTGAGTAGCTCGGATGACAGACATGAGCCACCGGTGCCCTGCATTTTCATCTTTATTTCCATTTGGCAAGCTGATAATGTCTTGTGCTTTGTAGTAGAATTCTGATCTCAGATGTGAACTACTCTAGTCACTCTGCCTAGAGACGATATCAGGAATCATCAAGTTATCAGAGGAAGGACAAATCATAGTCATTTATTTGAGAACACCAGGAAGGAAGGACTGAATGCACTGATGAAAAATTTGTGTGAGGGTAACTGCCATTGGTGAAGCTGTCTCCTGCAAGGGCAGCAATGCACAGCACTGATGTAGGCATCATAGCTCTCAGGGAAAGAGATGTCAATGGTTCCCAGCAAGCTGTGCAGCAAGGACCTTCCTGCTGGGCCTCTAAGAAGGAAACGCTTGTCTGAACCTGGCTAGTTGGAGCTGGAGACAGTAAACAAGCTGACTCAACATAATTGCACCATAGACAGTGGGAAGTTTGCTGCAAATCAACAAGCAGACCTCCCCGGGGAAAAAGAGGCACTCCAGCAATAACAGGGTAGCTTAATCACTCCAGCACCACAGCTCAGCATGAGCTCCAGATCCTGGGAAAGCAGAATGGCATCAAAAACAACAGAATGTTCCGGGGTGGCGAAGATTCATGGATGGTAGAAGAAAATGTATTCAAGTGATTGGAAATACAATGGATTCTTTTTTTTTCTTTTTAGTATTTCCTGTATTTTATTTTTTACTAAGTTTTTTTATTGTGAAAATACTGTACAGAGGGGTTACAGTTACATGAGCAAGGTAATGAGTACATTTGTTGGATTCTTAAAAAGATAACACCTGTGGTAGAGGGAATCCAACAGCTGACCCTCAGAGATCATAAGGAATGGCCTGAGATCAGATGGTACAACTGAGAAATCGGGAGTTTCAGTAAGATCTCATAACCTCCATCTCTCTACTTGCATTGAAGGATTGGCTGCTGGTCTCATTTCACTCATTTGAGTAGTTTACATACAGGCTTTATGCTATCTGATCTCTCTCTGTCTCTCTCTCTGTCTCTCTCTCTGTCTCTCTCTCTGCCTCTCTCTCACTCTTTATATTGAACTCCATCCTGAGCATAGATGCTACCTCACTTCAATTTTTTTCTAACACCAATCACAATCAATACAAGATACTAAAAAAGGAAAAGTGTGTATCTTTGTCACTTAAATACATTTAATTATCACACTGGTAATGTGAAACACATTTGAGAAAAATAATGTTTGAAGTGATTCTCTCTCTCTTTCTTCCTGTTTCCAGAAAGTTCTTGGTTGGCTATTGTGCATAATTAAGCATACCTTCCACGAGCTCTTTTTTTTTTTTTGCTTTCCTTTTAAATAAATCATGATCTTTCCCAATTAGAATATGAATTCTTTGAAAATCGATTTGTAGAAAAGAGCTATTAAGTGAAGTAAGCCAGGGCCAAAGAAACATAGGTCCCATGGTTTCCCTTATTTATAATAACTAGTATATGTCTGAGACAAGCAGAAACGGTCAGATAAGTTGATTTTAGGTGAAATGAACCCCAAGATAAGGACTCAAATGTTTTTTCTTTCTTGCTATTGTTTCTAACATATTTATAAGATATTTCTTTGTTGCTTTGTATGTCCTTCTCCCCATGATATAACTCCTGTTTTCATTGTATTTGATGTTGGTATAATTTGGGGAGGAGAAGGGAAAAAACAAATTGTTTAAATAGGGATACAGGTGGACCCATTGCAACAATGAGATGTACAAGACGTAAGGGGGATGGGGGGAGACAGGAAGGGATGGGAAGGGGAAACAAAGGAGGAGGCTACAATGCTTGATAAGAAATGTACTCATTACCTTGTTCATGTAATTGTAACCCCTCTGTACGGTATTTTCACAATAAAAAAAAAGAAAAAAAAGAAAAGAGTGCAGTCACCATCCATCTTTGCTAGATTTATTGGATCACCTTTTCTGAGTTAATTTAATAAATATTATTTGACTATTATTGTAGGGCCTGTCCTGGAATACATGATAGGGATGGTTAATAATCTAATTGTGATACCCAGAGAGGTACATAACCCACCACAACATCATAGAGCTAAAGCAAGAGAAAGTCAGAAAGCAATGATGAGAAGAGAGAAGTTAATTTTACACTATGTTGTTCCCAGGCTAGCCTTAACTTACTTGGTCATTAAGCTGAAGCTGTCCTTAACTTGTGTTCATTCCTACTATGTCAGTTTTGATGTGCTGGGATTACAGGCATGTAACACCATACTCAACACACCTATTACATAAATCATTCATGTGTCCATTCACCTATCTTTAATTTATTGAATATTTGTTGGCACCTATACTAAAAACTTTTCGAAATACACTGGCATATGTGACAGAGTTTTATATTTATAGCATTAATGCTCAGAACCTACTTAATCTTTTCCCCCTTCAAAGAAGAAAGATTTTACTTTGTTTTATTATTCCCTGAGTATTCCCTTCAATGGAACTCTATGAAAGAATTTTCTGTTCAAGATACCCTAGAATGAACGGAATTCTCACTTCGTCTTGGTGTGCAAAGAGGCACCTGGTATTAAGAGTGGATGGGGAGGGTTACTGGAGCCTAGGAGTCGGGCTAGCCTAGGCACCTAGCCAGATCAAGGGGACCACACACACAAACAAAAATACCAAGATAAATGAATGAATAAGAAACTCCTCAGGAAGCGAGGGGGCAAGGCATCTGCAATAAGAGAGTCTCTAGAACTGATCTTTGAGTAGAAAGTTAAGAAAACCCAATCTTAATATCGCCACTCAAGCACTCTGTCTGGAGGTAGAAGACTCTCTCTATGGTTTCAGAAGTTGTAGAACTGATTTATAGGAAGGTTTCCTTACCTAAAAGATGTGGAGGACTATGAGAAGATAATTGGGTAAAGATGCAGCTGATGTCCACTGTTATTACATGGAAACTCAGTGAAAGCAGAGAATATTTCATTTGCTCACCTACTTCCTGACATATATCTTGGTGAATGACTCGCCTAAGAACTCAGTGAATATTTGCTGAATAATGCATCCATCACAAGCTCTGGGAACAATATGGTTTCAGCAATCAAATTGTGTGTGTGTGTGTGTGTGTACAGACATAAAATTTATCTTCTGTTTATAAAAATTAATCCTCGTGGATTTTCTCATTTGTGTATAGTTCTTTACTTTGTATACTTGGGCTAGCAGAAAAATTAAAAGATGATTTTGTTAGAGAAGTCTATAATGGAATAGAATATCCTTTGCAGTCTAAGAGGAGTATATATATAGAAAGTATTTGGTTTAGGACATGCTATTTAGATACCTCAAATTACTCAAGGGCATGGAAAAATTTGGAAAAAAAATCATATTAAGTGAAGTATGCCAGACCCAAAGAAACACAGGCTCCATGGTTTCCCTCATTCATAATAATTAGTATATAATTAGGATCATCCTAGCACAGGTTCACAATAGCTCAATAGCTAGGTACATATGACCATATAAAATGATGCTAACTAAAATGAACTCCATGCTATGGAAACAAGAGGGTTTGTTGTTGTTGTTTCCTTTTTCTTTTATCTATTTTTGAGTGTATTGATTGCAATTATTTCTTTTATCTTTCCTTTTTTTTCTCCTCTAGTTTATTCCCCATGGCCACTGTTCCTGACTTCCGTACCCTCTGTCATGTATGTAAGTTTACCTGATTTATGAAAGGCAGGGAAGGGGAATCACAGCAATGGTGGGACAGAGGGTGAACCAATGCAACAACGATACTCACTAGACACTGTATTGAAAATGAACTTTACAACTTGGTGGGGAGAGGAGTCAGGGGACAGGCTGGGTGGGAGAAAACAAGGGAAGGGGTAACACTGTTTGAAAAGAAATGTACTCATTACCTTACTTATGTAACTGCAACCCCTCTGTACATCACCTTTTCAGTAAAATAAAATTTAACCAAATTAGTCAAGGGTGTTGTTTCAACATCTTTGCCCTGAAATCAGAAAGTTCTGAAAAAGTCACGGAACTGCTTTAAAGCTCTGGGTAAAAGCAAGTCTCTTGTTTACTGTTGTTCCACCTCAATAAGTACAAAGGTGATTGTGACTTAATTTGTGGCATTTTTTCAGTGTTCAGTTCTCAGAAACCTGAGGCAGGAGCCTAATGGAGGGGAACATGAGAAGGTGTTTTATATTTTATAAGACAAGAAAAATTACTATCCTCAAATCAAGGCAATGATTATGTAAAGAACATTAACCTCTAAAAAAATGAGGTGGTAAGAACTGTATTTGGGATTGAAGTTTTCAGACACATTAAGGCCTGAAATCTCCTTTTTGTCAATTATTGAAATTCTCATGAAGGCAACTATACTATGTGATATGGATTGGTCAATTAGAAATGATAAAATAATTTAACTTTTATAAATGCTAAAGTGCATCATACTGCTAGACGAGTAATTTCACATGATAGTTGCTATTTAAAACAACAAATGGAACTTTTTATACATGCTGGTCTCATTTCTACACTAGAGGAAAATCAATCTCTGTTATTCTTAAATAATACCGTCTGGGGATGAAATTAACAGTTGTCCTAATTATTTTGTGGGTTTCAGATTTTGAGCTTTTATCCTAGAACTTGTTCAAAAAGGCTCATAACTCTGCCCTGTTAATATACAGAGAAGACATAATTGCTTGAATATGCTCCTAATGTCATGTTATAAGTAAGTTGTTTAGAATTTGAAAATATTTTCACATACAACTAATAATTATACTGTTTTTGGAATAGATAGTATTCAAATAGCACTGTTTTGTTTTCTGTGGTTCACATTCTTGGTAAACTTTTAAGGTTTCAATTTTATGTTAAGTAAGGCTTCAAGTAGTGGTAAACACACTATAATTTTCTTCTTTAGGGAAATGTATCCCCAATTTTTTTCTTTTCTTTTTCTTGGTTGTGGGGCTTGAACTGTGGGCCTGGGTGCTGTCCCTGAGCTCTTTAGCTCAAAGCTATCACTCTACTACTTGAGCCACAGTGCCACTTCTGGTTTGCTGGTGGTTAATTGGAGATAAGAGTCTCACAGATTTTCCTGCCTGGGCTGGCTTTGAACCGTGATCCTCAGATCTCAGCTTCCCGAGTAGCTAGGATTACAGGCGTGAGCCTCCAGGGCTCCCAATTTCAACTGGAATACCAGAAACATCTGTCACCTTCCCATCCCAACAGCTCTTCTAGCATGGAAAGCGAGGCTGCAGATCAAAAGCAAAGAGCTGTGTAACTTGATTCTTCACTTAATAAAAATAGATCAGAGATAACTTACCTTGCACCTTATTGTGGACATTTCGACTTGCAAAAATTACATTGCTATAAATATATCCACATATACTTCTTTAAGTTTTTGCTAGTGTAGAACTTATATGTCTGAATCATAGAGTAAGACCCTTTTTGACAATTTTTAGTATAAATTTCGAACTTACTTTTCAAAACCATTTAAATATCATACAAAGTTATGTTCCAGCAGGCAATATTTAAACTGCCTTGCTTCACATGTACTGAGAATTTACATGAAAAATCAAATGTTTGCAGGCCAGGAGTTTCAATCCATGTCTGTAATTCTAGATGCTTGAGAGACATAGGTAGGAAGATTGCAGTCTGAAGCTTCCAGGGTGAAGATGGGGGGAAAGAGAGAGGGGGGGGGGAGGAAAAGGAAGGAGGGAGGGAGAGGAAGAGGGAAAGAAGGAAGGAGGGAGGGAGGGGTAGAAAAATGGGAGGGAGATAGAAAGGGAGGGAAGGAGGTGGAGGGCGAAGGAAACAGAGGGAGGGAGGATGGGTGAAGGAGAGACAGGGAGAGGGAGAGGAAGAGGGAAGGAGAAGGAGAGACAGGGGAGGGAGGAGGAAGGAGATGGGGAATGGGAGGGAGGGAAAGAGAGAGAGAGAGAGGGAGAGAGAGAGAGACCTTACTTGAGAGAAATGAGGAAAGTGGTATCAAGTTTGACATAAAATGTACTTATTACCTTACTTATGTAATTGTAACCCCTCTGTACATCACCTTGACAATAAAAAAGAAAACAAAGAAAAAATAATTAAAGAGAAAAAAGAGCATGGCTCACATGACCGTGCACCTGCTTAGCAAGTTCAAGGCCATGAATTCAAGCCCTAATATAGTCAGAATTAAAGCAAAATATTAATTTTTTTCTCAGATCATTAAAAAAGTAGTTTAGAAGTTTATTTAGTCCACTTAAGGTCTCCACTGATGAAATTTAATTATAGGTATAGAAAGAGGCAACAAAGAGACATCAAGCCAAAGGCGAGTCCATTTTTTTTAATCTATACTAAATTATCCATCTGAATGACTTTGGAAAGCAGAACTCAGTCATTTCTCTGGAGGGCATTCCCATGTAAGGCTAGCATTTGGGAAAGGAATGGCCTCATCTTTCCAGTTTATACCTCTGATCTGGAAACCACTTCTGCTCCATACCATCCCACCCCACCGTTCAGTATTTTTCTAAGTATGGCTCATGTGGGGAGGTAGATATTTATGGTGCCTGAAATTCATTGTTGCGGAGTTTACTTGTGATCTACTGGATTAATGTCTCAGAAGCCCAGAAAATCTGATTACTTAGAACAGTGGGTTCTTATATTCAGATGAATAAAATGAATCATATTTCTTATTTTATCTTTGCTTCAAATTTTACTTTCAGTGAGTGAGAACATTAGTTTTTTTTCTCAATTTGTTTTTATGTAAAACTTACAACTCTTCTCAGAGGTTAATAAGTCTCTGGTGAATCTAATTATAAACTGGCAATAAAGAGCTTGCATAATTGACCTGTGGCAGCTGGAGCGAGAACACTGCCACATTTAGCATCTTTTTAATTTAAATGGTGTTTAGTAAATCAACTTCCCATTTAAAAGAATGCTAATTCTAATACCCTGACACTCTATGTAGTCACTATTTTGCCTGCCAAAGAAGAGAGACTTTCCTGTTTTAGACATTCTTTTTTTTTTTCTTCTTTTTTATCAGTTGTGGGACTTGAACTCTGGGCCTGGGCGCTGTCCCTGAGCTCTTCAGCTCAAGGCTAGCACTCTGCCACTTGAGCCACAGTGCCACTTCCAGATAAGAGTCTCATGGTCTTTCCTGTTGGGCCTGGCTTTGAACTGAGATCCTCAGATCTCAGCCACCTGAGTAGCTAAGATTACAGGCATAAGCCACCAGTACCTGGCTGTTTTAGACATTCTTAAGGAAGCAGTTTTAGGATAACAGAGCCCCCCCCCCACCAAAATATCTAGAAATCCTTATGGAGTTTGATATATCACAAAAACCCAGTATAGAGAAGGACAAACACATTAGTTTTGTCCTAAGAAGATCTGAGTTTGAGTATTAGTTCTGCCACTCTGCCAAGAGAAAACAACTGAGAATCTTGAGGTTTTCCTTTATGGAATGGAGTTACAAACAAGTGACATATAATGTTATAAACTTAAAAGAATCAGTTAAGATACTATAGACGGATATGAATCTGAGATTATTTGATTACTTTTATTTACTTAAGTATAATTCTCTGTTGTTGTTAAGGTGATTTACATGGGGATTTTGCCATTTTGTAAGCCAGGTAATGGGCACTTATTGTTTTGACAATGTCACCTCTTCTTTTGCTTTCTGCTAGTTTCCCCTCCCATCCCTGCTCACAGTTGCATAGTTCATTTTCCACATGGTATATACAGAATGCCACGATCGCCTTTGTTCACTGTTCCTTCTTCTCTTTCTGCAGCCCCTGTTTGTCCCCTTAAAGAGCAGAAAAAGAAAAGAGAACACACACACACACACACACACACACACACACCATCACCATCACCACTACCACCACCAACATAAATAACCCATGATTTGGAGATTTTGAAGACCATCACTCATTGTTCGGTTAAGCCACCGTCTTTCTCAGTTTTCTCATCAAAGAGAATGTGACTAACTGGCTCATGATATTTTGGCACCTTACTTTTCAGTATTTAAGCCATGTCCTGTCCTATTCTATGTCTCTTTCAAGTCAGAGGCTGCCAGCCAGCATTGCATCATGAGGGGTTACGTCAAGGACATTTACTATTTCTTTTGTGAGGAATTCCATGATTTGAAGAAACAAAATGAGTTTGGGGTTTTTGACAAAGTAAGGCTTCCTGTCCTTGTGATTTCTTTGTTTTAACTCTCCCAAGATAGTCAGAGGACTGCAATTTTCACAATGCCACATTGCAGAAGAGAGTGCTGGATGAGGCAGCCTGACTTTCACAAGGAAGGTAAACTAACGTAAACCATTTATGGCTCTCAGAAGTCATGGCCTTTGCTTTCCCTCAGCACAGAAGGCTGTCAGCTGTCATGTTGAAAGCAGAGTAAATAGACAATGAAGCAACCCTTTCCAGGGCTGGTACATGTTCATTAAGGTTTGTTCATGTGAGCTCTCACAGTTGCCTGAACCGAAGGCACTTTCAACTAAATACAGAGGGTTGCGATTCTGCAGCTGCAGAAAGGGATAATATTGGAAAGAGGCAAAATGGAAGGGAAGGGAGTGGGAGGTGAGACGGGACACAAGTTTTGACCTATAATCAAGAACTCTCATTTATAATGACATTTTTTCCCCTGGACCTTAATCTTCCCTTGGAGGGGATAAAAGTAATAAAGTAAAGAAGAAGTGCCCTTGAGGGAAATGGGGGTGGAAGGAAGAGATATCAGCTACAGTGGACCTTTGACAAGGCTCTCTGTCATTTATATTTGAACCCATTCCCAGAGGGTGAGCTTGCCTTTCACTGCGGGGAACAATTGTCAGGCAGCAAATAATCGAGACAAAGAGTGCGGACATTTCCCCGGTCAAGGAGCTGGCTGGGCAGTGCAGAGCTGTTATTCTCTGTCCATTTTTTTTCCTGTTACCAAAATGTTGGCATTGTGCACTGTATATTAGAGCTCTTCTTCTTTCACAGCTTACTTCGGTTATAGGGAAACACTCAGGGGTCCTTTTTGGGGAGCAGAAGGAATTTATAACCCTGTATTCTCCAAAGTGACACATTCTTGTAAGTCTAAGATGTGGAAAAAAAAAACCCAAAACAACCAAAAACCAAAAAGAGACTTCTTACTGCCCTCTTCTGATTCTATCTCCCCAATCCTTAGCTTCCATGTTACCATGGATATTACCTGTAGATGCTGATTGCGATCAATAACTCAGGGCCAAAGGCCTCAGTGGTCTCTTCAAAATTAAATTCATTTTTTTTGAGGAACACATTATGTTATCGTGTTAAATATTGTGAAATGGGATTTCCTAGAATCTGTATCCAGGCCTCAAAAGTATAAGTAAATTTTGTACTATGGCTCCTTCATAAGCATTTGGGTTTTTCCTAGAGAACAGAATTCCTCTTGGGCTAGGAATGTGGTATTTATTATATGTATTTCTTTTTATTTGAGTAAGAAGCTCTTGTTATAGTCTATGGAAATTATTCTGCTCAAGACAGCTCTATTCAGGAAAGAAAGTTCCCGATCTTTGATGTGGCTATGTCCATGAACACAGGGGATGGATGCTGTTTTCCGCGTTTTTGGGAGGTTTTGAAGGTGTCATAGGTGATACAACTAAAAATTAAGCTGTGTAAGATCCAGTGTACTTTATAGATTGGGCATAGTTTGGAGCAATCTAAATAAGTTAATTTTGGGATAGTTTGATTTGGAGACAGAAATACTAGATTTAAAAATGTTCCTACTACTGTGTTATTGGAAAAAAATAAACCACATAATCCTTATGAACCCATTTTATCATGGCAGCCTGGGAATAACAAATCTTGGTTGAATTTTTGCCAAGATTTTATGGCAATAAGGCAAAGCTGTATCATGTTCCCAAAACAGCAGGCCTCTAGTAGGTCTAAATGAATAGATGTGCTATCATCTGAGAAAACTTCTAAAATGTGCATTTCCCCTGTAGTGACTAATAAGTTTAGGAAATATGTTGCCATATGAGAATTAGAGAAATGGCATAAGTAATAAGGTGTTTAGAGACCACACTTTGGAGCTGCCCAGGGGCTATTTGGTAACCATTTTTACTTTCTGGGAGCCAGTTTATAGATGTGTATTCTTGGGGGTAAATGATTGTCTTATTATTCCCTTTACCTATTGGATGAAAGAGAAATAGTAATACCTACAGAAATAATAGTAGGTACAGAAGTTCTGTAAGCATTAAATGAGAAGATACATACAGAGTCCTTGAAACCGTGCTGGACACATAGAATTTACCCTGTAGGTCTTTGCCATCACTAGTATCATTTCAACCATTATTCTTGTTCTGTTGACCTTAGCAATCTCTAGTAACATATTCTTGAGTGCTTCATTCTATGCAGCAAAGTCTGGGCCATAGCTTTAAAAAAAATGCATTCAAGAAATTATGCCAGTGGGTTCTCTAGGAAGCAGATCTTGTAGCAAGCTTATAGGCAGTGTCTTATGAGTCAGCACCTGTGGAAGTGGGGATGGAACGGAGGAGAAAGTGGGATTGGGAAGAGAAGGCATTGAGTTGCAGCACATCAGAAGGACAGCTGACCTCCCTGTAGGGAGCTTTGAGCATTGAGGTCATGCCTTTAGTCAGTGGTGGAAGTGGTAGCTGTGGGCAGGGTATGGCTTAATTTGCTTATTTATGTATATTTCAGTTGACACATAATCATTCTACGTTTAGATGGGATAAAATATGCTGCTTTGATCCATGTATACAACATAAATGATCAGTTCAGAGTAACTGGCATTTCTTTCCCCTCAAACACTTATTATTTCCTTGTGGTGAGGAGACACAAAATCTTATCATCTATTTTGATATATAAGATGCATTCATGTAAAATATAGCTACTACTGCTGTGCTATAGTGCTTTAGTACCTATTCCACCTTTCTAACTATCCATTGCTATTTGTTATCCAACCTTCCTTTATCCTGTAATGGAAAGGTGTTGGTGGGGAAATCCTCCATTTTTTGATTCTGGGGATCACTATTCTTGTCTTTATTTCTATGAGATCATCTTTATTTGTTTTTTTTTTAGCATCCACATGTAAGTGAAAACATGCCACATTTGTCTTTCTATTTTTTTTTTTTGGGTCCAGTCGTGGGGCCTGAACTCTGGGCCTGGGCGCTGTCCCTCAGCTCTTCAGCTCAAGGCTAGCGCTCTACCACTTGAGCCACAGAGCCACTTCCGGTTTTTTCTTTTTGCTTATGTGGTGCTGAGGAATCGAACCCAGGGCCTCATGCATGCAAGGCAAGCGCTCTACCACTGAGCCACCTTCCCAGCCCCTTCATTTGTCTTTCTGTATCTGGCTTATTTCCCTCAACATAATATCTTCTAGGCTTTTGCATATTCTGAAGAAGGATCTTGGGCAATTCCAGGACGATGCACAGCTCTGTAGCTGGAGCAACAAAATCTTCCTTGAAGAGTACCTGGGTAGCATATTATCATTATCTTGGTCTCTTACATGAATATTTCTTCCATTTCAAAACATCATTTGGAGTCATATGAAATTCTGTATATGTGGTTTGTTTGCACAAGTCACCCCTCAACTGTGTTTTAATTAATCTTTGCCTCCCAAGTTCCTAAAATTCCTCCAAGTACATAGGAGTTGATTAACTCCCCTCAGTGAGGGGAGTGGGGAACATAAAGGAAGATTCAGAGACAGGATCAGCAATTATAAGCTAGAATGATACAGACCAGCTTGGCCTCAAATAAGAATTGATTATGGTTCAAAGCAACAGAAGGAGGAGGAAAATAATGCTTAAAATACTTGAATTTGAGAATAAGGGCTTAAAACTGATTTCATCCATGTACTTAGAACTAAGCTGAAAGTGGAATTTGAATTCAAGGTATAGAGCTGTTTCTCAAGATGATCACCTGACTAGGAATTAAGAGTAATCTAGAGTTATCTATAATAATTCTGCCCACTCAAAATTTTGGGATAAAATTCATGCCACAACTTTTACTTTCATAGAAGTCATACACCACAGAAAAACAACCAGGAATCTTTGCTTTGAGGCTTTAAAAATCTATTTCAGATTTTTTTTTTGTATGCAGCTCACTTATCGACAATGTGATTATTTTTAGTGCTAGGTAGGAATATTAAAATGTTTTAAAAGCATTTTAAAGCCATTGTTTTTGTTCACGTGAACTAGGCTGATACTTATCAAGGAAGTGAGAACACCTTCTCAAGAATTTTGTCAATATTATATGTTCTGATTTAAATATTGTTGAAAAATTGTGCATTTTAATATAATAGACTGTTTTCCAGGTCTCATCTTAAAGATCTTGTGTTATTTTAAAAGAAGTTATCGGGCTGGGAAGGTGACTCAGTGGTAGAATGCTTGTCTTGCATGCATGAGGCCCTAGGTTCGATTCCTCAGCACCACATAAGCAGAAAAAGCCAGAAGTGGGGCTGAGGCTCAAGTGATAGAGCGTTGGTCTACAGCTGAAGAGCTGGGGGACAGTGCCCAGGCCGAGTTCAGGCCCCACAATTGGCATAAAAAAGTAATCACCTCTCTCTCTCTGTTTCTCCCCCTAAGATAGGATAGGATTTGCTTGATAGGATTTTGGCTAATTGGCACATTCTTCTGTGCAAAAGTAAAATATGCCGTGGTGAGACAATTCTTAGTTTTTCTGTCTTCAGCTGTCACCCCAGTCGTTCTTGGCGAGCATAGTTATAACCGTATGGGGGTAAGTCTCGTCATCTGGGAGGGGCACTCAGATGCCCTTTGTCTTGAATGAGACACATTCTTCTGCCTTGCTGCAGAGCCCTGGGGATATGAGTTGAGAGTGACCGGTGCTCTTGGACTGGAGATCCATCCTCGGACTGAATTATCTCAGTAATGCAGGGAAAAACTGCCTAGCAGGTACCACGGTGACCAAGCAATTTTGTGCGTGAAGCAAGGCATGAAACACCATCAACTGGCAACCAGGTCCTCTGGCCCAGATCCTGTCACAGGAGTTTCCAGCCAGGAGATCATATCTGGATCGGGATTTGGAGTGGAGAAAGACTTAAGACTTCAGCCTTAAGACATAAGATTTAGGAGGGGCCGTATTAGGCATTGCTCACTACAGAGACAGCAAGTGTGTACCATTGCAAAGGGGATGAAATGAACTCTCAAGAAAGAAAGGACCCGAAAGGAAGAAAGGCAAGTCGTGTCTTCAAATCCTGCCAACACAAACATAACCTTAAGGAGAGGGTGATGGGTGTGTTGCTCTATCTAGACAATCCAATGTTACCCTTATTATCCAGACTTCCTCTCCTATCATTATTGAAATTGATGCCCATATTGCAATCCCACACAGGGACCTTGACCAAGCCCTCTCTAGGATCAGAAAAGGGCAGCGGGTGGGGCTAGTTCCCCCTCAAAGGTGACCTTTTTAGGTTAGTCATCAATGATAACCACAGAACCATTCATCCTAAAGTGATACTGATTGGGACCATACATTTATGGATAGACTGAATGATTGAAACTGATAATGAAGAAGCGAATGCCTGGCTGGAATGGATTACATATTCTGTTCCCACTTTTTCTGGTACTTTATTTTTTTATTGTAAAAATGCTGTCCAGAGGGATTACAGTTACATGAGCAAGGTAATGAGTACATTTCCTATTAAGCATTGTTGCCTCCTCCTTTGTTTTCTCCTTACCATCCCTTCCCTCCCACCTCCATCACTACACCCCGCCCTCCAAGTTGTGAAGTTCATTTTCAACATAGTGTTTTGTACATCTCATTGTTACAACAGGTCAACCTGTATCCTTAAGCAAAAGTCAGTGTTACTTATGTGCAGTAGGAAGACTGGGGCTTCAGATTGTCCTCCTTCCTCTGGGAAAGAGCACTGACCCTGCTGGAATGGCATAGGATCACTCTCATAGGAATAGGAGGTCTGAGCTCACACCTGTGACCTTGGATCCCCTCCAAAAGTGTGAGTTTCACAGCCTTTCCGCCCTAGCTATGACCTTTGTATATAAGCTTCTATCTGTAGTGTTCCCTCATGATGAACCTACCACCAGAAGCAGCCTGCATAGAACAGCTGGCCAGAGCCCAACCTCTCTGGACAGACTGCTGCTACTCAATGGGACTCTACCTACCGGACACGTGCTACCATATTGCTGGGCTCTTGACTCCATTCCTCGTCCAGCTACACAGTTTCTCTCTTTCATCATCCATTCTCTTAAGGTTCAAAATCTGATTGTTCTCAACAACTGGATCTCCAGTGCACTATGGGAGTTAGGAAGTGGAAGAGGAGGAGGCAGAACTCAGGATAGGATTCTTACCCTTAGCTTTTAGAGTCTCTATCCCATCTTGAGATTTCACAACATTGGGTTTGTATTTCCATACCATGAGAATAAACGCTGGCAAATGTCCACTGGATTGAGTTCTTCTTCATAGTAAAGTTCATAAATCATAATAAAGCACAGATTTACTGAGATACAATACCCTTGTAATCAATTCTGGTGCAAATATTGGTCCTAACAGTCCACTTCAAACTGCAGCATGAAGAAGAGTGTTGACTGAGGTAATATTTATAGAGGGGAAATACACTCAGTGCTGCTTGTTATTGTGAGTGAGCAAACCCCATGAAAGTAGTTTCCAACTACTCAGGATTGATCAGCGAATTATCCTTCATCATTTATATTTCTCTGGGGCTGCCATTAACCCAGTAATTTTCTGCCTGGAATTGTCATTATCATAGGAAGGCGATTCAAAACAGGAAGAAAAAGTTAAATTTCATGTGTATATGTTGTTTAGGGGTAAAACTAGCCCAAGTTGAAACTTAGATTTGACTCCCCTTATTTCTTTGAATTATTGATGGATTTACTACTTAATATACATTTATTGGGGAGTTTCTTTAACAGAAAATATGCTCTGAGATTGGCTTACTTATTTCCCCTTTTCCACTTATAAACCTTTACTTTGGCATTTGTCCCTTGACTTTTCTCTCATTTTTATATGTATCTTTCACTTTGGTAATTTTGGGTGGAATAATACAAAAAAAGACTATATTTTATTCAACTCACAAATGACCTATGGCAAAACAACTTTGCTGATTGATGATCTGATTAATATCTGAGGCACCGAATTCAGCGTCACTGGGATATGAAAATGATAAAAATCAGACCCACAAACATTTTCATGTTTAAAGAATATGGGAATAATTCTTTACAATGAATTATGAGCAAACCAAAATTGTAGAGACAAGAAGCTCAAATCTATGCACCTCATAATTCTTCATCAAGCCTGTGGCTTTGTAATCATTTTATGTATTGCTTTAGGCTCATAGATGGAGAGAGCTATTAGGACTTTATTTTCTTTTTTTTAAAAAAATGAAAGTCAACATATAATTGGTTGGGGCTTTTCTCCTGTGCTTTGATGGTTGGTAAAAGTCTTTTTCACAAGGGTAGCTTTCCCTAAGTAATCAAGGCACGTGATTTGATAATTGATGGACAGGAAGTGCATTAATGAATTATTGAAGCACTTGGCTCAGGTATGTGTCTCCCAGGGCCAGAATACAGAATTACAGCTTAGCAATTAGACCGTCAATGTTCCTTACCCAGTTGACCATAATTAAAATAATTTTATTCTTGGCTTGATACTGGGAATTAAAACTCATACCTCAGTCACCTGGTAAAAGGTTTTCGAGGCTAATGGTTTGAGACAAGAGGGTTTTAAAATGCCAACCTGTGCTCATCTTCTAAATATAGTACCCCTCAATCATTCATGTCTGATTAAAGTTGTATTTGACTAATTGATAATGACTTTTCAATTAGGTAAGAGCATATTTTATTTAGAAATTACATCTATTTACATTGATTTTTTTTCTCCTCTTCAGGATATGTGGGTCCATATCCAATTTGAGCTAAGTGCCACAGCTCCCAGGAAGCATTGTAAGGATAACTGACAGTCAGTTCCCAAACACAGGCTGATGAAATCAATCATGGTTTGGAGAAAGACTTCACATCTAATACTATTTTGAAGGAATCTGTAGGAAATTTCCTAGCCCAATAAAGACATTCATGAAGAGTTATCTAAGCATGAATAAATGGTGCTCTTTTCTGGCCATTTTAGTCTCAGGAGTTTAATCAGGAGGAAAACGTATGATAATTATACTCATTTTTACCAATTTCTCTTTTATGCCATTGACCACAGAAGTTAAGGAAGGACCGTGCTAAGTGGAGTGGACGTAAATGAATACCTATGGGAGCCTTCTGCTGTTCTGGCTGGGGTAGGGGGGACAGGACAGAAAGCCTCTCCAGTTTTTTGGGGGTGTTGGGAGAGAGGAAACAGCTATTTTTTTTGTCATTGGCTTTACCAAGCATCAGAGATGTCCTCCCTATCCTTGAAGAAACAGAGGTCCCGAGACTTCATGGTCAGGTAGAAGGTGATGCCCTCTTTTCCCAGAAGAAAGTTGGATACGTTTGTAAGCTTAATTGGCCCATGCAGAGGGAAAAGGGGTTGTTGGTGGAAATTCTAGGCTTCCTTAAGAAATGAGGTGACTTCTCCATGAACATATTCATGGAGACAAGTCAATGTGGAAGAGCCATGATCAGTCCTGGTTATAATTTTATCAGTATTTACAACACATTCATGTCATGACAATCAAAGTGCATTCAGTTTACTTCTCCTCTAATGATTCTGAAAAGAGTAAGCCAGACACCAGAGTTGTTTTGCTCAGAAGATAGGATAAGATCATCCTACTCGAAAATCTCCTGTGGTTTTATTTAAAGAAAAGCATACCCTATATGGACTCCATACTCTACATTGTATTTTTTAATTTTTGACAATAACTCCCCACAGAGCCACGAATCCATTCAAGGCAAATCAATTGTCTGTCTGTAGCTGCTGTTGTTTGTTTGATTGTGTTTAAAGGCAGGATTCCAAAGGATAGCCCAGGGTGGACTCAAATCTTTGAGATTACAGGTGTGGACCACCATGCCCGTGAAAGGTTTTCATCTTGGTCTGGACTTCACTCTCTGGCTCTGCTTATGTTTTTGTTTGTGTCTCAGATGGCTTCATCTTTCAAAATCTCCCAGTGCTTCAAGGACTAAAGAAAGTACAAACTCCTGCCCCCAGCTGGATTTTTCTGCTTGATAAAAAAGTAGATACTATCATGGATCATTATTTTTTCCTCCTAACTTTTCAGAATTGTTATTATTAAGTAGCTGTACAAAAGCAGTTACACGTCTATATGTGAGTTTATGAGTCCAATACTTCTTGATTCCTTCTTGACCCTACGCACCAGTTACATAGTTCATTTTTTACATAGTCACAAATTATTATTTTGTGAGCAGGCAGGGCTCATCTCTCTTGCTCATTTTGCTTGGAATGTCATCACCAAGAGAAAAGCTCTTATGACATATAGAGAGATGAAAATGCAGCCTAGTTTATTTCCTGATCAGTGTGAGCTTGGTAAACAGCAGGAATCCGCTTTACTTCTCTCCTATCATTGCTTTCAAACACTTTTTATCAGCTTATCTTTCTCTGTTCCTGGGTGACATCTTGAGCAGATCCCAGATCTCAGTCACAGAAAAATTCACCCAGAAGAACAGTTACTTTTTTGGAAATTGCAAAATATTAAAAAAAACCTTATTTCTATTATAACTTTCCCCCTCTGCCATTCTCAAGACAGATCTCACTTGTGAGAAGAACTGGCACACTCAAGGAAAAAGCTGTGATAAAGATGGAGAGTTTCATCTTCCCTTTTCTTCTTTTCTCAGGTAGGGGTAGATATTTGTAACTTAATTCATATTTTTATCCTCCTAAATGATTAAACAAAGGGATTTCAATTCAGCTTCTCAGTTTGTGTGTATAACGTATCGTGATTGATTCATCATTCTCCCCAACTCTTCCAACCCCACCCAGCCCCTCAGTTTTCCCAGTTCTATTTTTATGTGTACCTGCGTTGAATATTATGACCGTATTCACCCACATTTTTTTCCTTGCTCCTTCCTTTCTCCTCTCTCAGTTCCCCTCCCTCTGTCTTTCCCCCTCCCTTCCTTCCTTCCTTCCTTCCTTCCTTCCCTCCTTCCTTCCTTCCTTCCTTCCTTCCTTCCTTCCTTCCTTCCTTCCTTCCTTCCTTCCTTCCTCTTTCCTTCCTGGGGCTTGTATCCAGGGCCTCACTTTTGCTAAGCAAGCCCTGTACTTTGCACCTCACCTCCAGCTGATCTTGGCTTTACATTTCTTTCTATGTCCTCTTCCTGGGTTGGAGAAGTGGGGATTCGAGGAAAGGTACCAATGCCATTTTGTTCGTTAGTAGCTTTCTCTGGATTGTTGGCTTCCTCCTCAGGAGAAGTGCCATGGGAGGAAAGCCTGATTCTCTCTTAGGAATTTGCTGGGCCCCCACTTTACAATGATTGATGACTTTTCTGGTTGGCTGACTTTCTGTTGCTTTTCCTCCTGCCTAGCAGAACAGTCTTTCCTTAGCAGGCAGTTAGGTATGGAAAGGTCCTTAAAAATATTACAAGCGTGGGTCTCTTGTCATGTGACCCATGGAAACCCACCTGTTACTGTCCAGTGAAATAGTGCTTATGGTAAACCGCAGAGGCTCCTCCCTCTGATTCCTGTTATTACCTCATTTTAATAGCCAACTCCACCCATACTGTGCCTTCAGACATCTCCACATGGGAGCCAGATACCTCCTATACTCATGATTGCCTTCTACTCTTGGGTCCTATAGATGCCTAGATCTTTTCACTCTTCCATCCAGAGGCAAACCTGGGTGATTTCTGTAACCTTAAAGGCTAAACAGACAATGAGGATGCTGCCTCTCCTGTGAGCCCTCTCCTTAATCCTATCTGGAATCTTCACACTAAATAACAGGGCAGGCAGGCAGCTTCGTCTTCTCTCTTGTGGATGGTCAGCATCTCTCTTTAGAGGAAGAAGGTTATGTTAGGCATTGAGTCCAATTTTGAGGCTGTCACTGCAATCTCAAAATATTAAAGATGATCCGAATGTGAAAGGGGTTACGTGTTCTTTAGAATTTGATTCTGCCGGGTGAGATTCAAATTCTAGTCAGGGTTAGCAGCTTTCTCCCACAGAGAGAATGATGACCTAGAGTCACACTAGTGACAAGGGCCTGGGCAAAGCAGGCATTGCTAATTCTACGGGGGCTCCAGTGCAGGCAAGGGGTGCCCACAAAGGCAAAGAGACAGAGAAGAGCCAGGAGATTGATGGTACTTCATTATTGTAAATGTGGTTACAGAGGCAGACTTCATTACTCCACTTGCTAGAGCTTACTATCTTGACCACAGTTGGAGAGGAGAAAAGATACCTTTTCAAAGCTAGGTATTGGTGGACAGTAATGCAAGTTACCTCAGGAGGCTGAGATATAGAGGATCATGGTTTGAAACCAGCTGAGATAGAAAAGTCTATGCAATTTCATCTTCCCAATAACCAGCAAAAGCCTGGGCTGGCGGCATGGCTCTAGCGGGACAGTACCAGTTGAACAAGTATGGAATCCTGAGTTCAAACATCAGTGCTACCAAAAGACAAAACAAACAAACAAACAACAAAAAAGGATGCCTTCTCTAGTGTCTCTTCAGAGTAAGGGCTTTTGGTATCTATTGAGAGGAGTGTCTTTCCAATGACCAACGTTTCCATTTCTCCCTTAAATTATGGATTTCTTTCCATCAACACACTCTTTCCAGGATTATTCAGAAGAGAAAATATTGGGCACTTACAAATGTGAGTTATGGAAAACTCACATAAAAGGTACTCTCTACATCCAGATTAGAGTCTGGTGGTGTGCTCACAGTTATTCTTGTACTAACCCAGAAGAGCTCTACACACACACACACTCTCTCTCTCTCTACATCCAGATTAGAGTCTGGTGGTGTGCTCACAGTTATTCTTGTACTAACCCAGAAGAGCTCTACACACACACACACACACACACACACACACACACAGTGGTTTGCAGAATGGCCAATCCCAGTTCCCGTTCCCTGGCTGGAGTGATTGATTGGGGCAGGAAAGGCTATGTTCAGTCTGGCTATATGAAGTCTTTGCAGGTTTTCTTGGTGCTGTGGGAAGTGCTATTCCTTCTGTCTCCCTGACCAGGTGGAGATCAAACACATGTGAAAACAATTCTCTCTTTTGTGGATAGATGAACCAAGGCAAAAGCAGCAAAGAGAGAACTTAGTTTAGACCCATTCCTTTCAGAAGTTAGGCCCTTTCTGCTATTAAATTATATACACTCATTAGGTGGACAGCCAAGGCCATCTAATCAGGGTATGAAGAAGCCACCGGCTGCTCAGGGCGGAGTCCCAGGCCGGGCTCTACTCTGCAAATGCAAAGGCTTTGGAGAGAAAACCTTGCACCATCAAGCCATGCTGCAGCTTAGAATGAAAATAGTAGTGATTTCAGTTTTATCACAGACGCAGCTCATTAAATCAAGGTTTGTTCCTGGTAGAGAGGATAACAAGTGTTAAACCCAGAAGATCATTAGAGGCCCTGAAAGCATTAAGATGGCCCAATTCGAAACATCTTTTGCATGGAGTAATACAGGGAATGCAAATGGATGGCACTGTGGAACAAGTCTATTTCTGTTTTAAATCCCCGTTCAGCCATGTTGAGGCTCGGGGAGTGAGTAATCAACTTCCTGCAATCACCATACGGATTTTTTTTTTTTTAGCATTATTGACTTTGTATTATAGAGAAATAACTGTGTGTTTTGAGAGTGGAATCAGACAGATCTACACACGAATCTCTGCCCCCTAGTGTTTCATCTAAAAGCCCAAGGTCTAAAGATATAACTTCCCCAAGATTACAAATTAGTCAGTGGTCAAACGGGCTCCTAGTCTGAAGACTCCCTTTACCCCTGGGGGAGGTACAAAGTGGAGGCTGTCCTAAGCTAGCCCTGGCTGCTTAATGAAGCAACATAGGGCTGGAGACCTATAAATAGAAATATATCTTCCATGGTTCTGGAGGCTGGAGGTCGGAGGTCAATATGTATTTGTTTTTGTACCCTCTCATGGCAGAGACAGAGGTCTTGCTCTGGGAATTTGTTGGTTAGTAAATAATTCAAAGCAAAGTCACTCTGAATCGGCTGGAAACAGATTCAGTCCTGTTTTTTTTTTTTTTGTCAGTTGCCAACCCTGTACTTTCTCTTTTCCCTGGGAAAGCAATCTCTGTTTTTCCTTGCCTTTCTTTCCCATTGCCTCCTTCCCTCATTACTGTACAATTACTGCAGCCTCTAAGATTGACAACAGGTGTCCATTATGTAAGTGCTATACAGGATTTTAGATCCCAAGTCAAGATTTCTGCTCACATCTTCTTTATGCACCAACAGTTACTCTAAACTACCTTGAGAATTTCCATGGTCTCTTTCTCCGTGTTTGGGTCCTAAATAACGGTGACATTGTGCCCTTTTCAGAGGGATTTTTTGTCAATCATCGACTTACCTATAAATATCTATCATGTGGTTTGGTGGTTTTGTAGTCAAAACTTATTTCATAGTTCTTTTACCCAGGATACTTTGGGAACGCAGTGTTATTTACAGTGCATTACAAGTCTTTTGATCTTTTGTCAACGCTGGTTCTCAAAATGATTAGCCTTTATTTCCAGCAGGTGGCAGTATAACACTAACAAAAGGTTGAGCAAACTGCTGTTTGGAATATTTTAGGCTCTTTTCTTGAAAAAGCAATAGAAGTCCCATTCGGGGTTAGATTTCTACAATTATTCTAAATTAAAAAAGAGAACAAGCTTTTTTCTAGGGGTTTCATAGGTATATTGTGTTTTTGCTTCCAGTTATGATCATGTTTTCTCAAGTAAGAAAGTTTAGCTCTGGTTGTATTCCAAATGTGTTTATCTCTGACATGTTGAAAACATAAAAACACAAGAAAGCCTTTAGAAAAAAATTCCCTTGAGTATTTTGGCATATGCATTAACTTTAATGAAGTTTTAGTTCCTATCTGTAATTCACTCTATCATGTTAGTTAAGATGAAATTACTTGGGTTACTAAGAGACGTCAGGTGAGAACACGGCATTCCTGTGGAGTTTACTTGCTGTGTGTATGCTCCAGATACATGTCTAATTACAGAGCACTGTCTTCCAAAGGGTTATTTCAGTCTTCCAGAATTACAGCTTATTTCTGAATTCAGCAGAATTTTGCAGGCACAATTATATTTCTTTAATTTAGAGTCTTAGAGTTTTAGTTGTCCGTAACTTCTAGGGAATGTCTTACATAAAACTGGTAGAAAATATTAACCAGACCAAGATGTCTGATCAGATTAACATGTCTAAGATGCCAACAAGCAGTTCCCAAGAAGTGTCTGTTAAATGTTTTAGATACAGAAGTAAAGATCAGAAGTAAATTATCAAGTCAGAAATTTGCTTAAAGGATATCTCTATTATTTTTAACTCTCTGAATAGTTGATGGGTGGCAAAATACTCAATTACAATGAGTGAATAGCTACGAGTTATGTTATTCCAATACACTTGTGTGTAAAAATGTATTTGGACTCCTTGGGCATATTTTCTCCTTCTAGACACAAGAAGAATCTTAGCACTGAGGATCCTGGTCCCAGCACTCCATTTATTTATTCATTCATTCATTTTTTTATTCATTCATTTATTGTGTACAGAGGGGTTACACTTATATAGTAAGGAAGTGAGTACAGTTCTTGTTGAACACTGTTACCCGCTCCCTCATTTTCTACTATCTCTTGCTCCTGACTCCCCTCCCCCAACTGTAAAGTTCCTTTCCAACACACATAGTGTCTTGTGAGTGTCATGGTTGCATTAGTTCACCTTTGTTGTTTGTCTCACCATTTTTGTCATCCCCTTCCCCTCTGCAAATCAGATAAACTTATATGCAAGACGAAGGGCACTGAAATAAAAAACAGTAACAGCAGGGGATAAACCAAAGGGAAAAAAAGAAAGAAAAAAGAAAGAACTGGAAACAGTACATTAAACAAACCAACCAAAAAAACCCCTTGTTTCCATATCTTGGAGTTCATTTTAATTAGCATCATTTTATATGGTCATATATACAGAGCTATTGAGCTATTGCCCAGCACTCCATTTATCTGCTAGTAACTAGTTTAGCTTCTTTCTCCTATGTGTTCTCTGCTGATATTCTTATGGATCTGAGTCCTGATGTTTTTCTATTGCAACATCTCTTTACTGCTACTCAGATTGCATTTTTTAATAGATGGTAAATATCTTTCCTTCCTCTTGTCTTAAAATTCTCTCTCTCTCTCTCTTAGCTTCTGTGTTATGTACATAGGAAAGGAAGACGATGTGAGGAGTATTTGTAACCAAATACTATAAACATGCTCATAAATAGTTGATCACTGATTTGTTTCAGGAAGTAACAAAGAAGTTGGTATGTATTTAGCACAAATGCAGGTTTTGTTTTTGTCCTGAGTATTTATGGTTGATGGAGTCAGTGCTGGTGAATGGATGTAGAATTTGTCGACACCAGAGGACCAACTATGAAAATACAGAGTTGCAATCTAGACCTTGGCTTCTTAGAAATACATTCTCCATACACTACTCGTTCAAATTCATTCAACTCAAGAATCAAATTCCATGTCAGGATTATTTCCATTTCCAAACTTCTGGGCTCACATCTCTCCCATTCTCTTCACCCAACACTGCATGTCAATACTGGGAGAGTCGCCATGCTCTAAGTAATCTAGAGATGTTGTAGAGAATATGTGATGATCTACCCAGTCTGTGCAAATACCCTTGGTACTGTCTACTGTCCAGTGACTTTAGAGTGTGGTGATCCCCTTCCCACAATGTAAAGTCCTTGGGGTCAAAAAAAAAAAGATAAAGCAGTGCTTATTGGAAACCTTATGCTTTTTGCAAAGCGAGGTCTGTAAAAAATGGCCTTGTTCCCTGTGTGGACAGTGGTAGAGCCTACTTTCTTGGGCTGGCAATTATTTTTGTTTTCTTCTTTGATGTTCTTTCAGGGGCTTTCCTTCTGTGATTGAAATTTATGCTCTTAGGGCTGAGTGTTGACCCATGGATGGCTGTTTTCGTGAGGAGGATGGACATGTGGGTTTGCAGGCTAGGCACGGGAAGAACAAGTGTGAGGGAGCAGGAAGGGCTGAGGGCTGGTGCATAGCTCCACTGCCACGGGCAGCTGCATAGTTCTCAGGAGGGTTTCTACATACAAACCCAACCAGCTCTGTTGTTACCAAGGTATATTTATCAAGGCAGGAGGCTAAAACAAAATTCACTAGTTTGCTAGTTTGATTTATAACTTCTAAATATGTGGACATGTACCACCTGGGCCTTCGTTTATTCTCTTGCTCTAGGCCTTGAATATGTTTGCATCAAGCCTACTGCTGGCTCAGGAAACAATATGCTGGGGTCCAGTGGAGTTCAGTGATAGAATTTTTTTTTAAAGAAAGCTTGACTTATGCCCACTTAGATGATCACTGTAGTTTTGCAGCTCACTCCATATGCTAGGATTCTTTTCCATGAGATGATGTCTCTTATCACATGTGAAATTTAATTACACACGGCCCGTGCTTGCCGTGTGAACATTCAGTGCTTAGGGCAACGTGCATCAAAGGAAAACAAAATACTTAACAAGCCCGTATTGTTTACTAACTTTTCAATTTGTAGAAGTGGTGAGGGACAGGTTGTGGGGAAGGAAAGGGAAATATTATCAGGTGTGATTTTGACACCGGGGAGGTGCAGAAACTCAACTTTTCTTCATTGCTTATAGCAATCTTTTGGGCAGTTTACAGGACATCCACACCTATTTGTTTTCTGGCTTGGGACAGAGCTTCTTTTTCTGTCATTGATGGAGTTACCTTCCCCTTCACTTTGTGCAGTCTCCTGACTACCTTAGGAGGCCATGGATAGGTTCGTGAATTAATCTTTATAGTCTGAAAGACTGTAGCTTCATGAATCTCCTACCCCGGTTCACCCTTGTTTTCCTATTGGAGATAAGTATCTCTATAAGAGTCACGTGGGCAGAGTCTTTGTCTTCCATTCTAGTTTCTTCCCGTGGGAGAACAAGACACCATGCACCAGAAAGTCAGAAAAGCACCAAGTCGCAGATGTCCACAACTGAAGAAACTTAAGAGCCTAACAAAATGCTCAAGGTCATTTAGGGATCAGAAGTTCCACCTGATAGAGGCCTTTCCTGTTTACAGTCAGCGGGAAGCCTTGCATCCTGGCAGCTCTGCCTTTCGCTCAGGTTATGTGGTGTCACCTTCTCTCCAGGGTTCATTGTGACAAATTTAACTGGTACTTCAGGACACAAAAACATGTCTTCCTATAGAAACATATTTCTAGATGCATTGACTCTAATATGTATTAGACTCCCTCCATTAACAAAAGGAAAGAAGAAAGGAGGAAGGGAGGAGGGAAGGAAGGATAAGAAGGAAGGAAGGAATTGTTATCTCTGCCACGTGGCATCATTGCCACTGGTTATTTCCTTAGATGGCACAATAGATCTCATCAAACAGTGTCTTCATGGAGAAAACCTCAATTAAGCCTCATACCTCTGGAACCAAATAAATAATCCAAACAGCAAAGAATAATATCACAGAGAGACTTATCAAAGAATATAACCTGTATATAACTCATCTTTATTTGCATTAAAAGGAGTATGGGCATTACTATGTTATTATTTAATTTTATTTTTGTCCCAATTTTGTTAGAGAATTAAGATTTGGAATTGCTTCTTTGGGGAATTTCTTGTCTTTCTTTGGCCATGGGTATCACTCTGTTCTAAAGCACAATGTCATGTGCTGTCCCACTAAGCCTAAGTAAACTCCATCTAACTCAGAATATATCAGCATAGAATTAGAGACAGGTTTTGTATCCTTCTGACTCCAATTATACGTCAGAACCTTCTTTCTTTAGAAAGAATAATTGGAACCAATTGGCAAGGTAGAGCATAGAAGTGTCTGTGTCTTTCCTTAGCAAGGGTTGGCATCCTTGGTAAAGATGTTTGTTAAAAATCAACTTGATAGTGATTTATAATGTAAATGACTCCTGAAAGGTCTTCCTTCCTTCTTTCCTTCCACATACATAACAGTCCTTTGCTAATCTTCTCCATTATACCTTTTCTTTACTTTCTACCACTCCCTTATAAGACTCTATGCTCTTATAGCCTGGCCCATGAGTATCACATGGCCTGTTCTATGCTCAGTCTGGCCACAGTATTTTTTTTATTAGCACATGTCCTTTGTTGAACACTCATTATCTCTTCTCCAAATACATACATCCTTCTCTGGCTTCTGTCTTCCCATCCAATAAATATTGATTGTCTACCAGGTATGAACACAAGGTGTTAGTGATGTAGCACTGAATAAAATGAATAAAACAATCCCTCTACTCTTATGGAGTTTCCATTTTAGTATCCTGTTTAGCAATGATTAGGGAAAACAAAAGAAGAGCAATTAAATTGAGAAGGGAAATAAAAGATAGCAAGTGTGGGGCAGAAATATTATCAATGAAGCCTTCAGTGAGAAAAGTAAGGCTGAAAACACCCAGGACGGAGATATAGACTTCTGCCTGCTGACACAGAAGATGAATTTTTATAGAATGCCAGGGGATTCTGCTAAATTGTTCCATGCTCTGGTATGATGCTATCATTAGAAGAGTAAAGGTTGATGAGCTGGGACTGGGCTTTGGGCTGGGATGAGGTTTTCTGGGATTTGCAGGAGTTAGGTAATTGTAGATAAGACTTACATAAAGAAGGCTGGGAAACCAGAAACTGAAGATCTAAACACAGAATAATTAGAATAAAGAACACACAAGACAGTCTGTATAAGAAAGCTAGGTACATATGACCATATAACCTGATGCTAAGCAAAAGGAAGCTCAAGATAGGGACACAAGAGATTTTAATCTTTCTTGTTGTTATAATCTACTATGTGATTTTGTTTGTTTGTTTCTTTGTATGTTCTTCCCCCATGGTACAACCCCTGTTGTCACTGTATTGGATTCCAGTGCCCTGCATCTTGTATATACATTTTTCTAATTTGGGGAGGGGAAAGGAAATAACAAAATGCTGAAACAAGGATACAGGTTGACCCATTGTAACAATGAGATGTACAAGAAGAAGGCATGTATGGAGTCAAGTTATATCCCGTGAGTGGAGAAGGAACAGGTAAATAGTCCTTAGGTATTAGAGAGACAGCTAGACTCAAGATAACAGCTTGGGAAGCAGAACAAAGTAGGTAATGATGGAATGAACAGGTAAGAAAAACAGTAATCAATTGAAATCGGAGTATGTGAAGCCCATGATTCTTCAGTACACAGGGGGCCACTGTGAGGTCCTATGTAGCACAGTTTTATTGGTTACTGTTGCAAGGTACTGGAGATCAGGAGGTGATTATCTACTTTTTCCCAGGATGTTTCTGATAAGGAAACCAAGCTAACCTGATCACATGAGATGTTACCAAATAAAGATTGGGGATGAAGAGTCCTATTAAGGTTTGGGTAGAGAAGAGCAGGAGTTCTACAAAGCCCATGCTCCTGAGTGAGTGATGTAGATGGGTGGAGTCTTCAGCGTGGAAGAACGGAGCCTTTCAAAATAGCATAACACATCAGACCTCTTATTAAAGTGGTGGCACAACAAAAGAGGTTGAAAAGCCAGAAAGAGGATTTTTGTTTTTAACCTGAGGCTTGAACTTTGCATCTTGGCTCTGTCCCTGAGCTCTTTTGCTCAAGGCTAGCACTTTACCACTTGAGCCACAGTGCCACTTTGGGCCTTTTCTGTTGGAGATAAGAGTCTCATGGACTTTCCTGCTCTGGCTGGCTGAAAACTGTGATCCTCAGACCTTGCCCTCCTCAGTAGCTAGGATTACAGGCCTGAGCCACTGGTGCCCAGCCAGAAAGAGGAATTCTTAAGGCCTATCATTTTCCCAAGAACCTAGAGATTTAAAGAGATCTCAAGAAACACAAAGGGATCAGGGAAATACCCAGAAATAATAGCCAGGATTTGCTAATTTGGTACTCCTATGTTAAAGGAAGGAGAAGATCATTGGGATGATACCTTCTGGATGAGGGCGGAAATGAATAGGTATTTCTGGTGAGCAGATCCTTACCAGGGAAAAAAAAGAGAGCCTGTCGGGCCCCTTTGTGAGTCTTGATTGGCAGATGAGATTTCTGTGGCAGCTGAGACCAAGGGCAGGCAGAGCCCAGAGAAAGGGAGATGTCTTCTTATTAGTGGGTTGGGTAATTACCACATCTCTGCCTCTGTGACATTTTATTTTGCATTAAATATAAATCTTCATGGGCTCTCATTCTGGGATTCGGAGGAGGCTGATCTCGTTCAATATTTTGATTAGTTTTTCTCCCACGCTGAAGCCATTTGTTCCCCTTCACCCTCTCCTTCTTGTAGATGAGGACACTATGTAGTAGTGTGGCAGTATTTTTTCCCTAAACATTTTGTCCTTTTGTGGTTGTCAAATATTGACCTAGATCTTGTTATAAAGAGTCCCGGAGCTGGCATTGTTGACATTTTCCTTCATTAGTAAGTAATGGAAGGCTGACATTTCCAACCCATCAGCTCTAGTTTGGTTTAATGATAGGAACACAGTTTGGGGATGAGGCAATCTGTTTCCTTTTCTGCTTTTATTATCATGGACTTGCCATGAAACATTAATTGACAAAATGCTTCCTTTAACGGGTGCCTACGTTTTTCTTCAAAGGGAAGGAAAATTATTGATTAACCTTAGGCTTTAAAGTCTGAAAGAACGAAAGATGCCATTGATTTGAGTCCTATGGGATTATTGATTTCAGCAGAGATGGAGTGAGTGAATGGAGATATTAATTTGAGTTCCGATTTTTGCCTCTGATTATTTCTGGTAGTTACTTAATCTTTTTGATTCTTTTTATTTGTCAAAGTAGAAAAACCAAACTATCTACTTTACTGACTGCCAAAAGATGATTGCAAGTTAGATAATATAGTGAAGTCTTTCATATACCGTGTAGAGCTAGACAAAGATTCATTTCCACGACATCCTTAATATGACAGGCTTAATCAAGTCAGTTATTTGATCCGATTAATGGAGGGTTTTCTGGACTAATGGGAAGGTAGGATCTGTGGTTGAAGTTGGGAAGAGCCAAGTTCTAGTTCATTGCTCTTGATGAAATTGATGAACGTTAGTTCTGATGTAATTTCCCCAAAAGCTCAGGACTAAAATTTCAAAATGGCAATGATAGAGATTTTTTTTTTTGGTTGGAAGTTGAAATCCATGAGGCAAAAAGAATGACAGCCTTATGCATCATTTTGATTTTTTTTTGGATGAAAATGGGGCAAATTTTGGAAGCAATTGCTTAAAGATCAATGAAAAATTTGTGAGAAAATTGACTTGGTTTAGGAAGTCTCTTACACAACTCACCGATAGGCTTGATGCCATTCTAGGCATTAATTCAATAAGAAATTTGGTTAGATAATAAGCGCTAACTTTCACACCGTGACATCATTCTTTCTTTCTTTCCTTCCTTCCTTCCTTCTTTCTTTCTTTCTTTCTTCCTTTCTCTCTCTCTTTCTTTCTTTCTTTCTTTCTGGGCAGAGTCTCTCTATGTGCACAGGATGGGCTAGAACTTTCAATGTAGCCCAGATTGGCCTAAATGGCCCAATCTTCCCACCTCTGTCTCTCAAATACTGGGATTAGAGATGTGAGCTACTATGCCTCGCTGCTATAGAAAGTCAACAAGTTTTTCACTGTCTCCTTCAGAATACAGGAAGACACTGTAGGAAAAATTTGGAAGGCATTCTAACTTCTGTGCAATAGTGACACAAGTCTCTTTGACAGACAAATAGCATTCAGTCAGTTTTTAGCCAGTGTAAGGTGCACCCATTCTGGGCTGCAGAACTAGCTCACAAGAATTCCAGGTCTGACCCCCAGGCCTTCAGGAGTTCTGCAGCATTAGAAGTGCCAATAATTGGATTGACAGTAGGTCATGGTCATTGTTGCCTACACTCCGAGACACTTCTAAGTTAAGCTTTTTCCTAGTCAGGAAAAAGTCAAGTGAGGATGTAAAGCCCTGAGTTCAAGTCCCAGTATCGGTGGAAAGAAAAATAAAACAAGCAAGCAAGCAAGCAAACAAACAAACAAATAAACAAAAATCCTCTCAACCAATGCCTCAGACTTCAATAAAACAAATATGTTCCTGGAATGCATCCCATCTGATTCTCTTCAGTCCAATCCAATCCGATTTGTGACTGCCACACAATAAATGGAAACACAAATACTACTTTCTCTAAAAATCTATGAACAATTCTCCCCCCCCCCCAATCGGATATATTTATCAATGTAAGTTTTCTTTTCAGTGTTCAAAAATTATTCATGGGTTTTTCTTTTTTGTTTTTCTTCAGATTACTGAAGGTCTGGATTTCCAGTTCACAAAGCAGGAAAATTTTGAATTCTTTGGCTGGAATAATACACCATGATGTACAGTTTGCATCACACACTAGGATTAAAAATGCATTATGCTGAAATTGAGTGCTTGAGAAGTAATACATTCTTATGCACTATAATACTTTGATTAATTCAATTAAATCCAATTCATTAGCAACTACGTACTGATCAGCTTTGACTCCTTTTTACAGGATTTTCTGGTTAAAAAAGAAACCCACTACTATAATCAAGTCAGTCACTGAAAACTTAAATAATAGCAAAGTAAATGAGAGAATTCAGGCATTGTACTTTGGGACAATTTGATACACTTGCTACAGAAAGATGATTTTTGCATATGTATTTACTGAAATGTCTTGGGGTTTGCAATACATTTATTTATTCTTCTTTAGTTCCTTTCTTGCTTCTGAAAACCGAATAGCCTCTTGAAACATGAAAGACTATGAGAGAGGGACACCCAATTCATTCTGTGTATCTAGAGAAGCAAACTTTAGCCTAAAGCATGTCTGTTTAGGAGAACATTCAGGTGACTGGCATAGTAATAGAATTGCTGACACCCTGCTCAGAACACAGGCGTAACCATTCTTTTATTATTAGGAAGGCAAATGCAATTTTTAAGATCAAAGTGGACACCTCTGGAAGCTACATTTAACACAAAAGACTCAAGTGTCCACATTCCTCAGAATCAAGAGGACTTAAAGTGGAGAGACAGTAATATTCAATAGGCTCATGCAGTTTTTGACAGGACAGCAGCCACCTTAAGAAAAATGGGGTGACAGGAACAAGGGGTAATCTCATTCTGAAAGTGACCAATCCTGTCAGAACCCCAGTTAAGCCAGGTGCTTGCTGCTGAGATAGCTTCAGCCGAGGGTCTGCCTGACAAAAAAATTTCACTGTCACTGCAGCCTCTGAGAAGACTCACAAGGATGCCACTGGAGAGCTCTCTGGTAGTATTTTGATCCCACTGTTTGCGGGGGTGGAACTGAGCCCCATTCTGCTATTACAGTGGAAGCGAAGTAAAAGCCCATTACCATCAGCCACTATCCCAGTATTTGTAAAGCCATCATAGATGAATTCTAGCCCTTCACGGGTGATTACCTGCATTGGTCGCACGGGGGTGTGGACCTCCTATCAGCTGACAATGAATGAGCGTTGTTGTCCTGTGTTTAGGGTCCTATTGTATCCCCTCTCTCTCCCCTCCATACTTTTTGATTTTGTAAATACTAAAACAACATTTTGCTTTATTTTAAGCCTTCTTGTTCATGTCTTAACTTGATACATTAAAAATGTATATGTTTATGTTGTGCCTGTTTTGAAATACCTTCACGTTGTAGCTCGGCTAAAGAAGTGAATGACCATACTCATCGCCTCCTGTGCTTATTACCTCTCTCGCTTGAACCTCCTTTCTCAAGACTTTCTTTTCCTTATTTTTTTTTCTTTAAAGAAATGTATTTATTGTTCAGTAGTGACACAAACGGGTTTGAATTCCACCTGTCAGTTTGTGAGTACAAAGCATCTTGATCACTCTCCCCCCATCAGCCTTCTCCCCCATTTCTCCCAACTCCACCCATTCCCTCAGTTTACTTAGTTCCACTGTCGTGTCCATACCTTGAATACTATGCCCATGTTTACTTACCCTTCCTCTCTCCATGTGTTTATCCCCTTCCCTCAACCTCACACCCCTGTCCTACCACACATGTTCTACCTTTCTGGTATTCATTTTGTTAGACTACAGCTAGTTGTTCAAAGGACTTACACCTTTAGAATCCTCCTCTGTTAAGTATGGTATATAACTTAGTTATACCATATCTATAAAGTCAATATGTTTGTATATATTTGCATATATGCATACATTTGCATACTTATTGAGAATTTAGACTGAACTTTCACATGTGAGAGAAAATGTGTCCTTTGTCTCTCTGGACCTGACTTACTTCACTTAGCATGCGTTATCCCCAGATTCTTACATGATCGTCTCTGGGAAAGTCTGGGGATCAACTCAGTTGGGCCCCTTTAAATGTTTATTAGACACTCCTTGAGTTAGATCTGTAAAAACACCTTTTGAATATTCATGATATTTTGGTCGATGCCTTGGGGGAGTTAAAAGGCCCTTAGTCAGTTCTTTTCAAACACTTCTGAGGAATTTGAGCGTCAGAGGAGCTCTAGCTCTAGAAGCTCTGGCTGCTTGACAAGGGTGCTTCATTTTGCGAAGGCAATGGCTTCAACTGAAGACCTCTGAACGCCCCTTCGCCGCTCCCTGGAGTTCCCCTTTGTACAGACGGAGTTGGAGGAGACTTTTCGGAGGATTATTACATGTTTGTCAGAATTTAAATAAAGTGAAGGCATCACAGAAGTGCCTTTTGTATGCAGCTGCTTCTCTACTGCAAACTCCCATGGTTTGCATTTGATGATGAAAAGACAATATATTGATTTTAATGCAGCTTAAATGGGGTTCTTAACACAAACATTTGTCTGGTACTAATAAAAATATAGTCACTGGAAGTTGTACAGATTTTAATGAGGTCAAAAGGGGCCATATAGACCATCTCTGAGCTAGCTGTTGAACAACTTTTACTGTTACCATTAGTGATCATTCCGTAGAAATCAATCAGATATTGTAATTGTGTGTGTGTGTGTGTGTGTGTGTGTGTGTGTGTGTGTGTGTATGAATGCACTAGTATTGGAGCTTGAACTCAGGGCCTCTCACTTGGCTTTTTCACTGGAGGATTACACTCTACCATTTGAGTCATACTCCTAATTTTGTCTTTTTGCTGGTTAACTGGAGATGAGGCTCATGGATTTTTCTGTGTAGGCTGGCTTTAAATTGTGATTCTCAGATCTCAAGTCTCCTGAGTAGCTAGGATTATAGGCTTGAACAACTAGCATCTGGCATGGAAACTCCTCTTTCGTACTTAAATTAGGTGTAGGGTTATCATAAGATTATTTGCTTTGTATATGTTGATTAAATTTTCTACTTGTAAGTTATAGAAGCACTCAGATACACTGACTTTTATCTTGAGTAGATAAGTTCTAAAAGGAAGTATAGGCTTAAATTCAGTTTCATATTCTGTGACAATGGCTAGAAAAATAAAAATCAAGTAATTCCAGTAATCCCCTGGGCAAAAGTAGGAAGAACATAGAGAACTGAAGATGAGAACTTCTAAAAAGCCTGTGTGTGTAGGCCTTCTTCATGTATTCTCTGCAATGTAGGCATTTAGAAAATTATCTCTTTATTTTTTAAATCACCTTTAAGTTAGTTGTATAAGGAGGTGCCATATAAAAAAGTTGATGAATATAGTGAATCTTGACCAATGTCACCTCCCTTCATATGTATTTTCCTTCCTTCCTTCCCTCCCTCCCTCCCTCCCTCCCACCTTCCTCCCTCCCTCCCTCCCTCCTTCCTTCCTTCCTTCCTCCCTCCCTTCCTTCTGTCTTTCCAATTTTTTCTTTGTGTGTGTGTGTGAGTACTGGAACTCAGGGTTTAGCATTTTTGCTCAAGATTGGTGCTCTACCACAGTTCTACCTCTGGGCTTTTGGTGGTTAATTGGAGAAAAGAATCTCATGAACTATCCTGCCTACTCTGACTTTGAATCCTGATCCTCAGATCTCAGCCTCCTGAGCAGTTAAGATTAAACATGTCATCCTAACTCATTACGCTGATGCTTAGCTTCTGATTTTTTTCTACCATACATAGTTTTTGCTACAGTTAGCAATGGTTGAGAAGTGATCCTGTTATTCAGCACAGCTTGTAATTTTAATTTTCTATATCTTGTAGGTCTGACCTTTTCCTAGTGTTTTGCATATCGTTACCACCTGTTTTATTCCATTTTATCAGAGATAATTGCCCTCCTGGGTCCTGGATTTGACATGCCTAGAATGAGTCCTCTGCCCTCTCTCCCGTGGCCCCTCCCTCCACTTCTACTCACTCGAAAGGGTCGCTGGGATCTGCCCTCTGGAGTTCTGGAGGGATGGGAATTCTTTTGTAGTACATTTCCCAGTCGAAGGCCCCGCGCATGGCATCCCCAGCTTGTGCCTCATACCCAAAGTGATTGTGGTCAATCACATCGATCATGGGACACACGATGGTTTTGTGGTTTAGTGCAATTTGGTCTGAAAAATGAAAGCACAAAATAGGAAATGACATGCCTGCCCTGGTCATCTATCATTTTCCAGCCCAGAGAAGCTTAGAGAGCCCTTAAATGCATAACTCATGCAGCCTTGCTTCCCTGTTGGTGTTTGAGCACTTTGCAGGAGTCTCCAAAGGCTGTGTTAATGTGAAGGGACAGTGATTAGGTCCAATTAGAACTGTTGTATTTTTCTTTAAGAAAGTTATTTCCCCGAGAGACTTGTGGAGTCCATTTAGTTTTACCTCGGTCACATTTTTGCTCTGACCTGTCCCCAATCTGTCATTTTATCATGCATCCAACACAGCACTTGTGTTTCTTCAAGCATTCAGCTATCACCTGCTGAGGAAATGTGGGCCTGCTTTTGGAAGTTTCCAACATGTAAATATTTAACTTTATGGTTTCTGTAGCATCTCATCTTGTGGCAATCATGGTGACCATTTCTCTCTACATGATGACAGATCACTCATAATATTATTTGGTCTCAGCTTTGACAAAGTGTGTGTGTATATGTGTGTGTGTGTGTGTGTGTGTGTGTGCGCGCGTGTGTGCTTGAACTCAGGGTTTGGGAGCTGTCACTGAGCTTTGTTATTTACTTTTTCTTTTTTGCCCAAGGCTAGCACTTTACCAATTGAGCCACTGCTCCACTTCCAGATTTTTTTTCTTTTGGGGTTTAATTAGAGGTAAGAGACCCACAAACTCCCCTGCCTGGGCTGGCTTTGACTATGATCTTCAGCTCAGTCTCCTGAGTAGCGAGGATGACAGGGCTGAACCACTGGCACTTGGCTTGGCAAAGATTTTGCTCAGATTGACCAAAGCTTTATCCCTTCATCTTTTCTTATCCTATCCAAAAAATATGATAGTCTAGTTCTATTGTGATGACTCCTGATATTATTACATTCTTGAACAACTACTAAGTGATTTATATGTATGCTGTTTTTAGTTCACCTGGTGGCCCTAGGAGGTGGCTCTTGTTGTCATCCCAATTTATGTATGAGGAAAGTGAGTTCAGAGAAGTTATCTTTTCAAGGGTCACTTAACTTTTGAGAACAATAACCAGGATACGATCTCTACTTAGTTCATCACTTCTAAAACTTGCCTTTCTACGTTGTCTGAGAAGATCATCTCTCTCTCTCTCTCTCTCTCTCTCTCTCTCTGTCATATATACATATACACATATGCATACACACATACATTTCTGTTCTAATACTTTCTCTTCCCTTGCAGATATTGTTATTAACCACCAGCCCAGAGAACTGGCATGTGCCTACTTTGATTCACTTGACATAGTGATGAGTGAAGTATCTTTCTCCCAAGAATGGGCATTTGATCGATACTTATCATAATAAACCAATCCTGTCAAAGACAGGATTCTATGAATACCTGCTCTCTTAGTATTTAGAAGACCTTTGGATGTGGCATATGACATTAAACAAAGGGAATCATATAGAACTATTATGGAGCTTGGTTACTTCTGCATTTATTGTATTTTTTTTTTTTTAGTTTCTGAAGTAAATGTAATTGGTGTCAGGGATAAGCTTGTATAGTAATGAAACTGTCCATTTGCTTCAGAAGTTTCTCCATAGCAGCAGGCAGGATTTATTGGCTGTAATCACAGTGCCATGTTTTGAAGACATTGATTAAACTGTGAGGAAACAAAAAAGTCCTATATGAGATCTTCCATGTCTACATTATTCATTCATCCTTTTAGCCACCCATTCAATCAATCATGTTTCAATAGTTATGGAATAAAAATGATGTGCCAGTCACGTTTCTAGATTCGTGGGATACAGCAGTAGGCAACACTACCCACCATTGCTGTCTTTAGGAGTGGAGCAAAAACAGTGAACCGATGTAATAAATAACTCAACTCCATAGTGTTTTAGAAAGCAGTTAATGAGGTACAAAAATAAAGAGGGTAAAAGGACAATGGGATGCAGGAGTGTGAAAAGGATGGCAATTTTGGACAACATAGTATCAGGAAAATGCCAGAGAGCGCTAACGGTGGCCTTTAGGTTATCTGAGTTAATTAGTAGATAAAGGGATCTCCAGCACTATTTCAAGTTAACCTCCATCAAGAGTTCTCTAAGCATCCATTTTCACTTGGGCGAAGCTTGCAATGGGTTTTAATCTTTATCTAAACTGTGTTTCCCTGGGGATATCTTTGTCAGAGTTGACCATCAGAGCTTCAGTGGAAATATTTCTTCTCTCACCTCTGCAGGTATTTTAGTATTACGGTTTCAGTGACTTTCTTCAATCACATTCAGAATCAGGTTGATTTACAAGTTCCTTGACCAACAAGGAGTCCCAAGGTGACCCGAAGAGAATGAGTCTGTTAAATTAACTGTCAACTTTCCCTTCAAATTTCCTTTCAGCTTTCATCCAGCTGTACTAGCTTAAGGTGAAAGCCGCATGACTAATTTTTCATCCAAGGCTTGTGCCTACATTTCAATTTCCAGGGATCAAACAAACAGACTCTTAATAGGAAATTGAAATGCAGGTATAATCCCAAGGTGAAAAATGAACCAAGAAACTGGGTAGCTCTGCCTGTTTTTTTTTTTTTTCTTTTCTTTTTTTTCCATTGTTGATAATGTGTCAGGACATGGGTAGAGGAAAATAAAAAAAGATAGTGATCCTGAGCTTGAATCATTTCTTATCCACCAGGCCTACAGGAAATGAAATTCTTTAATGAGAAAAGCAATTTCTGGGGTTCTCTTTTTCTTTCTTCCTTTCTTTTCCTACCTTTCTTCTTCTTTTGTCATTAGATTCTTAGTGAGTCATCAGACACTCCATAATTGGCATTTAGTGATTGCTTTGGCTCATAAATAAATTAGACCTTTTGCTGACTTCTTTGAGTATTCAACACTATATAGGTCAAGTTCAGTTGGAGGAATCTCACTGTTGCTGATGGAGCTCTAAATTGCTTTGTCCTTGGACAAGGTACTTTTAATTAAAGGCTGAGTGTCTGTAGGAGCATGGGGCCAACCGTTGATTAGGATGTCTGAGTGGTCATCATAATATGATGGCAGGTGTTTTGTTGCTAGTGTTCTCTGTTTTAAATCCTATGTAGTTTCATTTGATTATTTTTTTCCCCCATAACTTCTGCTAATGAAGGTTGGCTGGTTGTAGCTGATATCCTACATAGAAGTCAGTAAAGAATTCTGTCTGGCTCTGTTTTGCACTAGCAACTGTCTTTCGTGGCTCTCACGTTACCACTCATTTATCTCCTCTTGCGCTTAGTTAATACATTTTTGTTTACTCTAATTAAAAAGTATTTTCTCAATAACTACAACTAAAATTCAAAAGAATAAAAGAATTCTGTCTGGGACAGCAATGGGGAAGGGAGTTGTTACTGGCTTTACTTCTGAGGTCAGAGCTATATTTAAAAGAAAAGTTGATTTGGTGAAATCTACAAGTATAAGAAGGAGTATAAGACATGTATGCGAAGAAGTTTTCAGATAGAGTTTTTTTCTTTAGGTGTACAATTTATTTCTTAGCCACAAGTGGACTTCCTATCTGGCTACACTGTAAAATCCAAACAAAAATATTGAAGCTTGAATGGAGTCATACTTAGATTTTCTAGCTTGAATTACTTTCAATTTGTGTATCTTGCTGACAGTTCAAGTATGAAGTGACAGTCTCCTTTCCCTTCCTCTCAGCCAGACAGTGAGTATTTAAGACATATCCCTTGGAAAAGAGCTTGGAGTCATCGAGAGGTTTCTATGAAAATATGGGGATTATTTATCAATGTGAGCTGTGCCAAAAGTGGGAAGAACCACAACAAATTACATTATAAGCCCTAGAAATTGTTTAAAAATGCCTTATATATTCTTAGGCTACAGGATATTTTTTCTATCTTTTTATAAACAATGTTGCCATAACAAAATATACATGTACGTAGGTTATATATTTTAATCTTTCTGTAATTATAGGGTAGAAAGTTTAGAGGTGTATTTTTCTTTTAGTGTTTACTTCAGGGGTTTAACGGCAATGAAGGAGGACATCAAAGATAAAAGATTCATTTCTAACCTTCAGTTAGATTCCTGCACTTGGTGTCATCTGCAATTGTAGCTTTTGCTGGGTGTAAACTAAACAGAAGCAAACTCTGCATTCCCTCTGCAGGGTCCAATTCCCCCAGCTCCTCTGCTTCTCAGGGAGCCACAGTGACAATAGTACTCACTAAGGAGTGGGGGCAGCCAATTCACGTTGACCTCACAGTGGGAGTCCAGGAAAGTCAGCACCTCTCCTCTGGCCATAGATGCCCCCAGGAGCCGGGTCCGGATGAGCCCTTCCCTTTTCTTAGTGCGCACAATCCTCACTTTGGAAAACCGAGCCATGTATTCTTCTAACTTATCCTTCAAGTGTTCTAGGGAAGAACAGAAAACGCACGGGATGAATACAAGCAGAATATTAACCACAGCAGAATGATTTCTGGATACTGGGTATCCAGTGAATATGTGAAAAATGAATCCCAGGGTCCTATTTAAAAACTTCTGTGTTTCTTTTCCCCTCATCTAGAGGAGAGATACTAATACAGTATTTTGTGTGCTTTGTTTCCCAGAATGCTTTGTAAACTGCCAGGGTTGCTTGAGGTTTCACTGCAGTCAAAGTCAATGACACATCCAGGGCTCAGTCATGCAGCAACTGCTGGCCTGTGGCCACCATGTTAATCTGGGCCAGCCCTTGGCCAAGACAGCCATCAGACCCTCTGCTTCCTGCTGTGTAAAGTCAGATGAATATCCTGGCATATGGGCTTTTCCCAACAAGAGGGCTCTTTACAGCAAAGCTTTATCTGGTATTCTGTGTGCTGAAAATATTGCATGTAAAACGAGAAAGGAAAAATCTGTTAAATCAACAAGAACCAAGGAACTTTATACTCCTACAAGGTAACAACAAATTGCTAAATTAGCCCAGCCTTGGCTTTTGGTTTGAAGTTGGGAAGGTGATGATATGGAAGCCGAAGTGGAAATGGAAGGCAGAAGAAATACTTGACAGCCACCATAACCTCAGTTATTTAAGATTTGGAGCTATGCCTTAGCTTTTAAAATTTGTAAATGTTTCTTCCCTTAATCAAAAATAAACAGTGGAGAAAGGGTCAGTTCTGGTTACTTATTTACAGAATGAAATGTTTCTTATTGCCTGTGTCAAAATGGACAATGTTTCCATCCTTTTAAAGCCAAGTACCCGCATTGGGTAACTATCTATGGGCTATGTTTTTATAGTCATATAACTTCTGCTTTCCCTCTCCCACAGCTAAGGCATTATGGGAGAGTTTTTGGATTTTTGACAAGTGTGACCTAATATTCTTTGAAATGGAATCTTAGTATTGGCACATTATTTTTGTGTTTGCCAGTTTCTGCAGGTCTATAATCAAAGGCATTTCTATAATTCTCCTCCTATAAGTCATAGCAGTAGGGAATGCATACAGAGTAATACATATTCTAATAGTCCTACTATAACACATAATATAATAACATATGATGCTAGTTATATTATTAATATAATAATATGTAATATAATAATCCATAACCTATAATCCACTATCCAATTGAATGGACGTCAGAATTGCTCTGTATTGAAGTTTCTTTGAATTTAAAGGGTTATTATTTGCCTTGTTAGTATAATTAAAAAGATCTCAGCTGTCCTTTTTTGATTTCGCTGTAAGCATTTCACAAATGGGTCAAGTAAAAATATTTGATTTCCTAATTTTCACTATCAGCACATACAGTGGGATCCTTCAAGGAGGTAACTTTGCTCTAAATATATTCTCTTCTAAAATTTTGTTCTTCCTGGGAGGTGGAGATGAGACTATGGAAAACAGAGATTCCAGACTGTGGAGGTGATGCAGTCGTGGGAGGAAGGTCTCTACAATAGTAGGTTGTGCAAAGACTATGTTTGGATATTCTCACCCACACTATGTAAGGGATTTGGGATGTTTTTCTTTGTCTAGGTTGCACAGTGAAGCTGTGAGGTAGTCTTTGGTAATGGAGCTCGCAGCATTCACCTAAGAAACACCGCTTAAGGCAATGATTGGTGACTTCAATGTGTCACTTGTACTTAGGAAGAGAAAACCTACTTTTTTTTTCTCTGAAGCCTTTGAGCACTGTGTCTAAAATACAAAAGAAACAAACAAAAAAAGCCAACAAAAGCCAGAGTTTCTATGTCCTGGGAAGGCTTGATAATTCATAGTATATTGGTTGCAAATGTAAAGGAAAAGTTTGGCAACAATATACTCCCACATAGGAGCCTATAAACCATACAGCAGTGTCTCTGCCAAGAAACAATTTTATGTGTCTATTGGTGCTGTCTGCGAAGCAGTCTACTCTCTAGAAACCTACCTACTGCTCAGATCGTCTTCCCTTTCCCTTCCCCACCACCCCAAGGCCCACTGGCTCCCCTGAGTAATGCTGAAAAGAAAGATCTTTCTTAAGACAACAAAGCACAGCAACACTTGTAAATAAGCCTGAAGCTTTACGATCTTGTCAGGGAACCAAATTGGAAATGAGTGACACAGTTGCACAATCCAAGACAATGACTAAGTGATAAGTGATCAATACGAGGGTACTGTATGTGCCAGTGTCTTCAGGATGTCCTGTTGTAACAAACATTTGAGGAACCTTTGTGATATTGCCATTGGAATTGATTTAGGCTTTGCGACCTTTCTGTTGCAACCATTTACAAACAAGTGGCATTCTGTTAATTTATTTTTAAATTGGTTGTTTGGGCCAGAGAATGAAATAGTATTTAGACAGTTCCTAGAGACTGAAAGTCGATCACAAGTATTTATTAAGCTCACCAAAATAGTGTTTTTCCCCTTCTTCAATCCTCATTGTTATTTTGTCAGTTGTACAATTCTAAGTAGCATTTGCTCATTCCAAGATGCATTTATTTTGTTCATTCCTGACTGACTTCAGGGATGACAGGGGTCTCTATTGAAAGAATGGAATAATTTCCTATGGCTGGATAAGAGGAAAGCCCTCTAGAATATTATCATTTCCTGCATGCTCCAAACTGGAAATGAAAGGGTTGTTGGTCATTCAGGAATAGTCACAATGTCCCATTTAGATTTTCATATTATTTTGTTTTATTTCTTTTTTCCACTGGTTTACAAAAATATTTCTGGATCTCAGTGGGACATTCTCTATTGGTTTTCTTTCCTCTTTTATGCATTTCTGATACTGTGATTTTTTTTGTCATATTGAAGTCCATTATAATGTAATAAAAAGATTACACAGCGTGAATTCGTTAGCAGTAAGGGGGCTGATCTCAAATAGAGTCCACTAGATGTTGAGATCAATTCTCCTGGTTTGAACTTTATAGTGATAATTAGCTTGCTTTGTCTCAGATAATGATCTAGCTGGTTAACTGCCCTATGGGGTCCATTCCCTTTCAGTAGTTCAGTTGTAACATCTAATTACCCATAACTCACAATGAAGGCAGGTATCATCAGTCTAATTAGCAAATTAAACTCTCATGCAAAGATGTTACTGGAGATGGCAGAGATAGTTTTAAATTAAAAGTATTTTGCCTGTCTTTAGTGTGAACAAATTTTAGATTCGTTTCTCTAATATTGTTATCACAATGTTAAATATAATTCTATACCATGTTTGATATCTGTGAAAATCCCATCTGAACTCATTTAATTTTAAAATGAACTTTACAACTTTGGTGGGGGTGGGGGGTGAGAGGGTGGAGTGGGGAGATGCGGGGGCGAGTTGGGAGGGCAGGGATGGGAAGGGGAAACAAAGGAGGAGGCAACAATGCTTGATAAGAAATGTACTCATTACCTTGCTCATGTAATTGTAACCCCTCTGTATGGTATTTTCACAATAAAAAACTTATTAATAAAAAATAAATAATTCCAAGTTAATATATATCTATAAAATTTCTGCAGATTTCTGTAGTGACTATGAGACATTTGTAGAACTATTAAAATAGTTTTGCTCAGTATCCCTACTTCAAATTGTTATGCTATTGTTCAGTTCCATTGAACAATATCTGATGACCCAGAAGGGAAAATACAACTTCAAAAAATAACTTTGCCATGATTTATTATATACTGTGAGGCAATGATAACAATAAAAGTTACACTTATGCAAAATTTTGGTGTCATGCCACTGGGAATACCAAATGTAACCGTTTTCTGAAACGTATTTCACTCATTTTTATTTATGAAAAAAGATGAGTGATATGCATTTCATTTATGTTGCATATGTTTAGATAGGCAACATAGCTCTTCATTAGTAAGTTTATTGATTAGCAAAGCAACTAAACATTAAAAGTTTACCTTCAGTGATTTGCATAATCAAGAAAGTGAAAAACAAGAGTTCTAGTCTGCAGTCTTTCCATGGACTGGCCACAGGGCTTTATTTGGATGATTTTATATAATCTGACCCTATTTCCCTCAGTTGTAAGGTGAAAAGAATATGAACTAGAGTTAAATATCCCCTCTAGCTTTATGATTTTGTGATTTCCCTTGTGAAGCTTACCAAGTTGCTCTAGTGTATCGAATACCTAGTTTTTCCTAACTTTATTCTACTGCTTGGCATTCCGACATCTTTTTGGCTCTACCTCAGTTTTGAAAATCAAAGTTAACTCAAAACAAAGTCAATACATATGAGAGGGATATCTGAAAAGCACACTCTGGGGTATTTTCTTTGGACAACTCAGTACTTGTCTAATCTCCTGCAGTTCAGGGTCAATGATACTGTCACGGATGTCAAAATAATGACTTTGAAGCACTGTGGGTTCACAAGAGATTTGAGACTGTTCAATAAGTTATGTTTAGTAGGCCATAAAATGCACCAACAGCATTAGGTAGCTTTCTGCTTTACCTTTGAGAAACCACTCCCAAGGGGGTGGACCCAATAGTGGTCATCAGTATTACTGAACATGACAGGGCATCCCAAATCAAGAATACCTTAAAGGTAAGGCAAAGGGCAATCCCTGGCTCAAAGCAGCTATTGAGGTAAGGCAACTTGTTGCTTTGTTCTTTACATCTCCTTTGAACTGCCCAATTTATATCTCAAGAAGGGAGAAAGGAGCCAAGAAACACTGTTGATCTGGTGACATGAATTCCTGTATTTAAGTACACACCAAAGAAGATGAAATTCCTTTTATGTGTTTACTTTGGTGTGAGTGTACTGGAGGGTGGAATGTGAACTTAGGATCACATTGAGAATGTGAGAGTTATTCTAGGTCATATCTAGTTATGAATTCTGACATGGGAAGGATTACAGATACTCAGAAACGTAAAACTTTTATGATTAACTTTACACAAGAATATATGGTGAAATGCAGTTCTATGTATTTTATATAACAGGAGGTTTTTTCACAGTGCCAAGAAATATTTTGCAATCGTACAATATAAGATATTCCTCTTAATTTCCTTGGCATGCCATGTGTGTATTTTGGCCTAAAATGGAAATGTTAACAATACTTGTCTACTTAACAAGACTTGTAGCTATTATATATAAATATGTAAGCATATATTTATATAAAAGAAATATATAGATTTAAGTCTTCAGAAAATTGCCCATCTCTTTTAGTCATGGCTGACCACAGTGTATCAGCAACTTCTGATAGCATTCAAATGAAGACATTTCACATTTGTCTCTGCAGGACAAAGGCCAACCAAGAAAGTAATGGAATTTGATGATGAAACTGTATTTAATTGTTTCTATCTGGATTTCTGCTGGATTCTAACTCTGCTCCTAAGTTCTGTTCTTCTAAGATCAAGGCATCTTAAGTCATTTAAGAGAGAGCTGAGAACACCAAAGTGAAATAAGTGGACAAGATATATTCCAGATAATATGTAAAAAGAAAGAAGTGTTACCCTTTATAACATATAATGAATTAATGAGTCCAAGCCACCATAAGCTGCTAACAGCAGCAAAAAAAGAGCACACAAGGGCAATAAATCTCCTCGTAGATGCCTCTTGATGGAAAAACCCATCAAAGCCTATGACATATTCTTGCTTAAAGCATTGAACCTGAGTTTAATCATGACTTTAGATCTTGTTTATAGGAACTAAATGGATAAAAGAATATGCTAAATGACATATCAGGGATATCATCAGCAAAATCTATATGATGGGAAACTCCTCAGGATGAATAGCTTAATTTCTCCAATCAATAAATTATGAGGGAAAAGAGAAAGAAATAGAAAGATAATCCTTCAGATTAATAGGTATCTGTGAAACACATCAGCCAGTCCAATGAGAGCATCTGACATGGATCTAGATTCAAATGAACAACAGAGAAATAACAAAGCAGCTAGTGCTATTTACCCATTGGCCTGATCCCCCCCCCCCCCCCCCCCCCCCCCGTGCGAAGCCATGCTGTTTTCCTGTTAATGTAAAACAAGCCCAGAGAACAAAAGCATCAGCCAATGACCCATTAAGGTCAGGATAGAGAGACACAGAAATTAGATTCCTGTGAAAATTATAATCTGCCATAATATCCCTCTCTCAAATATACAGAATAGTGGTTGCTTGTTACTCATTTTACCTTCATTTGGTTGTTGATGAGATTTAAGCTTTTTTTTCTCATGAGATATTTCATGCCATGAAATCACAGGAGGAGGAGATAACTGGACACTATTTTTCATGGGCAGTTTTCATTTCTACGTGTCTTCTGAATGAGACAACAGTAACTCTTTGTGCCACACTATTTTTCCAAGGTGATTCATATGGCAAAATGAAGCCAGAGATAGTGTATTGCTCAGAAGCAAAGGGCAAATTTGTTGACAGTGTTGGAAGTCAGAGTCAATGTCTTCCTTTGAAGCCATGAGCAAGTATGCTTGCTGCCCACTGAAAAAGATGAGAAGTCCTAAGTTCAATAAACTTTTTCTATTGAAAACAAAACCCTCACTGCTTTTGTAGGAATCCATTTGGGTATATCTGCATCACCTCATATGACTTCTTTTGGGGACAAAAGAACTATTCTGTTCTTTATAAAGATTGCTATGATTATAATGAAATTCACTGGAATAGCATATGCTCTATCTGCTTTGATGGGACAATAGAAAGCTTACTTGGAAATTTGTAAGTGGAGTAAATCTCAGATTCTTCATAGTTCTTTAAATAGAGTTTCAAAGGCCCCTCAACAAGGGAATGCTCAGCACTCTGGAACAGTTTTGTAGATTTTCTGATCAGGGAATAGAAAGAAATCTCAGGGAAACAGATGTGTAATTCCACATGCTGGACTGTAAATCTTGCCCTTGGTACAACAAGACTATGGCTTAATTAGCTCTACTTCATTACCCGTTGCTTCCTTGTTATGTTCTCTTTCAGTGAAGTCCTTATCATATTTGAAAATATCTGTGTCCTCATGTGTGGAAATTCACACTGTGGAATACTGAGCTGTGGTTACCTGGAGAATTCTAAGAGTTTTCTATGATTGGCAACGAGGGTCCTATATTTTCACATAGAAAATAGGGGTGAGATTAAAATTTAGAATGTGGTTTCTCCACCATGTTAGGCAAGTCTGAATTGATAGATACCCTGGGTTCTGAATTGATAGATAGATACCCTGGGTTCTTTCTCTTTCCTCTCCTCTCCTTTCCCAATTCTTTTATCTCTTGTTTGCTCAAGGAGCCCTTGAAATTTGCATTTTTAGAGTGGGTTTGAAAGTGCGGCATATTCAGAGTAACAAGAAAGAAACAATTCTTTCTTTTTTGGGGGGTGGGTGGGGTGGGTCATAGGGCTTGAACTCTGGGCTTGGGTGCTGTTCCTCAGCTCTTCAGCTCAAGGCTAGTGCTCTATCATTTCTGTTTTTTTCTGGTGGTTTATTGGAGATAAGAGTCACACAGAATTTCCTGCCAAGGCTGGCTTTGAACCCTTATCCTCAGCTCTCAGCCTCATGAGTAGCTAGGATTATAGACGTGAGCGCCTGGCAGAAACAGAATTCTTAAATCGTTGTAATCCACCATGCATACTCACTCTTTGGGGCAGAGCTCCAGTGGAGTAGTAGGCAAGAGCTATAACCCAATGCCTGTAACCCTCTCTTCTCAGTTCAATTGTACACGAGTCTAAAGTTTTCTCTCTTTGGAATCATCATATGTAATAAATTATTTACATACTACCTTGTTTATAAAGTCCCCAAATTAAAAAGTCCCTTCCATATAGAAAAGATTTAAGAACTTCTCCAGAAAGAACTTTTCCATTGTTTTTTAATAAGACATTTAATGAAGCTTTTTATTAAGCACAAATAATTTTTAGTCCAATATCACTACAAACAGGACAATATCTTTCAATGAATATCTCAAAGATCTGATGAAATTTCTCCATAAATTTGGAAGAATTACAAAGTAAAATTTTGAGGATGTCACTACCAATAACAGTGCAACTATAGGCTAAATTTACTATATCACCTGGGAAGGAAGGGCATGTGTGCTGTTTATAGAGAGAATTCCTAAATTCTTATTAGCACCATGCAAAGCTTAGTGTCAGTTGTTTATCTACTAACTGACAGATCGGGTAAAGCTTGAAAGCAAGTTTTCAGTGCAACTTTTACAAATTTCTTCTTTTAAGATACCTGGCGTCTATGGTCTTGAAGCATGTTAAATAATTATGCCCTGGTAGTTGGGAGGTGTTAGCCTGGAGAGAGAAATGTGTCAGGGGGAAGAAATGAGGCTTATCCAGCTGTGAAATGCATCTTAAAGTATTGTGGCTGACAACATGAGGGAATGTGCCCTGCAGATCCAAGGAAGACTGTAGCTATTAGCTCTCTGTGGTCACCATTTCAGGATGTCCCAGCTGCTGCCTTTTGAGACTAACTAGTTTCATCCAGTCTCGGATATGTTCTGCAGTAGAAGCCATGTCACTAGGAATCCCAAAATATTGTTCCGTTCCATCAAGATAAGCCATTGTATAAGAGAAGGAGAGAGAGCAAAATAGAGGTTTTCAGTTGAAATCTTTATTTCCTTTGTCATTCTTTATATTCCTAGAACACATGGCATTAAAGGAGATTTCAAAAGAAGCCAAATAATAGATCATTACTTTTCATAAAATATTTTGGCATTTTGGTAATAGTCTAAAAATGACTATATTAAAATGCTGCATCTCTGTGATTTAACTTCAGTTCATTCATTACAAATTTGATTTTCACATTCATTACTTATTTTGACTTTTGAGAAGATAATGTATATTCTTTTATAATGGAAATAAATGTTTTTTCTGTAGTATTTTCTCAAGAGCTTCTTACAAAATAGGTTTTGTCTGGTGTTTCAAATGCTTCTCAAATGATTCATATTTAAATTACATGATAGTTATTCCTAATCTTTTTATGTTTGTCAAGAGTGGTTATACTTAAAGGTCTTCTGTGAATCAATAAATATTATCTGAATGTAATTGATAGTTTATAATCGTTCTGTTTATATGAACCTAGAATGCAAGTTTTGTATTTTCTCTAGGTCAGATAATATAAAATTTAATGTATTTCTTAAATTAGTTATTTACATAATTTCTCTGATGCTGTAATTTTCACTTCAAAGAAAAGATGGAGATGGTAAATGGATAAAATGTGCAGCTCTTTTATATCAAATGCTGTTGCTAAGTATTATAATTTACATATAGTTGATATATTTTCATACAATGGAAACATCCTCTCAAATAATTTAATGCCTTAAAAATTTAAATTCTATATATTGTAATAGAATAGGCCAATAGTTCACAAATAAAATTTGTTCCAAGAACAGGATAACTTAAAACATTGAAATTGAATTCAAGTATCTTCTATTATCAGTGGTACAAAAATTTATTGTGTAGTATTTAAACTTGAGATATCTAAGAATTATGCTAAAGATGTTGTTAGGTATTATTCTATAAATACTATAGAATAGCTTACCCTTAGGAATACATAATGTATAGTATAGTCTTTTAAGTAAAAGCCCATGCAAATAACATTTGGATTACCAGTGCTGACATACAACAAATCCTTAAAATTTATACCCATAACCTCTTCATTTCACCTGTTGTACTTTTTAAAATTGCAAAATGCATATAACAGAAAGCTTATGCGCTTAATACTATACAAGGGTGGAGGTCAGTAGTGTGAAGTATATTCTTATTGTTGTGTAGTCAATCCAGAATTTTTATCTCTTGCAACATTGAAATTGTCTACCATTAAAGCCAATGACCTTCTGTTTCCCTCTATTCAGTGTAATGCTTTCAGAGTTTCTCCATGTTTTAGTATATGTCAGAATTTCTTTATAATAAATATATCTTGCTTTTCTAGATGAAAGAACCCAAGATCTTGTGCATGCAAGTGCTCTGTTACTGGGCTATGTTCCTACCTCCTCTAAAGGCTGAGCAATATTACATATGTATATGTATATGTGTGTGTGTGTGTATATATATATATATATATATATATATTTCCATCTTTTGGCTATTGTGAACAGAGCACATCGTTTTGAACATGGATGTGCAATGGTCACCCTGCTTTCAATTCTTCCCAGGTATATATCTAGAAGTGGGCTAGCAGAGTGATGTACTTTTCAAAGAACCACCATGTTGTTCTTCACAATGACTGCACCATGTTCCACTGCTACCACAGTGCAGTGTGACTATCTCTTTATAAGAAATTCCTGTGACTATTTTTGCCCAATGCATACATAAGGAGATTTTGGTTGAGTGTGGGGAAGAGTTTTGACAACAGCTGTTAAGGATTTCTTATTAGAAAAGAAATCCTAAAGTGACTCTTTCTAATCCACTAAATATCAATCATTCTTTAAAGAAAGAAAGGTCTGAGTACTGATGATGACAAATGTTTTTAATATGGAATATACCAACTATTAAAATTAGGAAGTAGGGCTTGGAGGTGTGGCTCAGGGAGTTAAGCACCAACCAATGAGAGAAATATCAGATACTGAGTTCAAGTTTCAAGTCTCTTGGATGACAAAAATTTAGAAAATAATATATATATATATATATATATATATATTCTGAAATTTCAGGACTAAAACAATTAACAAGAAAACGCTGGAGAATCTGTTTTATTATCTAATGTAAGTACTGTAATTGAAAATATTCTACCAGCCCTGTGAATATACATATCACACACACACACACACACACACACACACACACACACACACACACACATGTATGCACAAATCTATATTTGTGTCAAATCTTCTGCCTGCCTATCTTCTCTCACTAGAGAGATTTGATCTATACCTGGTAACTATGGAGATCTTGCTCAATTATTCATTTTATTAGGGAGCTAAGCAACACTGTATACCTAATTATCTTAGTTAACTTATCTCCCATTTAGGGATGTGTCTTCCAGATATGTTATCTTCCTATGCTTCTAAGCAAACACACTCTATGTCTCTCAGTAAGTACCTACTCTCTAAGATTTCCCCTAAATTCCCATTTCACATTTTTTTGTCTTGAGATATGAGGGAACTATATAAATAAACTTAACAAAGAGAAAACTTCTAAAGAGGAACCAGTGAATTTATGCTTGGATTCTCTACAGTCCTTAAAAGCAAAATCCCATCCATACATTTCAGAAATGGAACTTTGGCACTCTTACTATATTTGACCAAACGATTTGACCAAGCCATTATGAACCAGTGATTTTTATTATTATGTTACCGTTAAGTGTTCAGTTATTATTTATGCCTGCCCACACAGTCACAGTTTGGATTGGTTGCCTTTTGGCAGCTGGTTTGCTATAATGACCATAATTAAAAACTGAGATGAGAAAATTTTTTTCCTTGGAAAAAACCCCAATTATTTTTGTTGCTTATTTTCCTAAGATGAAGTGAGAATAAGAAATAGTAGTGTGGATCTAAATAATTATATAATGGTATAAATCAATCAATGAGGTAAAAAATCTCCTAGTTCTCTCTTCGGTAAGCTACAAAGAATCTATGCTGAACCCAAGGGATTTTCAAGTCATTCAGACATATTTTTAAAAAATATAAAGTGATTTAAAAAATAAAGTCAAGATGTCAGAGAAAGGGAGAAATTAATCTTTACCTATTTAAAATGGCATAAAATGCAGGCAAAACAGAAATCAAACACAAAATCCAATAAAATACTCTAGAGCCACACAGATACCAAACAGAATCATTTAAAAGCTCTGTCTTAGCCTCTTCAACAAATGGTGCTGGTAGAATTAGCTATACACACATAGAAAACTGAAGTGAGACCCTTATATAACACCCTGCACCAGAATCAACTTCAAATAGATCAAAGACCTTGAGGTAAGAGCAGAGACCCTGAAAATATTACAGGAAAGGATAGGGATATGCTAGGGTTCCTTGGCACAGGTTGAAACTTCCTAAATAAAGACTCAGAAACAACAAATCAAAGCAATGATGAATAAATAGGATCACATTAAACTGCAGAGCTTCTGCATGGCAAAGGGCATAGCTAGTAAAATCAATAGAAAGCCCACAGATTGGGAGAAGATCTTCACTAGCCATACAACAGACAAGGAAAGGTCTTATATAAAAAATATACCTAGAGCTCAAAAAATTAACTCCCCTCCCCCAAACAGAACATCCTTAAAGAGACAACCACTCCATTAATAAGTAGGCTGAAGAATTAACAGAAGACTTCTCTGTAGAGGAAATAAGAATAGTCAATAAACACATGAAGAAATGTTCAACATCTCTGAACATAAAAGAAATGTAAATCAAAACCACATTGAGATCCCACCTCACCTCAGTTAGAATGGCCATTATCAAGAAAACAAATAATAGTAGATGCTGGTGGGGATGTGGCCAAAAGGGAATGTTAACTGTTGGTGGGAATGCAAACTGTTTCAACTACTCTGGGAAGCAGTATAGAGGTTTCTCAAAAGACTAAACATAGAGCTCCCCTATGACCTAGAAATCCTGCTCCTGGGCATTTACGCAAATGATCATAATCAAGGCCACACTAAAGCTACTAACACAACTATGTTCATTGCAGCATTATTTACCATAGCTAAGATTTGAAGCCAACCCAGATGCCCCTCGATAGATGAGTGGATTGAGAAAATATGGTATATATACACAATGGCAGTCTATGCTTCCATCAGAAAGAATGACATCATCCCATTTGAAAAGACTTGGGAAAAAAAATCTCATTAAGTGAAGTAGGCCAGACTCAAAGAAACATAGGCTCCATGGTTTCTATCATTTTTAATAATTAGTATATATTTAGAATAGTCCTAGCAGAGGACCACAATAGCTCAATAGCCATATACATATGACCATATAAAATGATGTTAATTGAAATGAACTCCAAGATATGGAAAAAAGAGGTATTTGTTGTTGTTTTTGTAGTTGTTGACCTTGTTGTCATCAACATATTGTATCAAGTTTTTTCCTTTTATTTCTTTTTTTCTTTTTCCCTTTGGTTTATCCCCAATAGTCATTGTTTTTGATTCTGGTACCCTGTGTCTTGTATACACATTTATCTGATTTGGGGAAGGGAAGGGAAACAACAAAACGGTGAAACAAGGACAAAGGGTGAACCAATGCAACAGTGATACTCACAGGACACTAGGTTGGAAATGAACTTTACAACTTGGTAGGTGGGGGGAGAGGGAAGAGCTGGAATAATGGGAGAAAAACAAAGGAAGGGGTAACAATGACCAACAAGAAATGTACTCATTACCTTACTATGTAACTATAACCCCTCTGTACAGCATCTTTACAACCAAGTTAAATATTTTTTTTGAAAGCTCTGTCTTTCCAGTCTGCATTTCTAACTAGGTCAAAAAAATACAGGATTCATGTGCAGAAGGCCATTTTATGTTACTTGTTTCCTCAGAAGAACTTATTCAAATTACAGGGTTGAAGGACTACACGGGTAGAATTATAGAGACCATAATCTCACATTAACATTTGTGCTAGTGATTGAATAATGTCACCAATGACTGCCAAACAGCCATAAGGACCCCTGGGGTTTGGCTTGACTTCACAATAAAGAGAAATTGGAAAGAATTCCACTCAGCAGTTAGTGCACGAGGAGAAGAAAAAAAAGCTATGTCAAAATTTCAATTTAGATGAAACCAGAACTAAATTAACGATCTGGGAATTGGTCCTGTTCTCAAGGCCGGAGAAACACTCAGTTCTTAACAATATTCTTGCAGGGCAATATAGAAGGAGGCATGCAGGAAATGGGTTGTCTGCTCTGTTGAAGAAAATTGACCTGCTAAATATATGTCCTCTCAAGGAATTGCTCCATTTCTTGATAAAGCTATTAAGGAATAAGAAGAAAAGGACCACGTAAGATATTGTCTTCCTTCGAAATTTATAAAGGATGATATTAAGGAAATGGAAAATGTGTCTTGAATTCATGAATGTGAAGATCCAGTAGTGTAAGCAAAAAATTTGACAAAATGATATATGAGAGTAATAATAAGTACGTCCACATTTAGCAAATCCTTACAATATTGTCAGGTACCATCTGAAGATACATTTATGTATTAATTATTTAATCATTTTACAGAAGAGAACAATGACTCATTTATAAATGAGGAAAATGATTGGTAGAAAATTCAAGAAAATTTCCTAAGCAAGGCAATGCAGGAAATATTTTAAGTATTCAATAAATACCAGGATTGGCAGTCAAGAGTACAACAATATAAAACAAAGAACCACAACAATAAAAGTGAAATGGAACCCGAATATATCTCTCAGGACTCTATTAAGTAGAAAAAGACTGATAGCAGGGAATTGGGTTATTACAGTAATAATATAAAATTATAGAAAATCTGAAAATTGTAGGAAAATGCAAAAAAGGTGAAAAGTATTATATATATATATTTGCCAAAAGTCAACCACTGTTTGTATCATTATTTCCAATGTGTCCTTTTATTTATGGAGTCTTCTTCCTATTATCTTTAAAAAATAATTTTATTTTTATCTTTAGGCAGTTGCGTAAAGGAGTTGCTATGAATACGGTGAATCTTGATCAATGTCACCCTTTTCATTCTTTTATTTTTTTTTACAAAGGATTTGTAATTATTTTTTTAGAATTGCAATACTCATCAGTATTATGAATTCAGTTATGCTGAACATATAGCTACCAAATGTCAAGTATAAAATGTTATTTACTTTTTAAATTTTATTTTATTGTAAAGATGCCTTACAGAGGGGTTAAGTTACATGAGTAAGGTAATGAGTACATTTCTTTTCGAGCATTGTTACCCCCTTCTTTGTTTTTCTCCTACTATGTCTCCCCCCCCTCCCAGTTGTAAAGTTAATTTCCAACATAGTGTTTTGTGAGTACCATTGTTGCAATGGGTCACCTGTGTCCTTGGTTCAACACTTTGTTATTTCCCTTCCCCTCCCCAAATTAGATAAGTGTATATACAAGATGCAGGGTACCAAAATCAAATACAGTGTCAACAAGGGATATACCATGGGGGAAGAACATACAAAAGAAACAAACAAAAAAAAATCCCATCGTACATTAAAAATAACAACAGCACAGAAAAACCTGTTGTGTCCATATCTTGGGGTTCATCCCTCCCTCCCAGTCCTATTCCTTTCCTCAATTTCTTAATTTTGTAGCATATGCTTTGAATTTTATGACTGCATTTTCCCCTTTCTTCTCTTCATTTGTTTAATCTCCTCCCCCAAGTCCTCCTTCCCCTTTTGAGTTTTCCTTTTCTGGCTTTTATTTTGTTAGATTGTGAGTCTTTCTTCAGACCTCCCACTGAAAAATTTCGGTGTTATTATGTCTTAATAGATATTTTAAACGCGTTGATTTTATTGTTGGTTAGTTAGCGATAGCCTCTCCATAGACATTCCTGAATAGTAATACCAGTGTTCGCCATTGGGGGCGGGCTTTCACAGGGCTGTTTCTGTATGTGCTATAGCTTCCTATTGCCCTTTCCTACCTTCCCGTTTAGTCTCTTACCCTTCCCTAGCAGTTCTCTTTACTACCTGCAACTTGTCTTTTTCTTTCCATTCCAGTTTCGACATAAGAGAGAAAGCATACACTACTTGAATTTCTGTGGTTGGCTTAGCATGACGATCTCTGGTTCCATTCAATTTCCTATAAACATAATGATTTTTTTTTAACGTAAGAATAAAATTTTCTTGTGTACATACACCACATTGCCTTTACCCATGCATCTGTTCATGGACTCCTAGACTGATTTCATACCTTGGCTATTATGACTAGTGCTACATAAACCCAGATAGGTAGGTATCTCTATTCCGACTTCATTTTCTTTGGATGTACACCCGGTAGTGGTGTAGCTGGAGTATTAGTTCTATTTTTAGTATTTCTTTGAGCTCATATACAGTTTTGTATAATGGCTGTATAATTTAGATTCTTGTCAAATATGAATAAAGCCCCACACCGCTTTGCCAATATTTATTATTTTTCATTTTATTGATGATATAGAATCTTAATATACTTCTGATTTTCATTTATCAGATGGTTAAAGTTTCATGTATTTATTTATTTTTCATTTGTACTTCTTTTGAGAGATGCTGTTCATTTACCCTTCTTTGGGTTACTTGTTTGCTGTCTTTCCTTCCTTCTTTCTTTCCTTCCTTCCTTCCTTCCTTCTTTCTTTGTATGTGTGTGTGTGGTGTTATAGTATTGAATTCAGCTATGGTATTGAATTCAGGGCCTTGTTCTTGCTATAACTCAAGCTAAGCCCCCAGTTTATTTCTCCTTTAATGACTTTTCAAGAATCATATGTTTGAGGACAACCTTAGACAAAAATCCTCCTGCCTCCCCTCCTGTGTAGCTGAGATGGCAGGCATGCAGGCATATACCACCATGCCTGCTTTATTTTGGTATGGGGTCCACATATACGCATATATGTTCATATATATGTATACACACATGTATAGTCCCTCTCAGCTGGTCTTGTACAGTGATCCTCCTATTTTCACCTCTAAAGTACCAGAGATTTTAGGCATGAAATACCACACCAGGTCATGTTAAATTTTCTGAGTCTTATACAATCTAGATATTAATTTTCTGTCCTATAAATGACGGAGATTTTGCTCTCATTCTGTAGAGTCATTAGTTGATAATTTCAATTGTTTTGTTTAAGTTGAGAAGATCCAGAAACTTTGAAACTACTGGAGGAAACAATTCAGGACAGTATCATTTACAAAGCGCACTGTGATTAGGATTTCAATAATCTAGGAAATAAAGGAGAGATTGACTTCTAGGAATATCTTTTATTATCTGGTAGAAAAGTACTGAGACTGCTGATATCACAAAATTGCCAAAACTACCACTACCTCTTCTCACAAGCTTCCTCCTTTCTTCTGCTAAAGGGTTTGAACTCTATCTTCACCAGAGAAGACAGTTCTCTCGACTTGTGTGCTGAATCCTATTCTTTCTCATCTGCTTAAACACAGACCTCCTATTGCAGCTGAAGTTTGGGTCTTTCTACTCAGTTTTTTCACCATCAAACAAAAAATTACAATATATCTGTCTTATAAAAAAACAAAATTGCTTTGGCTCACCTCTCTCTAGCTTCTATACCATTCCCATTTTCCAACAGCAGTTGTGAAGGTGTTGTCTATACTTGGAATCTCCATTTCTCTTCCCATTCTCTCTTGACCCTATCTCATTCATTCATTCATAGCATTGTCTGAGAATCCCTGATCAGACCTTTTAAAACCAATTTTGTTTCAGAGGGATTCTTTTTTTTTTTAAATTTTCTTCATTGTTATTGTAAAGATGATATACAAAGGGGTTACAGTTATGTAAGTCAGATCACGAGTACATTTCTTTTTGGACAGTGTCACCCCTTCCCTTGTTCTCTCTCAACTTTTTCCTCTCATCCCTTCCCATAAGTTGTATAGTTCATTTTCAACATATGTCCAGTGAGTACCACTTCTGCATATGTCTACCCTTTCATCCCCCCATTCTTGTGTTCCCCTTTACCTTCCCAAAGGCAGATACATGAACAAAGAAGACAAAAGGAAAAGAAAACAAAAGCAGCAACAAAGAAAAAAGTCTCTTGTTTCCATTTCCTGGAGTTCATTTCAATAAATATTAGTTTATGTGATCAGATGCACCCAGCTATTGTGCCTTTGTGATCCTTTTCAAAGAATATCCTCAGCTCTCTTTTAGATTAAGAGTAAAAAAGATATTATGAGAAAATGAAATATAGAAGAGTCAGAAAGGATAATTGGAGTTATTATCAGGGAAATAATTTTGAAGTTTATTGAAAGAAAAGAAAATGAGTTCTGAGGCGGACAGTTTTCCTGGTGAGCACAAGTACTTTTGTGGTCACCTGCAGGGTTAATTATGACCAAGAGTCAGCGTTTGCCAATATGTCCACGAAGGCAGGGGTCATGAGGAAAGATGAAGATCCTGGAAAAACGTATGAAGCGGTGAAAGCCCCTTGCTTGAGTAATTGAAAGCTAAACTGGACAAAGCACTGTGAAATATAATTTGGCTCTCTTCTCCAGGGATGGAAAAAAATGATCTAATAAGTCTTTTCCATCTCTGCTTTCTGTGACCTCTGGCTGTTAACATTACTCTTCCTTGTTATGTCAAAATGAATTGCCTATTTACCACTGAACTCTAAGAAGAGATTTTTCTCCCTAGGTGAGACAACAATCTGGCATTGGTTACATGCACTTCATTTCAACTTAATCAATGTCCAAAAAAAATCTTTAAATGGTCTATATTATTTCCAAAAAATTTTGCTTACTTGCTTTGTGTATGGGGCTCCCCTTTTTCCTGTCAAACCAGAGCTCCCCCAATTTTTTGAAGAAATTTCCAAAAACCAATATAAAATGCAATTGCAGAATGAAAGTAAATGAAATGATATGGCCTTTGAATTGCCAATAACCATCATAGCAGGGCCAATTATTGGGGTCTGTTCTTTTTTTTTTTCCTCCATGACAGTAAACACTGAAAATACTGATGCAGAATGACTGCATTTATATTTGATAGTATTGCATAAATTTCCATTTTGTGGGAAGTCATTATTTAAATTTCTTACCAAGCAATAAATAAATGGTAATCTTTGGAGAAACACCACACACACACACACACACACACACACACACACACACACACACACACACACTTATACCTGTATGTATATATCACTCCTGTCACTGAGAATAAGTGAAAGGTGGTTAATTTGTAATTTACAAAAAAAAATATAGATCATTGTTTCCTGCACAGTCTTGATTAAATGAGGCAATAAATCATAAGTCTAAAACATGCCAGGCATCTGCCAAGGCAAAAAGTTGGCTCCTAAAGTGAGGAGTGGAGCATCGGGAGCTGTAGGAGTTTTATAGTCTGTCATCAGTATGACAAGTAATGATAAAAGGCAGCATTATGTGTCCTCTACCCCTAGTCCAGCAACAAATTTCCTATTGTAATTCTTTTGTGTGGTGTTCTTTATCTTCATTTAAATGGGCTGCATCTTCGAGGATATGCAGCAGCAGTGATGTATATTTTCTCTGCTAACGATGCTTCTCCCATGGTCCTAGGATTATTTTCACACTTGATAAAGTTCACCAAGGGAGGGATTTCAATCAGTCAGGGTGTTGTAAATGGAGACAGACATGAGGTTGGTTTTTTTGCCACTCTCTGAGGACAGACAAGCCCTGAGTTGCCAGTGTTTTCTATACAGCTTCTCTCCTTGGAGATTTGTTTTGCTCAATAATTTTAGGAAAGATCACGTAGCATATAAATATTACCTGACCCTGAAAATTTGTGTTAGGCCATATGCTTGTTTAGAGTCTGACTAACCCTTTTTTGTAACCTATTTTATTAAGACAAAAGACAAATGTAGATGGAAAGTTATTTAAAAAAACAACAACAAAAAACTTGTGACATGAATGTTGAGAAGCGATGTCAGGCTTTCAGAATTTTGTGACTTACAAAGCTGAGCAGGGGCAGGAAGTTTACACATGGAAAGAACTCCAAATAGATCTCAGTGATTGGTGGGTGACTAACATAGAAGATGACATGTGAACTATGAAAGCACTTGAACTAGAGGGGAAAGAACTGTTTAGGTAAAGCAGGGAAAAAATAGAAAAGAAAGTCAGTCCTGAGGTGGTCCTTTATTACCAAAACAACATAACACTGGACAAAAAGGACAAAAAAGTCAAAAAGGAAAAAAATAATCCCTGCTTGGGTATCTTCTTAAAAAAAAAATCACCTAAACTATGAAACAACAACAAAAAATACTTTAAACAAACAGTGCCTTTCATCTTCTTTTAATCCCTTAATGACTATAATTTAAAAACATTATATTTCAGGTGCTAAGTAATATATTCACAGTAAAACACAGAATGCAAATTAATCTACATAAAAATAAATCTCACCCTATACCTCCACGATTCCATTTGCCTTACAAGAAGTAACCCATCTTAGTACTCCCTTTTTTCTATTTTCTTATTGGAAGTCCTAGGACACAGTTTTGAGGGAGAGAAGTCTGGTGTTGGAACTCAGGGCCTCTTGCTTGCTAGGCAAATACTCTAGTTTTTAAGCTATACCTCCAAACACATTTGCTTTGTTTATTTATTTATTTTTTAAGGGCCAGTTTCAGACACAGAGCCTTCTAGATCTTCCTGTGGTATAGCTGGGATCTGGGATTACAGAGGTACATTCTCCCCACCCACAAGATATTCTTTAGATAGGATCTTCCTAACAAACACAAACAAATAACAACAACAGAAACCTTTGGCCTCAGCTTGCCTTGACCTGTGATTCTCCTTTTGTTATCTCCAACTAGCCAGGATTCCAGGAGTGAGCCAGTAAGCCTGGTCTCTTTAGGATACTATCAATTCTTGTTGTTGCTGTTGTTTCTAATGTACTTGTGAATTTTTTTTAAGAATTTCTTTTGTATGTTCTTCCCCCATGGTATAACCTCAATTTTCATTGTATTTGATTCCAGTGCCTTGCATTTTGTATATCCATTTTTCTAATTTGGGGAGGGGAAGGGAAATAACAAAATGCTGAAACAAGGATATAGGTTGACCCGTTGTAACAATGAGATGTACAAGACATGATGTTGAAAATGAACTTTACAACTTAGGGGGAGGGGAGAGAGGAGCTGGAGAGGTGGGCAGGGAAGGGATGGAAGGGGAAAAACAAAGGAGGAGGTAACAATGCTTGATAGGAAATGTACTCATTGCCTTGCTCATGAACTGTAACCCCTCTGTACAGTATCTTTACAATACAAATATTAAAAAAAGAAAATATATCACTAAGTAGCCACCTTGTTGTGTAGGGATTTCAGAGATTTCAATGCTTTTGACATTTTGAACCTGATAGGAATTTCATTTGGGGGCTGTTGTGAAGGTTTGGTAACCGGGTTTCTGTTAGATGCTAAGAACAGTCCGGGAATTTTAACAATCAACAATGCCTCTAGACATTGCCAAATGTCTAAATGCCAAATTCAGGGCAGTATCATCACTGATGAAGAGCCCCGGAGCGCAGGGAAAGTGGCGTACGTTCATTACTAAAAGACCAATTTAATAATTGCAGCAGTGTTGGTTTCCAGAAATGAGCTAAAATGTCCAACTAATGCGATCCCATTTTGAGTAAGATCATTATGTTTGAAGCCTGTCCTTTGCCTTCCCATCATCCTCATGGGTGCAACTCCTTGAAGAGCACTTTGGCAACATTTCCTGGAATTCGTTTCCTCTTTGTTCTGTTGTTTGCTTTTTCCAACAACAACAACAACAAACCAGTTGAAAAGTAATAGCACTGGTGGGAAAACCTTACCAGCAACTTGGAATACAATGCCAATAGCCTGGCATAGAAGGCCCTTGTAGGGAAAAGAGGAGAGGGTGGTAGCGAGTCAACAGTTGTAGGGGAAGAAAGCAAACTTTTCCCAGGGGAAATAAATCATTTGTACCTACTTCACTCTTTGATGCATTGCTCCCATTTGAAATGACTTGATCCCTTTATGTACATGAGTTCAACTGACTCAGAAATGGAAACCACTTCAGTAAAAACTTCAACCTTTCATTTTCAGATGAAATGGGCGCGTGTAATTGTGCATATAAACAGCCTGGGCACTTCTCAGAACCACTCGACTCTCCAGAGAATCCTTGGCAGGTAATCCCCTCTCTAAATCTTTGAAAGCTTATTTCTTGGTGAACCAATTGTTAAAAGTCTGGGCGTGACTGTCTGAAACTAAAACCTGAGCAGGTGGGGATGGCTGAGACCGCCAGTTTAGTCAGGGTAAAAATAAAAACAAAACAGAATAGAAAATCAGGAAAAAAGAACTGCAACCAAACATTTATTGTATTATAGATTCTTGCAAGTTAGGTGGAAGAAAAATCCTTTTTGCAACACCATGCCTAAGTAGATTAACCTTTCTTAAAATACAAAAGAAGGAAAAAAAAATTGTATCTACTCATCTGCCAAGTCAGACACAGCAGTAGCATCCCACTTGAAATCTGATCAAAAGCAACCTTTTGCAAATCTCTTCATAGATAAGGATTGCTACAGCCAAAGGGGAATTGTTCACTTTTGAGCAAGATGTGGAGCTTCCTCTTTGTAAAGGATTTATGTTTTGTGAAGCAGCTCAGATGCCATGGCTCGCAGACAGCAGATTCCTGAGTTCAGAGTTCAGGTAGCCTTTCCCAGCTTCCCTTTCACTGTTCACTCTAACACGTTAGCCTATTTTGGAGTCATTGACTTTTTCTCCCTAGAAAATTCAAGGCATGCAATCTATCCTTTATTGTTTCCATTCACCTATGAAACTGTTAACCCAGCAACAGTGAAACTGAAGGGTCCCTTAAATGATTCTGACATTCTTCAGAAGCGAGACCATTGATCACCTTTTACCTTAATGGGTTGGAACTAATTTCTGAAGACCCAAACTTTCCTCAGCTGGAAAGGAAATAAATTATAAGCAACACCAACAAAAACCCACATACAGAAAACATAAGCTCCAGAGAGTAAAAGTCATGTCTTAACCAAACAGATGATCAGTGATGATTAATGCCTTCTGCCAAAGACTTCACAACACATTTCTCTCGGAAAACTGCTTAGAAACCACCTTTCCCCTCCTCCTATAGCACTCAGATGAATTCCCCCTTCAAACAGTATCCCTCTATATTCCCATCAACCCTCTGTTCCCTAATCCCATTTCATTTTTCTTATTAACACTTACGGTGGTTATTTCTTATATTATCTATTTCTATTTTTCTCACTCGATTTCTATTTTTATGATCTAAGCAAGAATTTCTTTGATATATCCTGAGTAACTAGAAGAGTACATTATATAATAGATACTTACTAAATAGCCAGTATCTCTAATTAGCAAGTTTATATTGCCTTGTGATTGCAAGTGCACTACCACTTGAACCACATCATATTTCATTATCATTTCTGGTTTTCCAGAAAGGATCATGCACCTTTGCCTAAGCTGACTTGAGACCACGGGATCCTCCTATTTTCCCTTCCCCAATAACATGGATTATATCTGTGTATCAGCATACCCAGTTTTCTATGTTCACATTTAAAAAGTGTTAATTCCATTTCATCTTGCATTTACCACATGAATAGTGTATTATTGTCCTGAAAAATCTTATGTTAATTTACTCCCTTTAAAATTATATATCAGAAAAATGAGATTTTTGTATTCAAAGTAGAATTAAACTATCTGACGATAGTTCTTTACATAAGACAACCTCCCCTATATCTCTTTTGGCTATTTATTCAATTACCCAAGGTACAATCAGAAACCTTTCAGAATTTCCAGATTCATCTGCCTTTGAAATGTTACTTTTCCTCTTACACAATGATGATTGTGTGTGTGTGTTTATGTGTGCGCGTGTGCATGTGCACACCCGCGGGAGGGCTTAATAGACATTCATTATCTGTCTTTTAGGCTGAATACATCTAATTTAATTAAGATAACGAATACTAAAGTACTTTGGAAAGTACAAAGTATTCCATGGTTCTTATGTCTTCTTGTGAAGCTGTTTCTGAGCCAGTTTTATGCATATTTTTTGTATCACATTTTTTTCAAACAAGATATTATGACCTAATAATATTTTTTCAATTTATTACAGTTGTCAAATTTCAAAAACCTTGAGTTTTATTAAATCAAAATAAATTATTAAAAATAAGTCGAATATCTCAAGTACATTCCATAGATACTTTTTGGATTCTTTCTTGGATTTTGAATTTTTTTGGGGGGGGTTCCGGTCGTGGGGCCTGAACTCTGGGCCTGGGTGCTGTCCCTCAGCTCAAGGCTAGTGCTCTACCACTTGAGCCACAACGCCACTTCCGGCTTTTTTCTTTTATGCTTATGTGATGCTGAGGAATTAAACCCAGGGCCTCATGCATGCAAGGCAAGCGCTCTACCACTGAGCCACCTTCCCAACCCTGGATTTTGAATTTTTTTTTTTTTTGCCATTTGTTTACTAATGATGCCATTTAGTACATATGCACTTGCAGATACATTGGCATCAGCAAGATTGATATGGGGTCTACCAAGTTAGTAGTTGATCTAGCTTTTCTTTCTCCTGAGGCCAATTTCCTTTGCATTCATCCCTTCTAGAACTCAAAGTCATGTGCTGATCACAAGCCTAGGTTGGGTGATGGCAGCATTCCCAACCATTCTGTGGAACCTTTATCAACCAAGATGACTCTTATTTTTACAAGTTTCAAACTGTCACTTCATCTAAATTATGAAACAATGAATTGTAAGCATACTTTTTTTTATCAGTGATTCTCCACTGAGAGAGGTGTTGGTAAAAGAGGCAAACTCTAGGTTTCTTTGGGAAAAAATTTCCAGTTACACACTTCTTCGTACATGCGAATGTAGCTGTTAAGATAACGTCTTTTGCTGTCAGTGATGGACAGAATATGCTGGGAAAAGCCAAAGAGACAGATTGATCCCTAGAGACTCCAAAAATATAGAGCTGTCCAATCATTTTGGACTGTTGATGGACAGAACTGTGAGCTAACAAATCTGGGTTGTTTTATGAAAAAGTTTACGAAGGCAATAAACTCACTAGGGCCTTGTGGTTTGGAACAAATTCCCGATTCTTCTTTTGCTCTTCTTGTTTAGTATTTGATCTTAAGGAGCTACTGGAAATAAAATCGGACTTCCTCCTATTCCTCCATCGGTATCTGATGTTGGATGTGGTAAAATGAGTGACCCAGACCCTGAAAAGGGAGACTTCGGTTGGTATGCATCAGCCTTCAAGAAAGCAGGGCGAGATACAAGTATCACTCTGTATAATAAAAAGGGAACAGAAAGCATATCCAGGGAGTGATTGCTTTTTGCCTGAAGCACTTCCCAAAGAACATCTCAGGGCCTTGTGGTGGTTAATCTCTGTGGTCAAGTTGACTGGGTGGAGAGATGCCTCATGGATTCGCGGAGCACATTTCTGAATACATGTCTGCCAAGATGTTTCCAGAGAAGACTACATTGTGGGGGAGCCATGCAGAGGAAAGACCCAGCTCTGCCTGTGGGCAACACCATCCAAAAGGCTAGGCAGGGTTAGGATGGAGTAAAAATGGAAAACCAGGAAGACAGCAGGCGTGTGTAAACTCCCTTCTTCCCCAGGGCGTCCCTGATTGCTGTCATTGCCCGTGGACACCAGGCTGCAGCTTCTAACTTCAGCTTTTCCTTTTTTTTCTCCTGCTTTTTTTTTGTGCTTTTTACTTTATTTTTTTTAATTTTTTCCCCTGCTCTTTTTTTTAAAATAAGTTTTTTATTGTAAAAATATGGTACAGAGGGGTTACATTAGCATGAACAAGGTAATGAGTACATTTCTTATCAAACATTGTTGCCTCCTCCTTTGTTTTTCCCCTACCATTCCTTACCCCCCCCATCTCCACAACTACATCCTCCCCTCAAATTGTAAAGTTCGTTTTTCGTTGGACATAGTGTCTTGTACATCTCATTGTTGCAATGGGTCCACCTGTATCCCTATTTAAACAATTTGTTTTTTTCCTTCCGCTCCCCAAATTATACCAACATCAAATACAATGAAAACAGGGTTATACCGTGGTGGAGGGACATACAAAGCAACAAAATATTACATGGCACCTTATAAATATGCTAGAAACAGTAGCAAGAAAGAAAAAAACCACTTGTGTCCTTAGCTTGGGGTTCATTTCACTTAACATCATCTTACCTGACCTTTTCTTCTTGTCTTAGATACGAGTTATTGCAAATAAGGGAAACCATGGGACCTCTGTTTCTTTGGGCCTGGCTTACTTCACTTAATATAATGTTTTCCAAGTCTTTCCATTTCCTAACAAATGGGGCGATGTCATTCTTTCTGATGGAGGCATAGAATTCCATTGTGTATAACAAGCCTTTCATCCCAGAATCACCCCCGCCAGGCTCCACATTAGCTTCCGGGGTGTCAGCTGCACCAGGGGATGGTATCATTGGTCCTTCTTGTTCTGAGGCTTGTCCTCTCAGAATTGAGCAGCTATTGAGTTCTCTGGCTGCCCGTGGTTGGGGCTGCCCATGCTATAAGCCAGTCTAATAAGTCTCCTTTAAAATTATAGAATCTATACGTCCTATTGATTTTGCTCCTCTATGGAACATGATATAGGTCTTTTAGTTCACATACAGTGGCAGTTTCACCAAAAGCTTCATGCCAAAGTATTCCTGATGCAGTGGGTGAGTATAAGAATTGAGCTTATGCTACTTAATCATGGTTTTATGGCATTGTTTTCTATGAAAGAGGCCATGATGAGAGTCCAGCTATGTAAATGCTGCAATAAAATCCCTGCTTTTTATTGTTGTTAGTAAAAAGATACAAAGGATCCTCTCCCTTCTAAATGTAGATTTATTATTCTTCAAGTGAACACTTGGAGGTGGACAGAATCTAGGATGACCTCCAATAAATTTTGCCTCAGGGCATTCATACTTATGTAATATGTCTCCTCTTTCCATAAAGGCAGAGTCTGTGGTTTTCTTGTAACCAACAGAGGATGGCAAGGATAATGAATTGTGACCCTCTCCAACTAGATTAGCTTACAGGAGCCCCATCTTGTTAGACTGGACAGAGTCTATTTGAGGTTTTGATGAATTACATAGCCACTCTGAAAAGCATGGGTGGGAATTCAAGGTGACCTCTAGCAATCGAAGTTATCCATCACTCATGGCCAAGGAAAGGCTGAAGCCCTAAATCTTACAGCTGGAAGAAAATACATTTTGCTCCAAATCTGATCGAGGCAAGGAGCAGATTCACCTACCCAGTCAGCCTATCAGATGAGTATGTAGCCTGGCTGATAGATACCTTGATTACTGCAATCTCATTATTGGACCCGATAAAGCCAAGCTCATCCAGAGCTCTTGAAAGCTAGGAAAACCATAAGACAATTTCTGTGTGCTGGTTTATGATGCTAAGTTCATGGAAATTTTGTAGGCAGCCATAAATCATTAATGAAAGATTATAAAGGAAGTTAAAGAATTGATGTGTTCTAATGTTGCAGTTTTGATCCTTCGCTGGTATCTTTATTCTTCTCTTGCTACATAAAAGAAAGATTCATTCTGGACTCTGAAATAACCTCAGAGATGGGTGAACATGTGCCAAAAATAAGAGCATCAGCAGCTGCTGCCAGAGGCTTGGCATTTTTTTTTCTAACACTTGTGGCTCCAAAGACAAGTACCCAACGTTGTGCTGCATTGGCTGACTAAATAGGGTGAAACAGAACTTGCTTGTTAGGGCTCTGCTAGCATTCATTATTCAGACATTTTTTTAAAGACCATCTGCTTTCAGTGGACTGTCTCTCCATACATTGTTACAGGAATGTGACAGATTAATTGGAGGAAAGTACATTCTATCAAGAGATATTTTTAGGACAGGAAAGAAAAATAAACAGCAAGTGGAGGACTACAGCAGAAGTAGGGGAAATGTGACATGCATTTTGTAGATTGCTTATTCTGCAGTGTCTGTAAAACTGATTGGGCTGGGTTGCATTTGTTTCGGGTTATTTCCTCTTCTTTATTTTCTTCCTAAAATGTGGTCTACCACTCGTAGTCTGACACATTTGGGTTCATTTCTTTGCTGTATCATCAACTCTAGTTTTAAGTCTCTTCTTTTTTTGCCCCTCCCAATTGTATACTGTATAGTTATACTGTGCAATTTCTAATAGAATGGATTGGGGTAAACATGGGAAAAAAGTGAAGGAATACAAATTTAAAGAGAATAAAATACGGAAGGATTCCACAAATGCTTGGGAGTAGAGCCTGAATAGTCTTTGCAAGCATCAGAAAATATTTATGTAAATAGTGTATGGTTCATGATGTTTATCTGTACTTCTCATCGTTTCAGAATTAGAAAATTAAATGATTTGCAAGTTTAGCTGAAAATAAAGGTACTTCTAAGTTACTACAAACCTTATTCTATTTTTCCTCATTACCTCTATGACCTGAGGTTTGTCTTTTGGTAAAGCCAAGTCTCAATTTCCTCAAGTATGTATGGGGGTAGTAGAAACTTTTGGCTATCACGTGAAGTGTAACTACCCTGTGCTAATAATGCAAAGCTCAAAGAATGGTTTGAAGACTGAAAACATATACTTTTTTATGATTTCTGAGTGATGGTAAATACACAATAAATTCATATAATAATTTCTCTTTTGATTTCCTTTGATCTCTAGCTTAAGTTCTGATTATGTGAAAATAAGACAATAAAGTCTAGACAGTTTAGAAACTAGGTAGAAGATTCTAAAAATAAAGTATGGTTCTATCATGACAAGGTGATTGTATTAACATATCCATTTACAAATGGGTCTATTGCTTCCCTACCACCGTAACCCATAATTGTAACATTCAGGTGATGAGATTCATATGGCTAGTTCCTGAGACTATATATTACAGTGAATTCAACTGGGGCATTGAATATACACATATATTCAAACCATGGCGAGTTCTAGTTCCTAGATTCTAGTAATGCTTCCCATTGTTCTGTTATTTATTGTCACAACAATCCCACACAGAAATCCACTTTTTAATTATGTAGCAGAAAAGCTCAGAAAAAGGCATTTCATAAATGTAAATTAGAACTCTCATGTGAATTGTTTATAATGGTAAGTGGCCCGGGCCATTGATATATTCATCTCACTACATTTTTTTTGGGGGGGGGATTGAGTCTAAGCATTTAGATGTCACTTATTTAATAGACATATCCTTTCTCTCTGGTGAATCATTTACACTGTTTCAACCAACTTCCAGGCATGTTCAAATGAGTATCAAAGGATGGGAGACACCTACTACACAACACACAGTTATTTATCCCACCTGCCCTAAGTGTTATGGGAAGGCAGAATAATAAAATGTCGTCTTTGTAATCCAGGAGCCTATGATTTAAGTCTTGGGGTAGAAGAAACCATACACTGGCTCAAGGTACATAATGACTCAATTGATAGTTGGGCTGTAATTTCTGCTTGCATGCAGGAGGGCTGAATCAAAGATGAACTAGAATGGGAGTCATAGTGTCTCACAGAGGAGCAGACTCCAAAAGATTTTTATTTTTTCAAGGCAGAGTGAGATGTCCGTGTGTGAAGGATTCCTAAATATGACCTTTGGCCTTGCCATCGCAGGTTTAAACGGGTGGCAATATGTTGCACAGGGATGTAGTAGCAACATGAAAATCTAGGGGAAGGAAACTGCCAGCACCTGAATTGGACAACATCAGTGTTTTGCAGGAGAGCAAATCAGAGCTCATCCCATCTATGTTGCTAACTTCAAGGACTGACGGTCCAGGCATGTGTCCCTTCCCCTCTGACTTCCTCCAGGTCTCACTTTACATGTGCAGAGATTATCCTTGTAAAATCCTGCATGCTTTTTCCACACCCACCTTTCCCATAGCCCCCAACCTTAATACTTTTTGTTCAGGTTGTACTGCTTGATTTCTCTTGAAGCTCATACCAAGCCTATCTCTCATTCTTTGTCCCTGTCTCTCTTCTTTCTCTGTCTGTCTGTCTTTCTCACACACATACATGCACACACTTCTAATCATCTAGTTATTTCTTTTATGGGAGTCTAGGTTCTGTGATAACAAATATTCTTGTTTTAGTCACTTCAGGATCCACATAGAATTTAGAAGCTTCCCCCAGCTCCTAGCCCATTATTTTAAATGCTACAGAGTCACTGTTTAATAAATGAATACAGAATTAGAAATGTCTGCATTAAATGGCCCCATATTTGAAAAGATATTGAGCCACAGAATGGTGATTTGTGTATATTGACAACACTGGTTCCTGGGGTTTGGATGACTGGAACTCAGCATGCTTGGCAATTGCAGTCAAGCCACAGAGAACCTGGTTTGTGTCTGATTGTATATGGCTGATAGGAGCTCTCTGGTCTGGTCCTATTCCAGTGTCCCTTCCTCATTAATATGAGGCTAGACAATGGATGGAGAGAAAATGCCCTAGTTCTCTCACAGTTGCCTGTCACTGCATAAAGATAAAATGTATTTATTTTGAATGGTTACAATAGTCAGACTTACAGGGTGCAAGGGCTGAAAACCCATCTATAAAGAGTCACAATTACTAACGGTTTACCGAGAGCCATTGTGACAATGGAGAGCGATTTTCTGGAAGTGAATTCAGACAATTTTTGCAGCGGCCATTTGTAATAGTAAACAGTTTGCTGTTGGCCTCGAACATTTAGGGAGATTTATTTTTTTACCCTCGCCTCCTGGGGCTGAAGCAGGCAGAGCAAAGTTCACCTGGGAAAGGAAGAAAGGAAACGTGGGAGGCATAGATCATATTAAAAAGCATTCCTTTCTCTGTTCTCAAGCTAATGTGCCATGCATTGCTTCATTACAAAATGAGCGCGACATTAATGCATAATTAGGCATCACCTTGTGACAGGAGTACCGTTCATCAAACAATAATTTTAAGGGTTGTCATGGCAGGAAGCTTCTGGTTTATTCTTGGACATTTTTTTTAAGTGGTATAGGATTCTAGGTGATGAAGCTCTGAAAAGGAAGCATCAAAGCTTAAACATCTCCTCTTTGGCTGAAACAATCCGCCTATTCATTTTTAGAGGTTGTCATTTCTACTCAGAATTGCCTTGGGGCTTTTCTGTTGGGCTCCTCGTCAGTGGAAGTATTTCAGTCTGCTGAGAAGATGAGGCACAGGAAGTTAGGAAGTTTAAGTGTTTGGATTTTGTTCCATGCTTCTCTTTCTCCTGTCAAAACCTACACTAAGATTAAAAGTTCTTGTCTTTTGTTGTTATTGTTGTTGGTTGTGGGGCTTGAACTCTGGGCCTCGGCGCTGTCCCTCAGCTGTTCAGCTCAAGGCAAACACTCTACCACTTAAGCCATAGCACCACTTCTGGTTTTCTGAGTGGTTTATTGGAGATAAGAGTCTCATGTACTTTTCTGCCTGGGCTGGCTTCGAACCGTTATCCTCAGATCCCAACCTCCTAAGTAGCTAGGATTATAGGTGTGAGCTACCAGCCCTTGGCTTTAAGTCATTTTTTAAAAATTAGTTTTTTATTGTGAAAATACCATACAGAGGGGTTACAATCACATGAGCAAGGTAATGAGTACATTTCTTATCCAGCATTGTTGCCTCCTCCTTTGTTTTTCCCCTATCATCCCTTCCCTCCCATCTCCACAACTACATTCTCTCCCCTCCCCACCCTCTGCCTAAATTGTAAAGTTAGTTTTCGACATAGGGTCTTGTACATCTCTTTGTTGAAATGGATCAAGCTGTATCCCTGTTTAAACAATTCCCTTCTGCTCCCCAAATTATACCAACATCAAATACAGTGAAAACAGGGGTTATACCGTGGGAGAGGGATATACAAAGCAACAAAAAAAATCACATGGTACCTTATAAATACGTTAGAAACAATAGCAAGAAAGAAAAAAACCACTTGTGTCCCTATCTTGGGGTTCATTTCACCTAACATCAGCTTATCTGACTGTTTCTGCTTGTCTCAGACATATAGTAGTTATTGCAAATAAGGGTAACCATGGGACCTATGTTTCTTTGGGCCTGGCTTACTTCACTTAATATTTTTTCCAAGTCTTTCCATTTCCTAACAAATGGGGCAATGTCATTCTTTCTGATATAAAGTATTAAAATAACAATTTGGGGGATCAACATTTTTTAAATGGCCTGTTAATAAACCCCTCCAATCAAATAAATGGCACTTGGATAACTAAACTGCTTTGAAATTCATTGGTCTGAAATGACTCAATTTACTGTTGTCTGGACATTTTCCTCAGTACCCTACTCTAACAACTTTATTCTTGATGTCAAAATTCTTTATGGCAAAATCCCTTTCACTCCCACCAACAATGTTGCTCCCATGTTAGTCTCAGAACCTTGCTTTCCCCAGTTCTCTGCCTTTAAGAGTGGAGCATTACTGTTCAGTTGTAGCTGGAAGCCCCCTCTGTTTTTAAAAGAGGCCCAGTTGGCCTGTTTGATTGGAGCATTCTGATGCCTGGGCTCTACGAGGGCATTGGTTCCTTGCACAGTGGAGCTATAATACTGCTCACTCCAGAGAACAGGTGATTTCTTCCGGCAGTACAACTCCATTCTCCCAGGATGGCTAATGATCAATAGTCATATCTTCAAAGTATTTGCCATTTGTCAGGTGTAAGACAGGTGAGGAGAAACTGGGGAACACTAAATGGAGAAAAATAAGTTTTACTTTTGTTGGTGATGAGACTGGTAGTCAGTCCACAAGTGAAACATGAGAAGCTGAACCAAAAGTCCATAAAGTAGGGACAAATGCCTGCACTGCTTTCCACCAACAGGAGAATGGCTCCAGGATCCAGATCATAGGACTTTAGAAACAACCTGGAGCTGGGTGCCCAGGCCCAGAGTTCAAGCCTCAGAACTGGCAAAACAAAAACAAAACAGAAAAAAACTTGGAAATTGTTTGCAGCCTGCTAGTTGACTACTAATTAAATCATAACAATGACCTTTAAGATGTCTTTAAGTAGATTTAGGAGATCAGATTTCTGAAGGAGTAATTATGGATGTGTATAGGTTTTAGCCAATTAATTTAAACTATTAACATACAAGCTAAAATTAAACTAAGTGAAAAATTAAAATGATGTCATATGTGAATTATAACTGAGATAAGATGAAAGGGAAAACAAGCTAAAATTAAGATGAGTGCCCTTAAAATTAAATATCTGTCAGGTGCTGCTGGTTCAACCTGTAGTCCTAGCTAATCTGGAAGTTGAGATCTGAGGATCATGGCTCAAAGTTAGCCATGGCAGAAAAGGCTGTGAGACTCCAATTAGCCAGTTAAGAAAGTTAAGCTGTGGCTCCAATGGTAGAGCACTTGCCATGAGCAAAAAAGCTCAGGGACAGCACACAGGTCCTGAGTTCAAGTTCCAGGACTGACATACACAAATAAAAATTAAATATCTCCATAATTAACTTGATGTGTTGTTGTCCCTCACCCTTGTTAGTTTTGTAGGTTATGCATTGTATTCTTGACTGTTTTCTAGGTTTGATTTATTTTGCAGGGGGGAGGTAGGGGGGAGGGAGGGTAAAGCGGGGGTAGAGTGGCTAGTTCTAAATAAATCCCATCATCTAACATGACGGTGAAAGAACAAATTCCTCAGGCCCATTTACTTATAACCCTCTCTTAATTCTGTTTTTGCCCAATGTTGTCCTAATAAATAGGATACTTGTAGTTTTATAATATTGGATAAATATTGAAAGGGCATTTATGTGTATACAAATGACATATATCCAAGATGTCTTTTAAGTTAAACTTTGCTTTAAGAAAAGGCAGGTTCAAACAAAGGAGGAGGCTACAATGCTTGATAAGAAATGTACTCATTATCTTGCCCATGTAAT
>NW_012267220.1:7379432-7432605 GCF_000151885.1 Dipodomys ordii | reverse complement strand
GTAACCCCTCTGTACAGTATTTTCACAATAAAATTTTTTTTAAAAAAAAGAGAAGGCAGATTCAAAATGTTTAAATAGAGATACAGGTCGACCCATTGTAACAATGAGATGTAGAAGACACTATGTTGAAAAATGAACTTTAGTGGCTCAGTGGTAGAGCGCTTGCCTTGCATGCCTGAGGCCCTGATTTGATTCCTCAGCACCACATAAGCAAAAAGAAAAAAGCCGGAAGTGGCGCTGTGGCTCAAGTGGTAGAGCGCTAGCCTTGAGCTGTAGAGCTGAGGGACAGCACCCAGGCCCAGGGTTCAGGCCCCACGACTGGACTCCCCCCGCCAAAAAAAAAGAAAAATGAACTTTACAGTTTAGATGGGGGTGGAGGGGAGTGTGGTTGTGGAGATGGGAGGGAAGAGATGCTAGGGGAAAAACAAAGGAGGAGGCAATAATGCTTGATTAGAAATGTACTCATTACCTTGCTCATGTGATTGTAACCCCTCTGTACAACATTTTCACAATAAAAACTTATTTAAAAAAAAAAGAAAAGGCAGGGTCAGTCTTCTAAAGAAATCCGGATGACTGAAAGTGGAACGTGAATAATTTAGCTAAGTAAAGAGCAGGTTCTAATGCTCTGTTGTCACCTTTCATCTTGAGAACTCTACTGGACAATCTTTCATGACTTTATATTTTATGAAACAATTTCAAAGCCTTAACTGTTTTGTCTTTTTTGTTGGATAGAAGCTGTCAGTTTAACAAGTATGAGTAAAAGGGAAGAGCAACCTTTAATAGTATAGGTGTTTAAAATTAAGCTCATTATCTGTAGACTCTCCCCAGTCTCTTACTTTCATTCATTTTCCTAGCATCCTGAAAGGAAAGGAAAGAAAAAATTCAGATGAGTCCTTCAAAATCAGGGAGAAGGTACACTTATCTCAATCTTCCTAAGTTAAGATTAACCTTCATACTAGTTCATTCATTAAATTGTCACCAGAGAGAGTACAATAATAGAAAGAAAAAGAGAGCTATTCTCCCTACGCTGGAAAGCATGTGCTTAACAGGGACAAGAGGTACTTACCATTATTGTAATTTCAGAGAAAAAAAATTACCCTGATGAGCCCCAAGGACTACTTGAAGTGCTTGCTATGCACAAACTGGCAAAAAAAAAAAAAAAGCCAAATGCATTTTCTAGGACAGAGCACAAGATTCAGGGAACTGTTGCTTAAGAATTGGTGGTGATCAACTAAAGTGTGTCTTATTTCTGAGAAACCATCTCATTTCAAATATCTCAAATCACTTTGCACCATTCTTGAAAAGTAATCACCAAGACTTTCTTAAATTGGACCCACCGCAGATAGCCAAGGGCCACTTCATTCTCAGACATGCTATTTCCCATGTTTCCCCAGAGACCCAAAGTAGAAATCGACGTAAAAGATGTCGGGTAGACATATTTGAAAATTTACCAAATAAATGTCAAATTTTCAGGGAGCTAGAATTATGTGTGATTGTTTAGTCACAAAGGAAAGAAATTCTTTACAGTCATTTAATCTTTAATTTCTGCTTTTAGATTTTGGTGCTAACAGGGACTTGAACTCAGGGCCTCACATAGGTTAGACTGGTTTAATACCAATGAGCAATGCTTCTAGCCCTTTATAGGGTCTTTATAGGGTCTTGCTTTCAACCCCAGCATGTACCTGAGCCACTATCTACCTACTTCCCCATCATGGCTGAGATCACAGATGCATACCAATTCACCCAGCTTTCTTTCATAGAGATTGAGTCTTGTGGATGAACCACGGGCATCTGGCTTACTGTCTGATTTCATCAGGCTTCATTACTCCTAATGACTGAGATATGACTGGGATTTCAGTAAGCAAATTCCACACAAAACCCAGCCATTCATATATTAGTAAAACCAAAAGATTAGAAGACAAGGTAATACAATTCTCCTTAGAATAACATCAAAATATATCAGATATTTAGGAATATCTTTAAAGTGTGACGTATTCAGAAAAACATTTTTAAATGGACCCAAGTAAATAAAGGAAAACACTATGTTTATAGATTTTATAATCTGCTGTTGTTGCGAATCATTTATCTTCTAGTCTAGAGACATTTAGATTGTCTGTATGTCTATAGGCATCTAGATTATGTTGAGCTACCATCAAATACCTAATCTGCTTTGCTGCAAGGTAAAATGAGCATTAAACTCCTATTGAGTGTGTAGTACCTTATTATGAATTTAATGGCTTAAAGCAACAGTTAATTATCATATAGATGTGGAGGTCAGAAGTTGTGATGTGAGTTTAATGAGGCTCACCTCTAGGTGCTGGCAGTTATGATTCCTTCCGGAAGTACTAGGGGAGATTTTATTCCTTGCTCTAATTTCTAGTGGTTCCTGGCAGTCTTTGGCTTGTAGCCACATCGCTCTAATTGCTATTCTCATTGTCACCTTGTTTTATGCTCTTCTGTAGTCAACTCACCCTCTGCTCCCTCTTAAAGTGACACTTCCATTTAGAAGGGTGTATGTGGGTTATCTCCATTCAAGATCTTTAATTCTGTTTCTGAAAAAAGTTGCTTTTTAATGTAAATAACATCAGGAGGCTCCAGAAACCAAAGCCTATATTTTCAGATTATATTCAGCCTACTTTGAGAACTATAAACTTACTGAAATTTATATAGATATTCAAATAATCTAAACCAGATAAGATAATAATGAAAGGAATGAGAGGATTTATAGGACTTGATTTCAAACCCAGCCAAAGCTCTCATAATTATATAAATGGTTTTGGTGAAAGGATAAATAGCTGAGTGAAAGTTTGGGAAATTTTTCTTGACTTTTTGTCTTGACTTTTCTTGTTAAAAACCTTACTCTCCCGAGTCACAGAAACATACATATTCCCTGGAGTTAGAGAATGTTAGAGAATTAGGTTTGTAGCATTAAAAAAACAAAACAAAACAGAACAAAACTTCTCTTATTATTCTCAATAGTCAATGAATTTCATCCTCAGATAGTTACTTAAGCTTTGGTTCTGAGGGTGCAGTGGAGACTGCTATTTTCCTAAGCATTACAAAGAACCCAAAATTCTACATGGAATTTTCTACTACCACCTAATTGAAGTGTTTCTTTCTCTCAAAAGAGGTTGAGATCCATCTAATCTCTTCTTCTTAAAGAATGTTGATAATCAAATTTTACTAACAGAGTCATAAAGTAAACCTACAAAAATTTATACAGTTGGCATGAAGTTCACTGTCACCTGCTTTCAAAGGGTATCTGATGCAGTTGATCCAAGAACCAATCTTTGTTGGATGTTGCCATACCAAAAAATGTTGATTATCCAGAGAAAATAAAAATTTAAGTACTTGATCGAAGAGATAATCAGCAATTTTCAAATCATCATAGAGGAAAATAAAGTCTTCCATAAAAGCTAACTAAACTCTAGTCTAAGATACAACAACATGAGGACCCTATTTAACAAAGATGTGTTTGTATGTATGGGAGTCATGCTACTATTTTCATGAAATCAAAACCAAAGAGCAACTCTGAGATGATAGATGTGTTAATTTGTCTCATCATAGTAACTTTTTTTTACAGTGTATATATATATATATATATATATATATATATATATCACATTATGTTATATATCTTAAAGAAGCATAGTAAAGTTTATTTTTAAAATATTGTGAAAGAAATAAAATAAGACACTCAAAGCAATCTAGCATGGGTAGAAGGATTTTGATATTAGTCCTACTAATTAAAGATCCTGTGAGAAGGTCCTGGATCACATTTTCAACTCATTAGTTTAAGAGAGAAGCAATCAACTCAAATATTAATAAGATACACTGAGATTCATGTAACCTTAGAGAGCATCTCAAAGGCTTTATCAAAAGTTTTTTTTTTTTTCCATTTCATTTTCAAATTGGTGACCTCACTTAGGGAAACTACTGCTATTTGTTGTTTGTTTCACTTGGGCAAAAAAGAGTCCATGCTATGTGATTATATCAGGATTTTGAAGAAATTTAATATGTTTACAAATAAAATATTCACAATTGTTCAACTCAAGTAACTTTTCAGAATATTTTAGATTCATCTGGAAATGCATGTATCTGATTTTTCACAACTACCTCTTCCCAAGCTAAGCCTTCATGTTGCTATTCAGCTAAGTTTGCAGAAGTTTATTAAAAATACAACCAAGTCAGCAAAATAATATTTCATATCTTTTCTCAATGCCAGTATTGTAAATACACAGTCACTTTACCTCAGACCATCAAGATTTAAGTATATCATTGCCTAGTTGTTCATGTAGTGTGAAAGTCTTCCTCTTGTTAGTACAAGATAAAATTTAGTATTAAAAATAGTACTGTACATTAGAATTTGAAGAATTAATTTTACTTATGAAAAGAAAATGGAAACAATTTATTTTTCATAGAGTGATAATGAGAGGTATATTCAAATAGATCATTGAATACACCATGTATATTTATTAAAATAAATGTAAGCCAATTAACGTTTAATTCAAGTAGGTAAATGAAGTATTTGCTAATACCCCTTTCTATTCTTCCAATGTTCCATCCATGTGTACGCTCAATTTTTCTTGGTAGGATTAAATTGCATGTTATGTTAGTTAAGTATAACATTTCAATTATAAGTAGTTCTTATAGCTTGATATAACAATGCAGATATTTAAATAAACAGCTTTTCTTTACTACTATTATTAAAAAAAGTCTCAATAGTAAAAGTTTAAGAGCAGTGGCAAGTGCTGTGTAAATCTTTTATCTATAAAAGCATTTATTCATCATCATAGACTTACGAGAGTATCTATTATGTAGGTAAAAAGAGCAAAGGTCAAAGATATTGATTAATTATGTAAATGTTCACAGAGTTTGTAAGAGGAAAGTTGGACTTGGGAACTTGAATTTTTATCTTTTATCTTTCTTTCTTTCTTTTTGTCGGTCATGGGGCCTGAGCTCTGGGCTTGGGCGCTGTTCCTCAGCTTTTCAGCTCAAGGCTAGTGCTCTACCACTTTAGCCACAGTGCCACTTATGGCCTTTTCTGCTTATGTGGTGCTGAGGAATCGAACCCAGGGCCTCCTGCATGCAAGGGAAGCACTCTACCACTGAGCCACCTTCCCAGGCCTGAATTTTTAATCTTTCTTCACGTGGAAATAACACTGAAAATATCGGCAATGCTATTTAATTGAATTAAATAACATAGATTGTGGTGCAAATCTCTATTGTAAGATGACAAGTTAAATCTAATATTGTAAAGCCAGAAAGCAAATGAAGCTTTAGCTCTTTCTTTAAACGGATAGCTTCTAGATCTCTATTTCTTACTCTGACATTTGTCTGAAGCCACTGGACAGCTGTCCTTTGAGGATCCTTCTGCAAAGGTCAAAGAGGGAGCTTGTTCTCTCTTCTCTCATGTATCTTTATTTCCAGATGTCTGTTGTCAGTGGTTCTGGGATCCTTAAGTTACCCAGGCTGAAATACAAGTGGGATTTCGCCCTCTCTCTTGCATTCTATATTTCTCATTTGTCAAGTCCTCTTGATTATATATTTTTCAAATTTTCCTTCTTCTCTGACCTTCCTGTCATTACCCTTAATCAGGCTACTTCTATTTCTTTCATGACATACGATTTCTTTTAAACCCTCAACCACCACATTACTGAATCCATCGCAATTTTTATGAATCACTACCTGGATGGTGCTCAACCATGTTAGCACCTTCTGTGACTCCATTTTTCCTTCTTTATGGCATTGCCAGATAGATTACAGAGTTTCCAGTTATATCTAAATTTGACATTTGCATGAATATATTAGAATTTAAACAAAATTTATTACTTTTTAGAGCTGGAAAAGGGATTATATTATTGAATAAACTAGTTATCATCCATCATATGAGTTTACCAATTGCTTTAGTTTTATCCAGTACCTGTATGGTGTTATCTTTCAGTGCAATTACATTATTCATTGCTGCACAAGATGAACTCCTTCTCTGTGCTTTGCTTCATATCGTTTGTTGATGGCTGAGCCAATGGTTTTCCCTGGACAGAGACCTCCAAGTAGAAGAACCTCATAGCCCTTGAGTTGTGCTTTTCTTACTCTATTTATTCCATTTTAGTTTATTAATTATGAATTACTTAAGAACAGGGCCCATGACTTTCTCATTTTTAAATGTCATCAATTTACATATCATCCAGATTTAAATATAGTAAGCACTCAATATTTTTTGAGTATATTTGTAAAATAGTAGCAAAGTAGAAAATAATTATTCCTTGTCATATGTGCAGCATCTATTTCCCATAAAACTGAAAGATTAAAAATTAGAGTTACATTTTACAATTGCTAACTGCTGATTTTGCTTCTGTAAACTTGCTTGCGCTAGCACTGACCCTTCCCCCGCCCTAAAAATAAGAAATTAAGTAAAAAGTTTCAGAGTCCAGATGCTGGCCCCGGGACAAGGTCTATGGTCATAGATAAAGAACAAAGGAGTATGTTCTTCTAAGTTCCTGTTTAGAAATTCCCCAAATGGAACCCAAGTTAAGGACCATCTGGCGAGTCCAGCAAACTAGGCCAAATGTCAACCAATCACAAGCCGGTAACTATGTGAACTCCCATCCAAGGTGACCACTCCCCCTAGACTTGCCCCAAGCCAATCGTTTTACAAAGAGTGTTACAAAAGTTCCCGGGTAGCAAAATGATTGCTGGAGTACATAGTGAGTTTTAAATGGACCAATCCTGGGAAACCTGGTGTTATATGCTAATTTTGTGGTTTTTGCCTTTAAAAATGCCTGTAACCACTGCTCAGGGCTCTCTCTCTTGCCCAGGCAGAGAGTCCATTTGCGCAAACGCTGAATAAACTCCTCTTTCTTGTTGCATCTACTTGCTTGGAGTCTTGGTTTCTGGGGCGCCCTCCCGTAGACGAAAGTATCCCAGGAGTCTGGGGTCTTTCAAAACAAAAATGCCCAGGTAGGATATATGTCAAATGTGTCAATAATAACTTGTTTTATGACTAGCATACTAGAATATGTTGAAATAGTTCTTATGCATTTCCAAGAAACAATCATATAATCTCTTTCCTCCCTCCACAGGAATTTATGTACTTTTAGCTTTGCTGGAACTTTACTATATCTATGTATCTCTATCTATTTATCTATCATCTATCTATCTATCTATCTATCTATCTATCTATCTATCCATCCATCCATCCATCCAACTATCTTGGTCTTCTCCGAGGCCTCATATATGCTACTTTCCAAATCCCTAGGCCATTATGTTCTAACAATTTTGAGGTAGTAGATGTTTGACTATTTAGAAAGAAAAAGATGACATGACCATAGATAGCATAGTTGGCTTGTAAGGCTAAGTGGAAGAGTGGTGGCAGTGGCAAAAGGCACATCTCAAAAAAAACTACCTGAATTTGGGGAAAGGAAGGGAAAAAGACAAATCATTTAAATAGGGATACAGGTGGACCCATTGCAACAATAAAATGTACAAGATGCTATGTCCAAAAGCGAACTTTACAACTTTGGCGAGGTGGGGGGTATAGGATGGGAGGACAGGGATGGGAATGGGAAACAAAGGAGGAGGCAACCATGCTTGATAAGAAATGTACTCATTACCTTGCTCATGTAATTGTAACCCCTCTGTACGGTATTTTTACAATAAAAAAACATATTAATAAAATAAACTACCAGAAAGAAAAGTAAAGTTCTGCACACTTCTACAAAGCATGCATTTGAGACTCTTTCATTGTATACTTTGATTTACCAAATGGTGGAGGCTCTGTGGAAATTCCCATCCTCAGTGATACTTTTACTCATTTTTCTACCAGGTTGTAGAGAATACTCTTAGTAAATGTCAGGTTTATTGTATTCCAACTCAGAAAGATAATAGATTATTCCTAACCTGACACAAGTAATAAGTTGAAAGGCAGCTTGGGTTTAGTCCTTTGTGGACATGCTGGATTTGTTTGCTGTCCTTCCTCAAAATGATTTACTCTTGATTTATTGACTATTTTTCAAGAACACAGAGGTAAGCTGTGTGGTATTAGGCTAAGCAATGCCTAGGAATATAGTCTGGAGTTGTTTTGGCCTCATCAGTATGTAAATCACTAAGGAGACTTCGAAGTCCCACCAGCAAAATAGTCAGAATGACATTCCCTTCACTGCATATGCATGAAGCCATGGCCGATAAATTCCTTCTCCAAATGTGCTCTCTTGCTGCATTATTTATGGACTTTGAAAATGGGAAGTTGACTCCTGCTGTAATTTGTTGGCATTATTCTCTTCCTGGCAGGGGGTTGGTGAGCTGTAACCTGATCCTAGATGGAAAGCATTTAGCCCTTCCTTCACAATCAAATTGTTATTCCAGCAAAATGGCATTAATTTTTGTATTTCGGTGCCTTTGCAATGTTAGAAGTTGGATGTTCAAGTGATGTGTTGCCTGCTTTTGTTGTCTTTACAAACCTAGAAAAGTTCTTAATATACTTCTTTACGGTGCTTTTTAATTGAAATTGGAGTTTAACATTTTTAAGGCATGCTGCTTTATCAATGACTAATTCTCAGAACTCTGGAGTTCAAGCCCTTCATACCTTACGTCTCCTTTTCTGTCTTCATTCTCTCAGTGCTATTGAGAGTCTCCATAGAGACAGAAAAAAATACTTAAGAAAATTTAATGTAAAGTACAACCTTCCCCCCTCCCCCCAGAGAGCCACAAAAGGGAAAATGTCTTTCTATAAGACCGAAGTGGAATGCATAAAATAATTGAAAGGTAGAAGGGGTTGTCTATAAATACTCAAAATTTCACTGGGGAATATATACGTTCTTTTGACCTAAAACTTGAATATCCCCTTTTTTAAAAAAAGGGCATATTAACACACAATAAGGGACTGAAGCACTATGCTCAAGCTAAAGAATCATTTAATAAGCAGTGTGAAAAATCAGGGATATAGAGGGTAGATGTGACAGAGGAATAAGAAGAGAAAATTATCTTCTTCCTGTAAACAAGCTTTTCCATTCCATCTGCCTTCTTTTCTTTTCTTTTTTATTTTGAGACAGCCTCTAGCTAACAGTCCAGACTAGTCTGAAATTCACAATATAGTCCAGGCTAACCTTGAACTCTTCATCCTTCTGCCTTTGTTTTATGAGTGCTAGGATTACAGGTGTGCACCAACACTCACACCTGCCTTATCATTTTATAGACTGTTTTCTGTTTTCAATTCTATCTGGTTCTATTTTCCATCATGTGTTATATTGATGGAGTCATATCCTTGAATGTTAGTTTTCCTCTTTCTTTCTCTGGCATACATAATTGAAATAAAATCCTGAAATATGGTATTGAAATATGATGTCCTTTCTCTTTTGTATAGAGTTATTTTTTATGTTGTTGGGAAAATCTGAGTTCGGTATCATGCTCTTTGCTTGTGTTTTTTTGTGAGCACTCAGGTCTGTGTAAAAACATACCATGTCTCCAGTCCAATTTTGTGGGAAATATTGAGGATGTGACATGGATACATCTTTTATTAAGACAAAGCAATCAACATCTAACTCCAAAGCTATAGTAGAAATACACTAAGTTTCATCCCCCACCTGTTTTTCTGCTACTACTATTGTGATCAGATTTCATAATCCTGACCCATCTTTAGGATAATTAATATTTCCTTCAGTATTATTGTTTTATAATTTATTATGATGATTTCTTCAGCATAATTTCTAAGTGATAAGGAAAGAACTCCCAAACGTCAGGCTCTCTGTGTTTTCTAGATAAACAATCAACTCTACAAGAGCCACTTCCTAAACAAGGCCGCCAGTGGCAACAGGGTGTTTTAGCCTCAACAATTGTTCTCCAAGATGTTCATCCAACTCCAAATGCTGAGTAACAGCTTAGAGATGGAAGCAAATTTTCTTTTTTTGAATGCACCACTTTTCTAGAAAGGTCAAGTTTTAGAAATATTTGTACTACTCATTCTATTTTGGGGGAAAACTCCTTTTCTATAAAGAACTATAGTTGATCCTTTGACGTCCTTTAAATCATAAATAAGTGTGTTTGTTTCTGTCTGTATGATTCCTTTCATTTTCTTCTTAATTGCACATTTCCTGAATTGGAGTTGACCACACTGTGATATACAGCTGAAAACCTGATGCTCTTTGCACAAATCAGTACTCCGGGGAACCGCGGGAGTAATTCATTCCTGCATTGCTGTTCTGCTATTGTTCTGAAGAAGGAAAACTTGTTCCCTAAGGAACATTTTTTTTCTACAAATGCATGTTCTTGGTTGAATGAAACCTGAAAACTCTCTTCATGAAATAGTTTCTGAAAGTTCCCAATAATTCTTCTTTAAAAAGTAAACTTCATGCAAGACACACACACACACACACACACACACATGGGAATAATATAACTTAGAAAATAGGTAACCCAAGATATCAAACATGATTATATTGCCCACAAGCATTCACATTTTGTTTTATTTCTTTCTGTGTGTACATATGTAGAGTATATGTGTTGCATTTTTGACTCACAAGAATTTTACTAAAATACCATTTTAGTAATGATTCTGTGAAAAATCATTTTAAGAGTTGTGAATTAAGTAGTCTAGGGATATATCAACTTGTTTCACTATTTTTATATTTAGTTTTTAATATATTTTTTATTGTAAAGACACTGTACAGAGGGGTTACAGTTACATGAGTAAGATAAAAGTACATTTCCTATCAAACATTGTGACCCCTCCTTTGTTTTTCCCCTACTTTTTGTATTTAATTTTATAACATGTCTTAGAGCTATATAAGGAATGTACTTTACAATGTTGTTTTAGCTGATTATTTCCTTAAGCTAGATTCCTAGTTGGAAACTGTTAGGAAAAAACCAAACCAAGTGCAAATATACAAACAAATCCCTAACATGGATGTGTATTTCCAAGGGGTTTTTCAGAAGTGTGTTAGTACTTAACTTTTCACCTTGTCTATTAAATTATTTTCTTTTGGTTTGTTAGGGTTAAAAAAAGTAGCTTCCTGATTGAAAGTGATTTTATTTCATTATTGGCAATATTCAACTTTCTTGGTTTGCTTATCAGTATTCCTCCGTGGTTTCTTTTTCTGTGAATATAGTTTATATTTTCTAAATGCTGAAGTACTAGGTCACAACTCTTAGCTCTATATCTACTTGAGGGCTAAAGGAAAGAGTTCACACATCTATGTTTTATGAAACAAAAGAAGTCTCTTAGTTAAGCATTGCACAGTATGTTTGTAATAGAAAAAGAAAACACCGAAATCTCTTGGTTAAACATTGCTATTTCTCTAACTGAAGACTAGGAAGATGATAGTTTTCATTAAGTACACTTCTCAAATAAGATGCTAAGCACTAAACAAGCACTATAGTATAGCTGCTGGTCCTTCACAGCAGGTATTTAAGAATCATGGATGAGACAGTTTTTGAAAGATGTTTACCAGATGATTGCTTGTCTACTTCTCTAACATAATTGTTTGAAGAAATTTTAGAAACATCGGAATTTGTAAAATGAAATTATAGTGTAATGCTTTTCAAATTGCTTTCCTTCATTCCACTATTAACTGGTTGATGTTAAGGCATTTAAGTATCTGAAAGAGGTAGAAAATTAAAGTTATTTTTTGGTTATCTGCAAGAAAATGAGTCTGATATGGGTACTCCAATAAGAAAATGCCAACTATAGCTGAAGATTTCAGATCTCAGGCTTTATTTTTCCTTATTTCACATTTCTTGGTTACCTAGAAATATAGATTTTTAAGCTTCTCAATTTCGTGTCTTTTAAATTCACGTCACGCCTGTAATCACTTTTATCTTTCTCCTTGTGTCCATCCTGTCTCCCTGCATTTTCAGACCTCCAGTGCTCGATGCTTGGTGAATGGTGGCTAATGAGTTATCAGCACAACTGTGAGGGTAATTCATTTTTCAGCAGTCCTGTGTCACTGGCAGCCTTACAAGGCACACAGGAAAGCTTTAATCTAAGCAGAGAAGCTATTGCATGTTGAAACTTTTCAAATGTCTTTGAGTAAATACTTAACTTTTTTACTGAGGAAACTTGTTTTCTTTCTGATCTTTAAATCCTCCAAATATTTAACAGAAATCAAGATTACTTTCATAAGATATATATATATATATATATATATATATATATATGTATTTTTTTCCTTCAGTGACTATTGTAAGATGGTTGTCAGGAAACTTCTTTTCCTTCTTCTCCAAGAACTAATTACGCTGTTTCTTTTAGCACATAGCATAATGTAGCAATCGTCCTCTGACCAATGTCACAAGAAAACATCAGAATATCATGTGAAGTAGAATTCTGTCATTTAAATCAGTCCCCAAAGTTTTAATAATGAGACTTGTAAGAGAGGGTAGGGAATAAACAGAAAAGGCAAAGATCTTCTAGTTAGAATCTCATGTAGTTCTCCATGAGATAAAAAGTTTTAAAGTATGATACAGTCATTTTTCTTTGGCGTATTCTTTGCTTTTGGTCTTCATTCACTTTATTTTTTTAAATAAATAAAATTGATCCAAGCTAGTATAGGAATAGAACATTTCACATCTCAAGCCCTCCAAGAACTGAAAATCTGCATCTGTCAGTGTCCTGTATTTCCCTCTCATAGTTCTGCATCTGTGTGAGCAGGAGCAACATGTATGCCCACGAGAACTTGTTTAGGCTTTTAAAAAAATTAATATATTTTTATCTAAAGTAGTTGTGCCGAGGAGTTGGCATTCAAAGAGCAGTTATGAATACAGTGCCTCTTGATCAATGTCACCCTGTTGAACATCTTCCTCACCTATCCCTCCCCACCCCCCCTTCCCTCACTTTTCTTTACTTTTAGGTTATGTATTGAAATTTTTGTCATTTAACAAAAGCGATTTATGTGTACAATGCATCTTGATCTGTGTCTCCCTTCTATATCTTTACCCTCTTCTGCCCACCCCTCTACCTTGCTCAGTTCTGTGGCATAGACAATGCATTCTTGCCTGCATTCCACTCATTTCCCCAGTTCATTCTTCGCTCTCTCTCTCTCTCTCTCTCTCTCTCTCTCTCTCTCTCCCCTTGCCCCTACCCCCACCCCATCCCTTTCAGTTACCCATTTCCTGGTACTTATTTTGTTGGGTTTTGACTTACTTTCCCCCCCCCCTTATCTCTTTAAATGCCTATTTTTTTATTGTGAAAATACCATACAGAGGAGTTACAATTACATGAACAAGATAATGAGTACATTTCTTATCAAGCATTGTTACCTCCTCCTTTGTTTCCCCTTCCCATCCCTTCCCAATTCCCCCCCCCCATCCTCCCCCTCCCCCACTCCTGCGCCAAAGTTGTAAAGTTCATTTTTCGACATAAGGTCTTGTTCATCTCATTGTTGCAATGGGTCCACCTGTATCCCTATTTAAACAATTTGTTTTTTTGGGACATACAAAGCAACAAAAAAAATCATCTTATAAATATGTTAGAAACAATAGCAAGAAGGAAAAACCATTTGAGTCCTTATCTTGTGGTTCATTTCACCTAACATCAACTTAATCTGACTGTTTCTGCTTGCTTCAGACATATACTAGTTATTGCATATAAGGGAAAGCATGGAACCTATGTTTCTTTGGGCCTGGCTTACTTCACGTAATATAATTTCTTACTTTTTCTAAAGAATTATATGATTTGAGCTCTCCATAGCATCTATTATACTTCAGTTAATTCATTTTAAACCACTTGGGTGCCTCCAGTGTGTACTTCTAGGTTTATAGGCACATTCTAGACCCCACAATTGACGGAAACCATGTAACTTGTGTTTCTTTGGGTCTGGCTTATTTCCTTTAATGTAATTTTTTCCCCCAAGTCCTTCAATTTCCTTGCGAATGGTACAATATCATTCATTCTGATGGATGAGTAAAATGCCACTTTGTATATATACATACCTTCTTCTTTTGAAAGTAAAGATCTACAAAATGTAAATGCTTCAATTTGATTCTATGATATGGTAATACTGTAGAATGAATGAATACTTTTTCCCTCATAATCCACTGTCTATGTTGTTGTGATCTTGCACCTAAAGCAATATCACTGCACAACTAGGTTATGTGAAAGATCACGCAGTGCTGTCTGAGAACCACAAAAGGACATCGAGACATCCAACAACCCTTGAAGAAAGGAGTGTCTTCTTTTATTAGCTTCTCTCCAATAATAATAACGCGTAAGCTTTTCTAAATTCTGATTCTGCATTTTGTATATAATATTGATTAACTCCAGCGAGTGAAAATGGTGTGGGATGGTACTGCATAGAACTCTGTTTCATTGTTAAGGCTAATAACATAACTTACTGGATTCAACAAGAGGTCTAAGCACTGGTGCTCCAGCTTCGTGCCCCTTGCTCTTCCTTCCTGAAACCAAGTATCTTGGTGAAAGAATAGCGAACACAAGGTTCTTTCAGAGTCCGGTCTATTTGTTTATTTATTTGCTATCCATTTCTTTATTTTGCTGGTACTGGGGAATTAAACTCAGCCTGGGCACTGTCCCTTGGCATTTTTGTTCAATTCCAGCCCTTTATCTCATGAGCCACAGCTCCATGTCTTGCATTTTGGTGGTTAATTTGAGGTAAGAGTCTCATGGACTTTCCTGCTCAAGTTGGCTTCAAAATGATGATGACCCTCAGATTTCAACCTCCTGAATAGCTTGGATTATTAGTCTGGGTCATTATTGCCTGCCACCCAACCTATTTTCCACTTCTCTTGCCAGTCTCCAGCCATTTTTGCCTTAGATCTTCATTTCTTCTGAGTTTATTTGCTTAGTACAGCAGTGAGAAACTCTGTTTGGTGAAAATGTTTACAATTGAGAATTTTTCATAGTAGTGACATATGCTTTTGTGTTAGCTTATTTTTGGTAGTTATTTTTATTTTTCTTGTTCATCAAAATTATGTGAATTACAGTAAGTTAAAGAGAAAAAAATACGAAGTGGAGTTTTCAGTTCCAACTTGAGAAAACAGATGACATATGTGTTCAGTGTTTTAAAATAGGAAACTGACAATTAATATTTATGAGATATTTTTCATATGCTATGTCAGATTATGCGATATTTTCTAATTAGGACATATATATCCTGATTTACATTGATTTGCATAGTTTGAAAGGTGATGTTACATTCAGTTGATGTTGTTTTAAAAGTGAATAGAGCTTAGAGATTGAATCAGAAGTTCAAGTTCTGATTTTAATGTTACCTAGTTATGATCCTAATTAAGTCTTTTTTTTACTGTTCATTTTCTTTTTCTGCAAATTCTTTATTATGATTAAGTGATTACATAAGTTCACAGTATTGTGGGATAGTGATGTGTAGTTAAAGTCACAAACACATTCTAACTTTCATGGGGCAAATTGTCTATTGTGGTCTATAAAGTTTATGAGTTCTATGAGCTTTGACAATACAGTTATTTCTTCCACATCAGATGACATGTACATTCCTTTCCTTTTGCATAGCATCAGCTGTTCCCTCTTTTCCACTCGTTCTTAAAATGGGTTTGAACCTCAGTCTCCTTATTAGTAAAGTGAAGAAAATATCATGTCTTATTTACCTCAATACTGTTACCAAACTGCAATGCCCGTAGAAGACATTTTAAAGTTTGGACAGCCCCATAGTATGTTAATTTCTGATATTCAATTTTATCATTAAAGAAGAATTGCTAAAGAAAGCATCAATGGTGTAGGGAGACAGTGAAATGAAAATTTCTGTTCCAAAGTAGAAAATACAAAAAATCTTAGGAGGCTAAGGAAAAAAGTTTTTCTTTCTCAGTCTCTGAAAGGTAACTTTCAAGAACTATGTGTAAGACATTAAATAGAATGAAGATGTGGCAAGAAATGACACTTAGTGAAAGGAAGTGACCATCAGTTCATAATTATGTACTGGCATTCACATAGTTATGGAGTCAGTTGATAATTAATGGAGGGAAATAATGAAACTGGAACCTTTCTGAGATTTTTTGCTTAGAACAGAACGTCAGATAATTCATAGAGATGGTCTATGAATTGTCCTAGAAAGGTAATTCAGTAATGCAAAAAATACTTTAAAGTTCTAAAATAAAACAGTGTTTAATTTTATTCTGTGTATTCCACTATTTCCATTTGATAATAAGTCCATCTCAATATTTGGTAATTGGTTTTCCTGCAAAACTCCAGTAGTCAGAGAAGTCAAACTGACGTGTATTTTACTTTCGAGAGAAAATGCACAGACAGATCTAATTCTAAAGGAGGTATCGATTCCTTAATAATTATATACCTCTAATTGAATTTTTATAATCTGCGTGGAAGAAACTCTTATAGCAGCTGTAGACTCATCTTATTTTTATGCTTGCAATAAACAGCTAGCAATTCAGCAATGCTTTAACAGTGGAAACCTATGGGAATTTCGGGCACATTATTGTTTTCCCTTTAGTCTCCTTAGAGTGTCAATTTGTCTTTCCACACTTTGTGAACTCCACAGTAGGTGGCTGTAACAACATAAGAAACACTTGCATTGCTGAGCTACCAGAATTCGAAGCGATGTTTGTTTTATTTTATTATTGCCTCTTTATTTTTATAGATGAATGGGAGACTTCATAGCCACTGTTAACTAAGAAAATGAATGGTTACATACAGAATCTGAGTTCTGAATCCCTTTGCCTTCTTAGTGGTACCCAAAAATGAAGGTAATTTTACATATACTATATCTTAATACTGTATATGAAGAGTGAGTGAAATATTAATAAGTGACTTAAATAAAAAATAAAATATAATGAAAATGGTTAATACAAGACACAGGAAGAATATGGCCAACAAACTAGAAGTTTAAAGTCTCTTGGTAGAAAGAAGTTAAAAAAGGGCCATGTAGCCTAATTTAAATAAAAATCACAGTGCCATTTCTAGAAGCCTGCAAAGATTGGACTGACAACATTGCATGCTTTTGGATGATGTATATGTTTGTAATCACATGAGGGCATGAATCATGGCATTTAATTCAAACTCCATAAAAGTTCATAAAAGTTCCCACACTCCTTGAGTAATATTGACTTTTTAGGAACTATTAAACCAATGAAATGAGTGTGCGGTCCATTCTGTTATTTGTTGTTTATGAAATAGCATCCAGTTTATTTGTCTTACAGAAAGCCTACTTACATGTTTCAATATTTCAGAACCTTTAGGTTGAACAAGTGATATTCATCAATAATTTTTTTGTAGTTTAGAAGTTTAATTGATGTTACTGTTTTATAAAATAATATTCTACTTATCTATCACCTATTTGTCTATTTATCATCTATCTATCCGTTATCAAATGGAATGTATCATCTATTATTATTCTATTATCTCTCCATCAATGTAGCTAGCTAACTATAGATCTAGCTATGTATCTATTTATGGCCTATTTATTTATGGACTCATCTTGTCTACCTTTAATCCCCCTTAAAAATCCACTTTCAGATTTTTTAACAATGGAATAGAATCTGTACATGAGTAGTGTGTCGTGATATTAAGTCAGATAGAAGAAAAACAGTACTAGCAGGTACATTAGGACAATTGAGCTGAGTACAAGTACCATCAAGCTTAATGTTTTGTCAAATGTTGGCAGAAAATAGGAAGTTTTTGTCATCTCTATTACCTTAAGAGTTTCACAGTGGACCATAGGGACCAAAAGATGTCTTAGAATCATACATTCTAAAGTATTAAAAATATTTAATAGGTAGAATAGGAGGCTACAGGTATTTTTTATTTTCATAGTTTGTCAATTGTTACTAAAGTCAGAAAATGAGTATGAATACAAACTAGTTTTATAATCAGACAAATAGCTAGAAGTAAATTATGCAATATGTCCAAATAGTTTTTTTTAAAACTTTATAACATAGTAACTTCTGGAAATATTTCTAAAATCAAATTATTGAAAATATAAAAGAATCATATTCATTAAGTACAGAACTAAATGCTTGAAAAACAACTGTAAACACAAGATACTATATTGGAAATGAACTTTACAAGTTGGGTGGGAGGGGAATTGGGGAGAGGGAAAGCGGGAAAAAATGAGGGGGAATAACACTGAAAAGAAATGTACTCACTATCTTACTTAAGTGACTGTAACCCCCCTGTATATCACCTTTACAATAAAAATGTAAATCATTTAAACCCTAAATTAAAAGTCATTTAAGTCAATTATTCTACAATCACCAAATGGACATCATAGTCTGAAAACAGTAATTATAGAATCTTGTATTCATAGGGGATAGTATTTAATTTTTAGTGATGGGCTGGGAAGGTGGCTCTGCAGTAGAGAGTTTGCCCCACATGCATGAGGCCCTTGGTTCGATTCCTCAGCACTACATAAGCAGAAAAAAGCCAGAAGTGGTACTGTGGCTCAAGTGGTAGGATGCTCACCTTGAGCTGAAGAGCTGAGAGACAGCACCCAGACCAGAGTTCAGGCCCCACGACCACCAACCAACAAACAAACAAATAATAAAAACATAATTTTTAGTGTCGACCAACAAACAAACAAAAAAATAATAAAAACATAATTTTTAGTGTTAATTTGTAGCGCAAAATTGAATCTACACCCCTTTGGGGAAAAATGAAAAAAAAACCCAAAGTATTAACTATAAACTGGATGTGTAACCCTAGCTACTCTGGCTGAGATGTGAGGATTTCAGTTTGAAGTCAGACTAGGCAATAAAGTATGTGAGACTCTTGTTTCCATTTTTTTCTTTTATTGTGAAACATGCAAACCAAAAATTGTGCTTATTTACATCATTCACAATTTGAGTTTTGGCAAATCTTTACTTGAAGAGTTTTGGCAAATTCTCACTGTGGGCTTTTTTTTTTTTTTAAGGCTGAGTTGATATGACTTACTTAACATAATTACTTATTCCTCTTAGGACCACTGCACAGTCCATTAATCTAATAATGCTGGTTTTCCACCTTGAATTTTTAAATGAAAGAGTTCTTGAAGGGTCATGAGAAGTACAAGCACATATGACTTTGTACTTTCTCAGTGAAACTCAGACAGAATAATTTAATGAGCCGAAGAGACAGTTGTTAAGTAGGTAGGCATAGTTGGCCTGACTGCTACAGAAGCTGCTCTTACTCGTCTTGGATGCTTTTTACAGTCATTCAAAGAGACTAGAAATGTCAGACAGCACATCAAACAGATCACTGGCCTTTGTATTTTATATATGTGACCAATGGCTTTCAATTGGGTACGATCTACTGTGAAGTCTGAAAATGAGAGTCCAGCCTATACTCTTTTCATGATTTGAAAAGGTCCAGAGATGTCACTTCAGCCTGTGGCATCCCTTCCCCAAATTGCCACTGCCTGTCTTTGTGGTTCAGATAGAATGTGAAGATTCTAAGGATTCCTAGCTCTGAAGTCATTTTGTTCTTTCCAGAATCACACCTTGGTAAGAAAAACATAATGAGATAGTTGATGATATTTTTTAAATGAATATTTTGTTCTCTTAGAAGATGGTGAGATTTTTTTTTTTTGCCCTAGCACTATTTAAGACAATGATTATCTATTAGCTTATTATAAGCATTTAACTCAGCCTTAATTCAGTTTGGTCTTTGACTTAACTATCTGTATTTAAAATCACAATGCATTTAAAACATGATTCCAATAACGTAAAATTACTAGCTATGGACTGTGGGAACATTTTATGAAAGAGATACTGTTGAAAATGTTCCTTTAATCTCTTCTCCCAACTATAACCACTGGTCCTTTCCCTTCTTGCTGCTTATGATGTGATTGGGATACCTGCAAGTCTCCCATCTTGGATTCATGAGGAGGGAAACCTTCCCGTAAGTAGGGAAGAATGGGAAAGTTGGATGACTGGCTCTTAGATAATTCTAGACTGCTCTTGGGTCTTGAACTTGATCATCTCCAGCATTCCTCTTTTTTAAAAAAATTTTATTTTATTGTAAAGATGCTGTACAGAGGGGTTACAGTTACGAAGAGTAAGGTAATGAGTACATTTCTTGTTGAGTATTGTTACCCTCTCCTTTGTTTTTCACCTACCATCCCTTACCTGCCCCTTCCCCCCACATTCCTCTTACATAAAGAAAATAAACTCTGTTTATGCCACTATTGTTTGGATATATTTATGTTACTTTAGTTTAATGCTTTCAACAGTTGAAATTGTGTTCCTGAAAGAAACAAGTGATAGTTCAAGTGGGAGAAGTTGAGAGGAAGGATAGAGTCATTTCTATGTAGCATTAAAGTAGCTGATTTCATAGACAGGAATGTGGATTAGAAGAGAAGGGTGCTGATGGTTCACACCTGTAATCCTAGCTACTCTGAAGGCTGAGCTCTGAGGATCATGGGCTTTTTTTTTTTTTTTTGGTCAGTCGTGGAGCCTGAACTCTGGGCATGGTTGCTGTCTCTCAGCTCTTCAGTTCAAGGCTAGCGCTATACCACTTGAGCCACAGCACCACTTCCGGCTTTTTCTGCTTATGTGGTGCTGAGGAATCAAACCCAGGGCCTCATGCATGCAAGGGAAGAACTGTACCACTGAGCCACCTTCCCAGCCCTGAGGATCAAGTTTTGAAGCCAGCCCGATCTACTATGAATTACCAAAAAAAGCTGGAAGTGGAGTTGTGGCTCAAGTGGTAGAGCTCTCATCCTTGAGCAAAGGAAGCTTATAATCAATGCCCAGGCCCCTAGTTCAAGCTCCTGGACCAGCCAAAAACAAAACAGAAAACAACAACAAAAAAAGATGATAAGGGTACCATTCACCATAGAGATTGTTTGCATTTGGTGACATATGACCTTAACCAGGACCAAGATACCTCTCCAAGGGCTTCAAATGGTTGCTTTACCTGGCATTTTCAAGACTCACAACTGTGTTGGGCAAATACCTTGCTGTACTTACAGATATTTTGTGATTCAAGAACATGATTCATTTTCCTGGAAGTAAATTTGTCAGACTACTGACTTTACACAAAAAGAATATTATGGCTTGCCACTCACTCTCTGATTTCTAAAGCATAATGATTGTTTTTTAGTATTTGCCCATATAAAAACCAAAAGCCATGTTTTGGGCCATGTGTAAGAAAAAGAGGAATGCAATATGCTGGCCATCTATTCTGCCTGCTGCCAGGGAAGTTCTCTCTTTTGATGCAGTCATCAAAAAAGTCTGCAAAGACTGCATGAACATAGGTACAAGAAGGAAATTCAATCTTATTCTGGTGGCTTTTTTAAAATCAAGAATTGACACAACTCAACCAATACAAATATAATCTATGAGCTTTGTGATAAGTACTTGATAGGATGATTTGATGTACCACCACTTTTGTTTCATGATTACATTTTCGTATTAGGAGAAGGAGAAGCGGAGGCTCATGAGGTTAAATGAGTTCTCTGAGATTGCAAAACTGACAATTGTTGGAAGCAATATTCAAACCTAAGTATGAGATTTGAATCCTCTTTAGATTATTATCATTACATTCTACTGTGGTTGGTGGAATGACGTCCCCTAAGATATCCTTGTTCTTATTTTCAGCACCAGTGAATATTCTACTTTACACGATTAAATTAAGAACACTGAGGAAGAGCGGCCATCCTGCATTCAGGACGTGGGATAGAAGATAAACTTTCCATGCTATGAGAAAGGAAAATGTGATTGACTGTGGGAAAATGGTCAGGAAGCACACCTTCTTTCGCTTTGAAGATGGAGAATACACCCACGAATCAAGGAATGAGGCAGCCTCTAGCAGGTAGAAAAGGCAAGGAAACATCCTTCCCAAGCCTGTACAAGTAACATAGCCCTCCTGACACCTTCCTACCAATCCCTCCTGGACAGCTGGGATTACAGCTTGCTTGCCTTGTTTTTTAAGGTAGGGTCTTACCAGCATTTGGCTTATGTTAGTTTTGAATGGTAATCTTCGGATGGCCATCGATCAAGCCAGCTGATCAAGCCAGCTGAGAGTATAATCATGAGCAAGTGTACCTTGTTTAACTCGGCCAAAATTTTGCTTATTTGAGAAAAGCTGTCTTGTCTTGTCATGGCTGTTTGTCACAAGCACTTATCAGACCTATTTATTTCTAATGAAGTGCCATTTTTCCCTTGGGAGAAACAGCCCTCATGCCCTCATTCTGGGAGGTTTTTAAACAATGAAATATGGACCTTGGCGTTGTGATGATAACCGCTTTCAATTTTAGTGAGAAGGCTGAGAAAACACAAGAACCGGATCTGTTTAAGACAAAGATGTCCAACATGAATGAAATTTGGGTTTGTCCTTGCTGGTCTACAAAGGACAGGCTGAATGCCTGGTCAGACAGGAGGCCCCTTGTTCATCCGAATAGTGCTCTTGCAGGACTGGAAGTGAATTAGGGATTTCGAGCAAGGGGAAAACAGCCTTCTTCCACCTCCACTGCAATATTTGGGTTACTAAGCAACAAATTTCTCCTATTTAGCAAAGCCTTAATAATGCTGGCAGCACAGTCTTAGAAAAATGCTTCCTACAACTTCATTATGACTAGCACTCTAGCTGCATTGCATAGGGAGCACTGATTAGGGATAACGAAAAGTAGAGTCAGTGCTCTTTGTGCACCTGCATCTAAAAGACCAAATAAAGTATTGATTTGGATGAATCTAATGATGGTCATTTTCTGTGTTTATCTGCTCAGAGCATTCATTTCTACCGACAAAGAATATTAGGGCATCCCACAGGTAAGTGTGTCTTAGAATATTAAAGTCTTAATAAACTCTTAATAACTCATGCCTGGTCACAAAGACACAAATATGACATAGGTGTCACTAATTCTGTTGACATCTGGTATGCTCTAAGAATGATTTTGGAAAGGTTGAAGATTAATAATCACCTGATTCCTAAGTCTTGTATTTTTTATTTTGTTTTGTTTTTGGTTGGTCATGGGACTTGAATTCGGGGCCTAGGTGTTATGTCCCTGGGCTTTTTCTCTCAAGGCTAGCACTCTACCACTTAAAAAAAAAAATATATATATATATATATATATATAAGTTTTTTATTGTGAAAATACTAGTGGTTACAATTACATTAGCAAGGTAATGAGTACATTTCTTATCAAGCATTGTTGCCTCCTCCTTTGTTTCCCCTTACCAACCCTTCCCATCTCCCCCCTCCCCCAGCCCACCCCTCCACCCCCAAAGTTGTAAAGGTCGTTTTTCAACATAAACCTCATTGTCTCCTAAACCTCATTGTTGCAATGGGTCCACCTGTATCCCTGTTTGACCGATTTGTTTTTTTCCTTCCCCTCCACAAATTACACAACATTAAATACAGTGGAAACAGGGGTTATACCATGGGGGAGGCACATACAAAGCAACAAAGAAATCCTCTTATAAATATATTAGAAACAATAGTGATAAAGAATAACCATTTGAGTCCTTATCTTGGGGTTCATTTCTCCTAACATCAACTTATTTGACTGTTTCTGCTTGTCTCAGACATATACTAGTTATTGCAAATAAGGGAAACCATGGGACCTGTTTCTTTGTACCTGGCTTACTTCACTTAATATAATTTTTTCCAAGTCTTTCCATTTCGTAACAGATGGAGCAATGCCATATTTTCTGATGGAGATATAGAATTCCATTGTATATACGTACCACATTTTCTTGATCCATTCGTCTACTGAGGGGCATCTGGGTTGGTTCCATAGCTTAACTATGGTAAATAATGCTGCAATAAACATAGTTGTGCTGGTAGCTTTAGTATGGTCTTGTTTGTGATCATTTGGGTAAATGCTCAAAAGTGGGATTACTGGGTCATAGGAGAGCTCTATGTGGAGTCTTTTGAGGAACCTCCATACTACTTTCCAAAGTGGTTGAACAAGTTTACACTCCCACCAACAATGCAGTAAGGTTCCCTTCTGTCCACATCCCCTCCAGCATCTGTTGTTATTAGAGTTCTTGATTCTAGTCATTCTAACTGGGGTGAGATAAAGGGGCTCCAAATAGGGAAAGATGAAGTAAAACGCTCCCTCTTTGCAGATGACATGATCATGTATTTAAAGAATCCCACGGACTCCACTCCCAAATTACTCAAGCTGATTCAAAACTTTGGCAAAGTAGCAGGGTATGAAATTAGCCCTCAAAAATCAATGGCTTTTCTGTATGGCAACAATGAGAAGAGCGTGGCTGAAATCAGAAAGCAACTCCATTCGTAATAGCCCTACAAAAAATAAAATACCTAGGAATTAACCAAAGAAGTGAAGAACCTCTATAATGAAAACTTTAAAAACCTGAAAAAGAAAATCAAAACAGAACTTAGAAAGTAGAAAAACCTCCATGCTCCTGGATTGGAAGAATCAACATCGTGAAAATGGCAATACTTCCCAAGGCTATCTACAAATTCAATGGGATACCTATCAAAATTCCAATATTCTTCAAGGAAATAGAAGAGGCAATCCAAAAATTCATATGGAAAAATAAAAGACCCTGAATAGCAAAAACAATCCTTAACAGAAAGAACAGCGCTGGAGGAATATCAATACCAAATTTCAAACTCTAATACAAAGCCATAGTAATCAAAACAGCTTGGTACTAGCACAAGAACAGACCTCAGGACCAATGGAATAGAATTGAAAACCCAGAAATGAACCCACAGACCTATAGCCACCTAATCTTTGATAAGGGAGCTAAAAAAATAGAATGGAAGAAAGACAGCCTCTTCAGCAAATGGTGCTGGCAAAATTGGTTAATCACTTGTAGAAAACTAAAGTGAGATCCTTATATATCACCCTGCACCAGAATCAACTCCAAATGGATCAAAGACCTTGGAGTCAAAGCAGATACCCTGAAAACATTAAAGGATAGAATAGGAAAAACCCTAGGTGTCCTTGGCACAGGCCGAAATTTTCTTAATAGAGACCCAGAAACAACAAATCAAAGAAAGGTTGGACAAATGGGATTGCATAAAGTTGCAGAGCTTCTGCCTGGCAAGGACATCGCTAGCAAGATCTTGGGAGAAGATCTTCACTAGCCATACAACCGACAAGGGTCTCATATCTAGAATATACCTGGAACTCCAAAAATTAAATCCCCCAACAACAAATCCTCAAAGAAACAACTGCCCAATTAATAAGTGGGCTAAAGACTTAAAGAGAAACTTTTCTGAAGAGGAAATAGGAATGGCCAATAGACACATGAAGAAATGCTCAATTTCTCTAGCAATAAAAGAAATGCAGATCAAAACAACATTGAGATACCACTCTACCACTTTGAGCCATAGCATCACTTCCAGTTTTCTGGTGGTTAATTAGAAATAAGAGTCTCCTGTACTTTCCTGCCCAGGCTGGCTTTGAACCAGGATCCTCAGATCTCAGCACCCTGAATAGTTAGATTAGTGTGAGGCTAGTTCCTAGCTTCTTAAGACTTTTGAAACTTGAGAAACTTCCTATATGAAGATTTCTGCAGGAAATCCAATTTGAGTATTTAGGAAGTTAGTTTCTAGTGTCCTGGTTTCTCATGCAGAGAAGTTACTTCTAAGGATTACTGCTATTGTTGATTTTCTCTTGGCTTTTCCTTAAAACTTTTTTTTATTGTAAGGATGATGTATAGAGGTGTTACAGTCACATATGTCAGGTATTGAGTACATTTGTTTTTGAACAGTGTCACCTCTTCTTTCTTTTCTCCCAGTTTTATTCCCTCCAACTGCTCCTCCTCCCCAAGTTGTACAGTTCATTTTCATCATAGTGACTAGTGAGTATTACTGCTGAATTAGTTTATCTTTTGTCCCACTATTTCTGTTCTGCTTCCTTGTCCTGGCTTTTGATTTTCTTTGTATTTACCCTTGCCTTTTCTTCAAAGGATGTAGCTTCAAGAGTTAGCATTGTGGAGCAGAGGTTAAAGAATAATGTGCTATAAATAAATCCACAATACCCAGGGTCAGAATCTTTTCAAATGTTATTATTGACTAACAAGTGACATTTGTGTCAGAGCATCTTATATTCACAAAACAATTTAGAAGCATCATTTCATTTTGTTGAACCATCCTTTTTATTCATCTCTATTCTGAAACTCATGGTTTCAAGATGAGAAATATTGAGTATTTCTTTCTGCCATTTCTATGGTGATATATAGTATTTAGAACATAAGTTGTGAGGAAATTTTAATTAATAGGGGAAACAATTACTTGGAAAACATAGAACCAAGATGACTTACTTTTACCTTTAATGGATGCATAATAATTTTACATATTTATAAAGTACAGTGTGCTAATTGGATATGTGTATACATCATGATCAAATCAGTGTAATTACTAGTTCCAATCTTCTTAAATGTTGATCATTTCTTTGTGTGTGGAAGCTTCCAATTTCTCTCTTCTGTCTGTATATAATAATTTGTTGTGAACTATAGTACCCCTACTATAGAGTACTAGAATTTGCTGCTTCGGTATAACCTATCATGCAATCTCCCTCTATCCTTCCTTTTCCTGCCCTTCACATCCCTGAGTGACAAGGGATCATTTTGTAGTTCTGTTAAATCAAATTTGGCCTTGCAACCAAGTTGAATTCTTAAAAGGCCAGTTTTGGTTCTCATTACACCAAATCTAAAGAAAAGATTAAAAAAATTAAACATACCAAATTGATGACTTTTTCAGATAAGGGAAGTCAAATAACAAAGCAGTATACTACATGGGATTGGCTAGCAGTGACAACAGGGAAAATACTTTTCCTGTGTTTTATTTCCAGTGAAGAAAAACAGAATGAAAAGGACAAAGTCTGCTTATTTAAAGTTATGACTAACATTTGCTGGGCAGGTGCATTACCACTTGAGCCAGTTTTTTTTTTTTTTAGATAGGATCTCATAGTTTTTTTCCTTCCAAGCTTGAATTCAGAACATGATCCTTAGCATATGACCTGTGTAGCTGGGACCACAGGTATGCACTAGCATTGCCTGGTTTATTGTTTGAGATGGAGTCTAACTCTGTTCTTGGCTGGCCTTTATCTTCAATCTTCTACTGAAGTTTCTGGAATTCTAGGTATGAACTATCCCACTTGGCAAATTTTCTTTGTAAAAAACAAGGATTACACAAAACCTACATTGTATCCGTAGATTTGATGAACTGCTTTCATTAAGCATCACACGACCCTAATGAAATCCAGTATGCAATTCCAATTTTCTACCTGCCTTTAGAAGTTGTGAAATCCTCCTCATGGCAGTGTGTTCTGGGGAGCATGGGAAAGAACGAAAGAAGGTACTTTCTTTATTATTCTTCAACATATGCCTTCACTTATTCTGCAGTCAATTTGCGTAGGTCTATTGCCTTAAGGATTATATGTATGCTTTAGGAATCACTAGCTTGGACTTAACCTGTGTGGAATCTAGGTGTGTTTAGATAGATGTCTACTTATTCTACATCTGTACTAGGATTGAAGAATCATTTCAACATTTGGCAAGTGCCATGCATAAAAACCAAATTTCCTTTCAAATCCTTTTCCCTGGGAGGAAGGAAGAACTCTAAGGCTCCCACTGCTTGCATCTGAGCCGTTGGCATGGCCCTGGAGCCCTCCTGGCCTTTCCTCCAGCAAATATCCACTTTGCCTCTTTCATTTCCTATTAAGCTCAGAAGCCAAAAGGGTCTCTTTATGGGTAAGCCTACTGGGTTTGCCACATAACTCAACACTGATTCTTTTTAAAGTTCTTCCTATTTTACCTGCAATAAAAATAAGAAAAATGAGGTTCTCTTAGAAGGTTCCAGGAGGCTAAAATATCTGAATATACAACTCACCCCTCACTCACTGTGCTTGAGCTTCAGCGATTTCTTGTGCTGTTCAGCTGTTCATGGAGCCCAGGCAAAAACTGTCCCTGAGGGCACTAGTCTTGCTTTTCCATCTGCTCTTCCTTCCTAGACTGCTTTCCCCTGGCCAGAGTCGACTCTCACTAACATGAGCCATTAGACTTTCTTTTTCTTGACCAAAACGTCATGGATATGGTTTATGTATGGACAGTTTAAAAGCTCACCACATTTCCCCTTCCACATACCCTATGACTTTTTGCCTTGGAGCATTTGCCAAAATTTGAGATACTCTTTGGCAATGCTGGGGTTTAAACTTTGGACTTTTCTAGGCGGGCACTCTACTGCTGGAGACATACTTCTAACCTTTCTTGCTCCGGGTTTGATTAGGATCTCACTGTTTGCTTGGCCTGAACTGTGATCCACATGTTTTTACACATCTTACCGTAGGTGGTTGACAAACATGCATTAAGATGCCTAATTTTTTCCTATTGAGATGGGTGGGGAGGGCAGGTCCATGAATTCTTTTTTATTTTTTGGCCTGGGCTGCCCTGGAACTGTCATCACTGACCTCATCCTCTTGAGTATCTGGGACAAAGATGTACAGTACTGCACCCAGCTATTGGTTCAGATGGGGTCTTGAAAATGATTTGCCTGTCTGACCTTTAACTATGATCCTTCTAATCTCTGGCACTGGAGTAAATGGGATTGCAATGGTGAACCACCAAGCACTGAGCTCATTGCTCAATAATTAGGGACTATCTGTCTTTAGCTTGCAAATATGTTTGTTCTCTACTTCCCCTTCTGCCCCACCCCAGTACTACATTCCCAGAGCCTATGAGAATTGTTGGCATATACTGGAGCTCAGAAAACATTGTTTTTCAACATTCAATGATGATTGAATACATATTTAACAGATTGGGGGACTGTTTTGCTTAATATAAGTTTGGCCTTGTCTGATGGATGTGGCATAGGAAAACTGTTTTATTTACCAAAAATATCAATTTGGTAATTTCACAGAAAGTATATATGAACTATGTCCAATACTTGTCCCATGTTTCAAATGGAAGCATTCTTTCCCTAGAAGGAAATTATACAAGTGAACCCTCTCAAATCAAAACTAAATCTGATTTTATAAGCTTAGAATCAAAGCAGGAAAAAAAAAAGCTAGACAATTTTAATTGATGATGTGAAGTAGTATGAAGAGCTCACATCTTCTCCAGAGGTATCATCTTTTCCTTCAAGTGTCAAAAAATGTTAACTTGCTGTTGTCATTAGACATGATTTTTAATATTCTCACAGTATCTCATAAGACATCATTGTTTTCCTCCTTTTGTGGACATAGGTGTGCATAGGTGTGTTGCAGCTTTTTTGTATGATAAATAAAACTCTCACAAAAATCCTTTTGCTTAAGTATCTCATAATTACATCTGTTTTCCCATAATTAATGAATAAACGTGAATCAACGTAAGAGCATTTTAAAGATTGTTGTTACATTTTGCCAAATTGCTTTCCAGAAATATTCTTTCAATTTTCACTCTAGAATAGAGAATTACAATATTTCTTTCCCTCACTCCCTGCCAACAATAGGAATTATCTTTGAAAGGTAATTATCATCCAATTTGTGTCTTATAATGTATCTATTATAGTAATTTACACTCTTTAATTATTGGAGAAGTTTAATTCTTTTCATATGTTTCAGACATTTAAAATTTTATACTGTTTTTTGCCAACTTTTCACTTAATTCTTACTGTTTATCATTTTTATTCAGATACTCAACTCATTTAATAACAAGTTTGCCAATGTTTTGCTTATCAGTTGTGTTGCAGTAATTTTTTTCTGGTCCATTTCATTTAAATATTCTTTTAAAGTGGGTGACACTGATCAAGACATACTGTACTCATAAGCTGGCATTTTGAATTGTTATTTCTGCAGGAAGTCCAATTTGAATATTTAGGAAGTTGTTTTCTAGTGTCCTGGTATTAAGGCAATAATAAAAATAGATACAATTTTTCATGATATATAGTTATATCTATCATCTATCTGTCTTGTCTATCTGTCTGTCTACTAATTTGCTCCTTTATGGTTTTCTTTTAAGGATTCTCCTACTGTCTCAAACTTTTAACATTTAACTCCACCAATCATTTTGACTTTCTTTGGCCGCTGTAAAAAAAAGTCTTTAAGTTGTATTAATGGCCATTGTAAAAACAAAGTCTTTAAGTTGTGTTAATTGAAAGCCCCCCCTCCCCTTTTTTGTGGGAACGAGCTTTCTCCATACTGGTGGGAGTTGGTAGGGCTGGCTGTCTAGGCAGAGAGCCCTGGCTCTTGGCAGCTCTAGCGCTTCAGACAATAAACACATCAAAAGCACAGCTCACCTTCAGAGAGTCTCTGAACTATTTGTTTTATCCTGGGACTGAGTTCAGCCTAAGCTGATTTCTCCCAGGAGTCCCTTTGTTGTGTGCTTATTAAAGGAAGATCAGAGTAAGTCAAGCCAGGAAAGATGAAGACCTTTCTTTGAAAGCAATGTTTTGAAGTAGGGGATGCATCGTAAACTTTTTTTTGATGAGCTAAAAAATGACAAGAGTGGTGTGGCTTCTTTTGCTTAATTTCCAGCACTCTTTGAAAAGCATCTCTTAAATAAGAGCATCTGGTCTTTCTTGGTGGGGAAGGTAGAGAGTTGTCGAGTAATGGGCAGGCTTGAGACTGACTATGTGTATGTGAAAGAGGAGAGGGAAGGAAGTTTCAAGGCAAACATCTTTTTTTTTTTTTTTTTGGTCTAAGACCTAAGACCATATATAGGAACAGGAAAGCCATCAGAGGTATGAAATGAAATGGAGATTGAATAATAAATGCCAATAGAAAAAGCAGGAGAATAATGCCATTCAGAAGTGCTCATATACTTTTCCTCCTGAAAAAAAATCACCACTTAAGGTATAGCAATGACAAAAGCTAAATTGGCCTGCATAAAAAATTAGGAAAGAACTTGAAGGAAGAATTGAAGAAAGAAAAGTTGGTATTTTTTTTGCAATACCCAAACAAGATAAATATTATCTTTACTTACGGTTGAGATACCTTAAATTCAGAAAGGTGGTATTTCTTGTGGTATTGGGCTTTTAATTCAGGGGCATTAGCTTGTCAGGTAGGTCCTTTACCAATGAGACATACCTTCAGCTCAAAATATATGCAATTAATTCAACATTCACTCATGATGAAAGCTAAGCTGATAATATAAACCAATTTCCTTCACCTCATAATGAAGCTCTACAACACTGTTCTAGTTGGAAAGTTGTAAGAAGCATTCTTTTAAAACTAAAGATAAGAAAGAGACATCTGTTTCCCCATTGATTGCTTTTCAATATTGCCGTTAGCTAGTATAGTTTGGGCAATAAAACTAAATAATACATATAAACAATCCTATGAATTGGGAAAAAAGGAAATAAAATGGTCCTTCTTTGAAAAGAATTTGATTGTACACATAAAACTACCAACAGGCTACATAGACAAATAGAAACAGCAGAACTTGGCAAAGATTTGAATCACCTCATAACCAATGGATGACTCTACACATGTAATGAACATTTGAAAAGTCAACTTAAAGGAGAAGGCACAATTTATAGTGGGAATATAAACTATAAAGCATGTGAGGAATTGTTTTAGACCATTTGGGCTTCTACGACAAAATACTGGGTAATTTGGAAGTAATGGGAAATTTATTTCTCATAGTTGTGGGGGATGAAAAGTCCAACAATAAGGAGTAGGCAACGTTGATGTAGAGTAGCGGCTGGCTTTCTTGTTTCCAAGTTTGTACCTTCTCACTGCATGCTCATGTAGACTATGGGTAGAAAATGGGACCAGGGGCCTCCATGGAGACTCGCATATAAGCACTAATCTCATTCTTTAGAGTGGAGTTGTCAGAACTTAACTAACATTCTAAGGTTCTACTTAATACCAGCACACTGGATGTTATGATATTTTTCTTTTTTTTTGGGGGGGGGAGTGATGTCAATATTCAGACTACAGTAGTAATTAACCTAACAGGAATTCTTCTGGGTTTTCCATGGAAAACTATAAACATTATGAAAACAGAAAGCTTTAGTCTACTTGACATAACAAATGGAGAAGTGGTACAAAATAGAGTGAGATAGAATGAGATGAAAAGCTAGACATATAATTAAGATGAAATTTGAGTGACAGAGTAAATGTAGGGTATTCTGAAAATAATGTATAGATCTGAAATAATTCTAATTAAAGTCCTAGTCTGTTTTGTATGTATGCTTTAAAAATTTTGGTGAGCTTATTCTATATCCATATGAAACAGCTGAAGTAGACCAGCTCAATTTTAATTTTTCTGTCTGACATTAAGAATAACTTTTTGTTTTTAAAATTTTGTCTATTTTTACACCTCATCTTTGGAATATATTAATCATAATCATTCATTTATAATCCAACCATAGTTATTGATTTAATGCAGTAAAATGGAACACTATGAACTCATTGCCAAAGCCAGTAACTAGAATCTTACAATAATGTACTATATTCAAATTATAAATGCAGTGAATCCATTTAAAATCACACCTTTGAAGTAGATTCTGTTAATATTGTATATTTGATGCTCCTCTCCCCTCATCCAGGAGAGACCTGGTAATAGTTTTTGTTTGTGGAATCTCCCTTCCTTGTGATCTCTTCTGATTATTCTGATTATCAACTATAAATTGGTGCAAGTCTCCACCACAGCTAAGACATAAAACGGGAACAAAAAGCCCATTCAATCAGATTTTCTTCTGAAGGAATTTGAAGGCAGGAATCATCATCTAAGGATAGAGGTTTTCTTAATGGCAAGAAGTGACCTATCTACCTACGATTTCCTGTTAATGAGAGTTTCAGCTTTGTTCAGCCTTCTGAATTCCTAGGTGCTATGTTTTTACATTCTGTGAAAACTCAATAGCCTTCTAAAAGTCAAATTCTTTTCTGTAAAGTTAGCTGGAATCAAGTTCAATTGTTTGCTTATTTGCTACTAAGAATTATAGCAACTTTTCTCTCTATTGAATTCACTGTCTACATGATTAATGACTCCACTTCATAAATCTGTGGATATGTGAAGTCTAAGTCCAGGCTTACCAAATGTAGCTACTGTTCTAATGACATAATACTCACCCCAAGGAAAACTTGACTCTACTGAAAATTCAATTTTTCTAACTCAAATAAGTGACTAGATATTTAATTTTCTTTGAACATTTTATCAATAAAAATGCAAGATATAGAGATACCATGGTGTCTCTGACAAGAAACAGGATCTATTTACTTATGGTGGAGTGCTCCATTTCTACTTAACAGGTAAAGCTTTAGAGGCATATTTGGTTGCATCCGGCTCCTTGGACCCCACATATAACTGTTTTCCCTTTCTTATAGGAAACAGCTGGGAATAACAGACTGTTGCATTGTCTGCTACAATAGTATGTCTCCCTCTACCCTAGATAGTCTGCCTGTCTGTGGTACAGGATAAGCCTTTGTCATATCTCAAATTTATATTTTAACAAACCCTCTTTATTTAGGAATTCTTCTTATTTGGATACCTTCGTTAAATAGTAAAGACAGACTTGCTATGAAAAGGATGAAAATTGCATCTTTATAATTCACATCCCTATCTGTGACATGAAAGGTAGGCTTTGGAAATTAGGAAAGGAATTTAGAAGATTGCTTCGCAATGAGTTGTATTGAACACAAATACATAAACTTTACTTTCAGAGAGGTGGAAGGGCACTTTCTTAGAAAACTGAACTTCCAAGGGACCACATGGACCATGTAATATTTGATCCATCCTCAATTCCAATCACACACAATTTGGATGACACAGTGATCTTTCATGAGAATCAGCCTTGGGTGTTGTCTGGGCCAGGCCAGAGAAACAGAGTATAGGATGGCATTTTGGCATCCAATGGAGTTCCCAGAGTTTGTCAAGGGAAAGCAAGAGATATAAATGTAGTAGGCAAATCCCACAGTGGGAAGTATGAGAGCTTGATGAAAGAGTAACTTCAGGTGACAAAGAAGCTAGCAGTTTACTTCCCAATATTCAGAAGCTATCAGAGGAGTCATGACTACCTGGCAGGCATACTGTCACAATTACCTATGTCAAGGGACTGCAGGTAGTAAGTATGAACATTATCTGATTCCCTGACTCTGAGAGGGTATTAGCTCACACTGCTGCCTAAGAAGCATGTGTGGATGATAAACTGTGGAGATCTTGTCAGGTCACTTCTCAGCAAAGCGTCCCATGATTTTGTACCTAATATCACTTCACTCTTTGAGTTTGCATAGTACTTTATGGCTACTGTATGAAAATTGCTTTGCTTTCTTTCTCTTGTGGTATGAAGCTTATTACTCAGTTATAAACTGACAATACAGAAATGTCTTCTTTTCTAAATTTTATGTCTTTCACTGGTCCTGGCCCAGTATCAAAATTTTAGGACACATTAAAAATGCTAGTTAAATGAATTGAGATTTGATGATCACAAACAATCACCATTTAAAATATTTTTAAAAGAAACTGCGGGATCTGGATTTAAATTTGTAATATTACTAAGACAAATGAGGAGAAAATTCCTCTTAATTTCAATAAGAGCTTATTTCAAAATGATTTGACCTGCTTCCTTTAGAAAATAAGCTAAGTTTGCATGTCGAGGAGATCATTTTTATTAGCATCATTTTATGTGGTTACATGTATATAGCTATTGAGCTATTATGAACCTCTACTAGGACTATCCTAGACATATACTAATTATTAAAAATGAGGGAAACTGTGGAGCCTCTGTTTCTTTGGATATGGCTTTCTTCACTTAATATGACTTTTTCAAAATCTTTCAATTATCTTATGAATGGGGTGATGCCATTCTTTCTAATGGAAGCACAGAATTCCATTGTGTATACATACCTCATTTTCTTGATCCATTCATCTACTAAGGGGAGTCTGGGTTGATTTTCTTTTTTCTTTTCTTTTTGTAGTGTACTCTATGAAGTTATTTCTTTTGTCTTTTTTTTCTCCTTTGGTTTAGTACCCATGATCACTGTTCTAATTTTGGTACCCTTTGTCTTGTGTATAAGTTTATCTGATTTGGGGAAGGGAGAGGAAATCACAGCAATGGTGGGACAAAGGGTGAACCAATGCAACAATGATACTCACTAGACACTATGTTGGAAATGAACTTTACAACTTGGGGGAGAGAATAGTGAAGTGGGGAGGGAAAGCAAGAGAAAATGAGGGAGGGGATAACATTGTTCAAAAAGAGATGCACTTATTACCTTACTTATGTAATTGTAACCCCTCTATATATCACTTTTACAAGAAAATAAAAAAAGAAAATGAGCTAAGTTAAATACATTTACTTGAGTATTTCAGTTATTTTTTTCTGTTATTTTCTCTTTTTAGAGTTGTAGATCAAACTCAGGGCCTTGCACTTGCCAGGCAAGTGTTCTTCCACTGAGTTAAATCTCCAATCCTAAAATATTATTTCTAAACATTCTTCTACAGCTAGAAAGTCATGATAATTTTATTTTATAATATATTGTCATCGAGTTCTCTTAAAGTTCCCTGTATATACTCTGATTACTGAAGAAAAATTGTAAGGTATCTCAAAACCTTCATATACTTCAAATACTGTTTTTATCTTTTAAACATGAGCCTTAGTAGAAAGATATGATTTATAAATCATCATACACTTTTGTTGGACATATTAAACATTACATAGAAACTTCTTTTGATGGCTCTATATTTTTCTCTCTCCTATACAGGACACAAAAATCATTTGATGGAGTTAAAATGATGAAGAATACAATGATTTGGCAAGAACCATCAGCAAATGAATAGCTGTGTTACTGGAGCCAGACTTGTACTAATACCCCACAGCTAAAGTGCTAGGGCTTTAGAAGGTCTTGCCTTCTAACTGAACTAGTGATGACATAAACACCTCTCCCAGATATATCACGGAAATTATAAAATGAGCATAAGAGACATGAATGTCTAGAAATAGCAAAGCACCAGAAAGTAAAGCCATTCGATATTAAAAATTTACTTTTCAAAATGTTTTCATAAATGGTATCAAATTATGTCATGTAATGATTCTTTAGGAGATCATAGGAGAGAAGTTATGTATTTTTGTTTCATTGACGTGGAAAATTTGAAGTGATTTGCCTTCATTTGTTTAGAAACAGAAATTCAAAAAATTCAATAGTATTTTAACCCCATATCTAATTCCCTTTCCAATATATTGTACAATATTCCTCTTTACACATGACTAATCCAAGAGTGATAAAAGGGATGACATTGATCAAGGTGTATTATATTCATAAATTGCTTTGTTAAATGGCAACTCTTTTGCACAACTACTTAAAGAAAGAAAAGGATGGGCATACCCATTTGGAACATACCTGATGTCACTGGATCTTGAAACCACCAAACAAAAATAGTTTAAATTACTGTATTTCATTTATAACATCATCTGAATCCTAGATCACTATAGCAAAGTAGAACGGAGAGTTCTAGGTATTAAGGTAAGAATGTGGGCCTTTTATTTAGTGATACGCTAGTAACTGTTTAACAGTTGGTTCTGAAAAATCTAGCACTGATTTACTTCAGGCCACAGTTATCATGACTTTGAACATGGGATATACAGGATTTACACAGAGAGGTGTCTTTGGCTTTGGAGAGTATCAAATGTCATATTTAGAGATACACAAGACACAGAGCTGTCTTTTTTAAAAGAGGGCCTCAGAAAGGTGTCACTAATAGTATAGGTAAGCTTTGATAAAGAGGGTAATTCACTACATGAGTCCAAGCAGAGCAGGGAAAGTTAATGATATGGTAACCATGCAAGGGAGTGTTCTAAACACAATTAAGAAATAGCAATGCTAGAGAGTCAGGAAATGATCTAAGGCATAAAGAGCCTTTTTTAGAAATGCATATTCATTTGTCATGAAATGCCCGCTGAATAAGTAGATGCAATCTATATATACATGGGCAGAATGTTTTAAAAGGGGAGTTTTTGGGTCATCTAGAAGGCGAATTTCTTTGAGCGACAAGATAAGTCACAGGAATGATGGTGATTTCTTCCTCTTCTGAAGAAAACTGGGGCAATTCTTCCAGTTAGCACTGCCCTTACTGGACACATGACCTTGCTCAGGCAGTGAGATAAGATCTGTCTTTCAAGGTCATGTGAAGATGCTGCATGTGAAACATTTGGCATAATATCTAAGTGAAGTAAGAGCTTAGTACACCATTCATACCAAGCCTGAGAATTTTAATAAGACATTTCAAGAGATCACTTCTTTCCCAAATGATGGCAGATGTTAAAAATCAATTCTTTTAAACTACCCCCAATGGATTCCTGTAGTTTTGAATTTCTCTCTTTGGAATATATAAAGAAATCTATTCCCAAATTCATAAAAACAGAGACATTCCAAACTCGAGCACCATAAAAGCATCACATATGCTACCTAGTTGTTAATAATTTACTACAAATCTAAACTTATTAGGTATTCCTTAGATAGTTTGCCATATGCAATATTCATAGGGTCTTTCCCTTTGGTCAACTACAGCTGTCCTATTAATTTTTAATCAAATTGTGAAATTTTATAAGTAATTCTTAAAGCCAAGTGAATAAAATGTAAAGATACCTTTTAAACAGTATTTAAAGATATCCTATTCTTAGGAACACATTTGCCATTTCTGCTAAATCCAAATATCAAAATGATAATAAAGTTAGTTGATATGCCACATATCCATTTTTTTCTGAAGTAAACCTAGAGCTTATTTATGTCTGCAAAATTCCATATTTTTTCTGTTAAAGAAAAAGCCAGAAAGTGAATATTTATGATTTTTGAGGCTGTCCCACACTTTATTGTTTTCCTAAGGGCTTTTATCCAGCCCAAAGGAGAAAATGGAAACGGAACTTGTCTACAATCTGCCAAGTGTTAAAGTCCCTTTTCCTAAATGAAGTGCAAAAATTATTTAGTCTATAAAATGCATAAGTTGGAAGAAACATGAAAGGAAAAATTCAGTAACTTTGAGGGATTTCTAAAAGGGCTAACTCTTCACTCACTTGATGTGAAAGTACCCACTCCTATCTCATACACGTTGGTATCAAATATATTATAGGTGGGCCTATTGGGTGCAAGTTTCAGAAGCTGAATATTGTTATTATTATTTTCACTGGCTAAAATCAAAAGTCTGTGGAGCACAGATTTTCTATTTTTAATAGAAACTTATTTTAATAGATTCTATCTGACTTGATAGGAGGAAAACTTCCTTTATGTGTTGAGTCTGAATAAACAGCTTGGCTGTACATGTGAGTTCGTTATTCACCCCTTGGCTTTATGACATGGATTGGTTACGGTGCTTGTCAGAGACTTATCTGCTTAGTTGAAAAGGAGAGCTATGATGTTACCCTCACTACAAAGCTGGGAAGAGCAGAAGGTGAAGTGACTATTTGAAGATCTTATAAGGAATTGTCATATAATGTCTTTTATTATGTGTGTGAGACTGAATGTAATACACAATAGAAAAGGTCATTGTCTCAGCCAGAGAGATGAGGCCTAGAAACAAACAAAACCTTGATGTTGTAAACTGCTCTGTAAGTGCCCACTTGATTGAGTGCTGTGGAGAAAAAAATTCACTCTTAGAGGACCATAGGAACTCAAAGAACAGCACAAAACAATGTGTTCTCTTTTTATATTTAGGAATAAGTATGATTCATTCACTAAAGACTTGGTATATGAAGTTATAATTAAAGTAAAAAGGAAATAAACGTTTTTTCTAAAGTACTTGCTCTAGTTTTCTCAACTTTCTTGCATAAAATCTGCATATATATATTGTTTCATTAAAATGACTGTGACTTTCCTTCTTGATTCCATATCTAACAAGGAAATTAACAAAGTCTCATCATTGTGTGAAGATTTTCTGAGAATAAAGAGGTTATCCTGGACAAAGCTCTTGAGCAGACCACTCCAAGACTTCTCACACTTTATAGTAAAAAGAATCTCTTGGTTTCTTAGTTAAATGAAGGCTCTGATTGAGTGTGTCTGGGTGGTGGCCTAAAGTTCTGTTCAAGGATGCTGATGCTGCAGAAGGTGACTAAGGAGGGAGTTTCCAGTAGACTCTATCTATCCTTACAGAGAGAAGGCAGATGGTGCAGTTGCAGAGGCTGGTAGCTCGGTGGGTGCATTTGGCAATGGCAACATGAGAGCATTATATAGGATGAATTCCCCTGAGTTTCCTGCAGAAAGGAGATTGATTTGCTTATGGAGAGTGTAACCCCCTTCCCCAACCTTACAGGCTTCTCTTTTAAGTATAATGGTCTGATTATTTTAAACATAGAACCAAGAATCAAATATAGACTTTGAATTTTATTAGTCGCAAGTCATCTCTTCGGTGAAACCTAAGCAAGGAGATGATTGTATTTAACATCCAGCTCTGACAGATGGCAGAGAGCATCTGGAGGCTCAGAGGGAACGGGATGAGCTGTTGACGGTCTGTCCCTCTAACTGGCTTTGAGACAAGGGGCTGGAGACAAATCTGATTCCTGAAATAACACCTCCTATGAAACCAGGTGGGTCAGGGGTCTTCTTTTTTTTAAGTTGTCTAAGTTTAGAAATTGTTCTTTAATTTAACCAGAGACTTAAAAAGAGAACTCACTTTGGTCTGTTATTTTAAAATATGGAGCCATGACAGGTAGAGAGTAGATAGATGAGAAGAATTAGTCTGAGACTATAAAGTGCATAGAAGAAAGGTAGTTATTCCTTTCAAAGCAAAGCACATCCGAGAGTCTGTGTGTTGGCTCTACCCACAATTACTTCCCGCTCTGTCCATTTTGTGTTTTTAGATATTTCATAAATAGATTTCATTCTAAGTATGAGTGAAGAGATAAATGAAAACAAAGACACTGGGATGGGGTTGTTCCATTGATTTGTCTTGAGTGCCATGTTGGCTCAGTTTATAATTTTAGCAATTAAGACATCTGTAATTGGGTTGAGATGCCCATGAAAAATGAGTGAACAAATGCCAGGCATACGTCCAATTTAAGGCTAATGAACAAGAATTATGAAATTTCCTGCCAATGTAATTCATTATCCAGGTCAAAAAATATTTAACTATTAATCTTGTTGAAGTTTTTATATCCATGTCTGTCTTTCCGCATTCCCCTTTCTTCCTCTTTTGACTGTGACATAGTAGTTGATACATGTGAAAAACTTGAGCTGTCAATTAGTAGAATGCTTAGTATGTGTGACACAATATCTTAAAAGCTGAAAGACCTTGTAATAGAGTGAGGGAGATGCAATGAACACATACATAGCAATCTTATTAGTGAACAAACATTATGAGTTTGATAATTTCCTCTTTGAATTAAAATGAAATTGCCTAGACAGTGGCACATAAACTAAGGAGATGGAGAGGGTTCAGAACTGCTGGGTTTGAAGAATAAGGTCCTCTCATGGAGGGAGGGACGTGTGAGCCAAAAAGCTTAGGAAAGAGGGATGAACTATAGGCTGTGGAATGAAAAGAAATTTCAAAGTGACTGACTCTCAGGATGCACATAACAATGCTAAGACCAGAACAAGCCACTCCTTTCCTGTGTTCAGTCTTTTCTCCATCTGTTTCTCTCCCTAAAATGCCAATTTAACATTATTCCCCACTGGGTTTTTATAGTTTATTTTCCCAATTATTTAATCTCCTCTTAGATACTTCATACTTTTATATATGTATGTTTAGCACTCCATATATACTGATTTTGCAGTATTGAATTGATGGCATTACTAGTTAACAGTTCATTCACACTTGTTTGTATTTAAAAAATTTATATGATCACATTTGAAAGTTTTTGAGAGTAGAAGCCATTTGGTAATACTATATTATGTACCAAAAATTCCTTAACTAACCAGATGCGGGTGGTTCAGGCTTATAATCCTATCTACTTGGAAGACTGAGAGCAAGAAGATTGTGGTACTTGGCCAGTTCAGAAAATACCCATGAGAGTGTACCTCAAAGAAGAAGTGGGCCTGATAGAATGCCTCTATCATTTCAGTGGCAGGAAGAAGAAAAAAAATAGGAGGACTACAGTGTAGGCACATGTCTGGACAGGAGCAAGATCTTATCGAAAAATACCCAGGGTGAAAGTGAAAAAGGACTGGAGGCAAGGCTCAGTAGCAGAGCACTTACTTAGCAACGACAAAGCCCTGAGATCAAACACCAGTAAATTTTTAACTCAACTTTGAGCATTTTGATCTTGTTTCCTGTGGTGTTAAGCTACCCATGTAACTCACCAGGAGAATATAAAATGTGTCTTAATTTCTTCCAATTTTGGTTAAGAAGGGACAGCTACCTATCGATCTCCTTTAGAGTAATCTAAAGTTGGACTCTGGGCCCCATAACTTCTATTTCTATCAGATAACTGAATCTGTTTTTTAAGAACAAATAGTCTTTTTTGGGTCACAAAACAGCCTTTGAGTTCATAAACTTCAGTAGAGGGCTAACTCAGCTTTTCATTATTTGTTTTTAAAATAAAACATGGTTCTCTGAGTAGGCTATTACTTTGTGAAAAATAATCCAATTTGCTTAGTTGTAACCAGTGTCTCAGTTACCCCTTTATTCTGTTCGATTCCCATGGCATTGGCTCAGCAGTAAACCAGATTGTTAATAAAGAGAACTAAACTGTGATGATCCTCTCAGTACATTCCAGCCTCATGTCTTTGACCGAAAGTTGTGATGAACTTTGTAATTACGATCGACTGCAAGATTGCTCTTTCATCGATTTCCAACAAACTAAATACAAACTCTTTTTCATGGATCTGGGTAAAAAAGTGTTTTAAGTTCAATATGTTAAAAGGAATAATATATATTTTTTTGGCACGTGGATTTCAACACGTCAAATAAACATATTGGGAATAAAGGTTTCCAATGATATTTAGTCATCCAAGAGTAGATACTTATAAAGAGAACAGATACTTATAAAGAAAAGAAGTTCTTTTTTCTTACAACTTTGGATGCCGTATCATCTCATGGTAGGATAATTGTGGAAGCATATATATGGACACAATAGAACATATTGTAAGCAAGGAAGTCAGAGCCTTAGGCCAGGAATTTATTGTGTCTAAGGGCATGCTTCTCTTAGGCTGGAGACCTCACATTACTTCTTAAAAGTTTCACCACTGCACGCCTCCCTGTTGAGGGACAACACCTCCTACATTTACGTTTGCTGTAATTGATGACTGGAGAAAGTCCACTTACATGAAGTAATTTTCCACTTTAGTTACTGGCTGCAGAGGTTTCAGTGCATAGTTCTTGACTCTGTTGATTCTAGGCTCCTGGTGAAGCATAAAATGACAATGGGAGCCTGTGGCCGAGGCTAACCTACCTCATGGTGGACAGGAAGGAAAAGATGGGGCGAGGGCTGGGGACCAAATATAGCTTTCAATGGCAAGTCCTTAGTGAGCTAGTTTCTGTAGGTAGGCCTTGTCTTCTAAAGTTTGCAGTACCTCCCTGAAATAGTGTCACTAGGCAGAGGACAAGTGGTTAACACAGGAGCCTGTGGGGGTCATTTCATATTCAAACCATGGTAGTGATAAACCACATGTGAGCCACAGCAGTGACAAACTAAAATATCCATTTGCAAAACTTCATGGGACTAACAAGGTTAAAATATTGTTTCAAATGTCACAGTTATAAAACATCAATAATGGCTTATCGCATTAGCCTTTTCCAAGTGAAAAGAAGGCTCTGCTCAACTCCCTCATGACATAGGTTATCATAACTGGCATAAGCTACCTAGTTTGGGCCAATATGTTATACTATTTGAGTCATAATATAAGGCATCATTTCTCACTTCTATGAAATTCAACTATAACTAAATGCCCTATATTTTATGTAAACTCCAGCCTAAATTCCTTTTCAAAATCCCTGTTGTAAACACAATTATGATTTTTGAAGTTATCTTTGATTTCCCTCCTCCCTACATTGTTATCCTGGTTTTATGTGAAGATCTTCATTGGTTTAGTGCACCAGAGCCATTTCTGATTGAGGATTTGTCATATTGAAAACACTTCATTAATACAATCTCATTTTCTTAAGGCATGTTCATATTACATTTTTATCAACAGTATTAAATGACTTATAAATAAGAATTTACTATTGTGTTCATTATCTTAAATAATAACAGAATAAGTCTCCTCCTTTTGTTACAATCACTAAGTATTCTACATGATCTACGTTCATATATTTACTCGAAGTCATCTAGGATGTTATCTATGTGGTTATGGATTCTATGTTACTGTCCACAAATTCTTTCACCAGGTATTTCCCTTTTGTCCTTTATCTCCTCTTTTGCACACAACTTTGTCATGTTTTTTCTGAGAGTTTTCATTTTCTGAAATTGAATGATTCATTGCACTCTTTCCCTACAGGAAATAAACAGAGGGGAGTTTCTTCTCTGGAAATGTATTGATGGATGGAGAAAGACAGATCATATGGCTCAGAGTCACTGGGGTCCAGAGGTAAATTTGGCATATTTAATCTGAAATGTCTGCATGTTCTAGAATTATTCATCCTCTGAGGCAACTGTGGCCTGAGGGAAAGACCCTGGAACTACCATCTAAATCTTTATTTGCAGGTCTTTGTAATAATGAGTAATACTCTTTTTCCTTTTGCAGTCCTAATAAAGGAATTATAAAAATTATTTGATTTTGCCAAGGAATTTTATCATATAATGATCATAGAAACAATTATTCAAAGGAATAGAATGATAATCATGAACATTCTTTACAAATAGAGCAACATAAATATTAATTTATTATATTAAGTTAAAATTATATCATTTACAGTCCATTGGAACTCACCTCACATACAAATGCATATATATATATATATGTTTGTGTTTGTTTTTATTTACTATATATTATTTGTGTTAGGATACTTGTTTTATATATTTGTTAATATGCTAATTCATTTGAACTAAAATGTCATAAAACATATGTCAGTAGTTTCTTTTTCCATCTATTAACTCAATTAAATATGATTTTTCAAGGGGAAGTAGGGGAGCAAGGGTAAATGTACTACAAAGAATTCCAGAGAATTTAAGCACACTGTTCATTCTTTTAGCAGAAAGAACAAACCCAGTGAGGTTTCATTATTTATTGGACATTAACAATTGATTAATTCTGCTTGGTTGCTTGCCATTACCTTTCTTGAGTTATATTGACATAAGGCAAGCTTCCATTCAGAACATGGAAAAAGGAGACCCAAGGGTCTTTTCAATCAGAAGAGATATGCAGGAAGTGAGGCTAGAATTCTGTCAGCATTGTAGAATCCTTTTCTGTGTCAACATGCTCAGGGGCTCTTTCATTCTGTCTTCACTTTAAGAGGCTCGCCATGGCTGATTATAATTCTGCAGTGAGATGCACTTGCTCATCCCAAAGAACTCTTGTCTCCGCTGATTACTGTTGTGTAACCCTTGCATTCCATGGGGACTCACGTATTTCAGTCCACATTAGACATAAAATATCTGTTTTGACAGGCTTTGATTTTGCTGAAGTTGTACAGATTTTATCTAATCAAAGAAGAGCTTATATGATAAAAGTTCAAAATCTCAGAAGTGCTTTTCTGTTAGCATGGAAAGGACGAAATAGGGAAGACTTTGTAAATAGGGAACCATAGAATTATAGATCTAGATGATATCATGGGAGTCACCTCGATCAATGACAGTCTACAGCTGGCCAAAAGTAAGCAGGGATGATCAGAGAAGATAAAGTGACTTGCCTCAACTCACACACATTTTTAAAATAGTCAAATTGATGACCCTTAATTTCCAGTGATTTTTGAAATTCAGATTAACTTCTAAATGTCCACCCCCTTCTTCTGTAAGACCTTCTTTTCTTGTATTTTTAAATTATCATACTTTCATAATTTCTTATTATCTTAGTAATTGAGATGTGTGAGGACTTGAGTTCCAATACTGTCCCTAGGACTTATTAGTTGTGCAATCTTAGTTGCATAGTGTCTCCATGATATAGTGTTTGCTGTTATAAAATGTAAATAACACTACTACAGAGAGATATTGAAAATTAAAGAACATGAATATTAATCCATATATAAAAACTTGGCTTTGAGAGTGCCTCAAAAATTGCCACTATTATTGGTATTAATCCCTTTTTATTAGTGTTCATTTTAGAGCTGAATTAATCAAATAAAATGAAGTGATTCTTTTACTTCACATATTATGACATTCAGAAAGCAAATGTACAGATGGAAAAACACATAAGATAAAATTTGGCAACAAAGATGGTCATAAGAGTGAAAATGAGAACAAAAATATCATCATATTTGACTACATATGAGGCAAAAATCTGGGAAAATAATAATATTGCTGGAGTGCTGTGGACATATCTCAGTGTTAGTGCACTTATCTAACATGTGCAAGATCTTGAGCTTGATTTCTGGCACTGGAAAAGAAAGAAAAAAATAAATCACAAGAAAAGAAAATAAAAGACCAAAAATTATTGGGGATTTCCCAATTGACTTTGAACTTCCCTTGACAAATATATTTGGTTTAGCTTTTCCCATAATCATATTTTTTATTGTCCTGTGTTGGAGCAACTCCTTTCCTGCCTATGAAACCCTATAATTTCTTCCTTTTTTTGAGAAAATTTTCTCTGGGTAACAAATGCTAGTTAGAATTATTACCATCACCTTCTTCTATTTTTTTTGCAGTTGTTTTTATTTACCTTTATTGTGCTCTATTTAGTGTTCTTCCTAGAGTGATTTCTTAGATAGATGATGGAAACCATAGCTGGACAATAAAAACCAAGCTACAATCTGTTGTTTTCTCTCCATGTCATTAAGCTGAGAATTTGGAAGCAGTGGAGGCACACAGAGCTGTTATCAACTTTAATTGCTAAAGCCATTTCTCCCTTATCATTCTTTCTCTTACTCCAAGATTGAGGTGTCTTCCAAAAAAAGTGACAGGGACTGTAATGAGAGCTATTAAAAAAGGAGTAGTTTGAATTGAGTTCAGACACCAACATAATCACAAACCTGAACATATTAAAGTTCAAATCTTCAGTCCAAATCTTAAGTGTAATTAAGACTCACCAAGCTAGTCATTAATATAAATGTAGAAAAAATTCTAGAGAACAGACTAGCTTTCTAGAGAAGTAAACTTAATCTTTTTTTTGTTATTTGTGAGAAAAATAGGTAGTTGTAGTATTTTCAGCATAGAACACTTAATTAGGTAGAACAGATGATGTACACCAAGAAAACAAGAAGTTGATCTTGTGAGCCGTGCCAAAGCTTGCACAGATTATATTCAGCATTCTGGGTCTTTATGTGAACTCAGAAGTAGGACAAGAACAAGACTAATTATGGAAGCAAGAACATTGTACTTGCGCTAGTCAACTGTGTCTTGAACTCAGGTTCAAGACACAAATTGCCTTGTACTGTATTCGAGGAAGGTCACATTTGAGGGCTCTTTCTGCAGCAAGCAGATCTTATGACTATACTTTCAATACTTGCTCAGAATGAAATCACTCAGGAGAAATCAGAAAGTAAATGAAGTTATAAAAAAGAAATATGTGCGAATGTGGGAAATAAAGTAGGACAGTCACCTTATCCCGCCTGTTTCAGTCTGAGGAGTTTTATCCGCCACATGGAGAAGGATGTTTGCTAGGACAACTAACCCATATTTTTCAGAGCATGTATGCTGTTTTGTACAAGAAAGTAAAGCCAGGTAGGAAATCACTTGCTCAAGTACCAAATAGAGTGGGATTCAGTTACCTGGGAGATGGTGATGCCATCAGGGTATGAAACGTATTAGACCCTGTCAATCAAAGGGTAGGTTAGCATACATATACTTCTATTTCACATCCTTACTGTAACAAGTATTTATTGCTGTGATTATTTTGTGTTGCTTCATGAATTTTTCCCCCTAGAGCCACAGAGAAGTCAGTTTTGTTCTCTCAAGGAGAAAAATGTATATAACTTAAAATAAGACTTGAAAAAAAATTATTTCAATTGGAAAGAGATTATGGTTTAACTGTGTTCCTTTGAGTCTTTCTCTACATTTTATAAAACTTCTTGCATATTTTGCTAATTGCTTGATAAAAATTCTTTTCAAAAATCAAATACCTTACATGGCTAAGTAGTAAAAGTTTAATTTAAAAGCATCAGACCATGACATAATTTGAGCTTAAAATGAACTTTTGGGCTAAGTAAATCGTATTTTTTATGGGTCACAAACTGTTATATATTCTTCCTTACTTAAATGCACTACTTCAGACAAGAACTAAAATTTGCCTATACCTACCTTTTCCTTCTAGGTAAGTATCTAACTCAGGTTTTAAATATTAACTGCTACTAAGAAATCCAATGTAAGAATGGTCTCTTTACTTTTTTTCTGTTTTTGAAGTTACTACTATTACTATTATGTAGTTGTAAAAAAGAATGACAATTCTATAACTCAAGTTGTGAGTATAATCCTTCTGGGTAAATGTTCCCCCTTCATTCTTCCCATTTGCCCCTCTTGTACTTACCCACAAGTTCTATAGTTTTTTTTCTATGTAGTGTACATTGAATACAGTGATTACATTCTGAATGCACATGCCTCAAAAATTTACAGGTGATACAAAGCACTATATATTGAAACACTAGAGTTGGAGGAAGGTCCCTGGAGGGCACAGTGATTTTTTTAAAATTCATTTTTGCATCTATTCAGTATCTAGCATTATACCTTGTACATAAAGAAAGCTCAATAAACATCTGTTGAATTAAACAGTAGGGGTGAGGTTATAGCTCATGTGCTGAGCAAGTGCTGAGGCCATTGAACTCCTAGTACTGGAAAACAATAGAAAAACTGGAGAAAAAAGAAAAAGCAGAAAAATAGGTCTATGGCATTTACTAGCTCTGTGACTTTGAGCTAAATGCTTAGCCTCTTTGGATTTGAGATTTTATTTTTTTAATTAGTAAGATGATAATGCCTTAATACCATGATTTATTAACTTCTTCTGCATTCTGATATTCTATAATTCTGTAACAACTTAGCTTCGCTACAATGAAGAGCAGTAACTGCTGGAATGGTAGAACCAAAGCTTCAACTGGCAGATTTCCTTCTCGGACTGTCCTGTTTTCCCTCCTCGGGCAGCCTCTACCTTCGAAGCCATTGGAGAGCACAGATTTTTCTCTAGTGAGCCTTTTGCTTATTTTAAAGATGTATACATTTAATATTTTAAATTGGTTTATCTCTGATACTTCTTCAAATGGATACTGAGTTTCTAGGACAAATACTATTTTCATGAGTAAAAGTATTGTACAGGCTTGATTTAACTAATGGCCAAGAAATGATAAATAATAATTAAGAAATGAGTAAGTCTATATAACACACACTTTTAGCTGTTCAATTAAAATTAAAGTCTACATGAAATTAGATACTGTGCTTCTGGTATTTAAAATTATACCCAGACAAAACATGACTACCCATCAGGATGTCTGTGCTTTCTAAAATAAATCCAGTTACTCCCTGCATAGATATTTTGAGACTGATTAAAATAATAGGAGTGAAGTATTAGAATAAAAATTAAGCCATCATTTTTCTAAATTCAATATGCTAAGCACAGTGGTAGGCATTGTAGACATATTTTCTCTAATTCTTGGGACCACAGTATGGCAATGTTTTCTTCACATATGTTAGAAATGATCTTTAATGAAGTTAAAACATTTTGTACTTTAATTACTATTAAGAACTTGAGAATTGGGGGGATGGTTGACAGAAATGATGTGCTTCTGAGAAATCCTTGGGCAACAACATTTTACTTTTTAGGTCTGCTCACCACTCCTCTTGCCATAGCAACCATTCAAAAAATTATTGAGATCTTTGTGCTTAATTATTCCATCAAGTAGTAGAGGGGACGCTCATCGCCTTCAGCCACATTTGCAAACCAGCAAAGATTAAATACAATTGTATTCCAAATCATTTTAATGTTCCACTGTCTGTGTAGCAGAATTAAGCATTCCATAGCAAAACTGTGTTTTGTTCCCACCATTTTCTGCATCCAAGAATTTTCAAGTTTGACACTTCAGCCTTCTCAGCTGCCCTGAACTTAATAAACATGGCATTCTGCTGTGCAGAACCCCTCATGGTAGAAATACAGCTGCTCCTCTTCCCATACCTTATTTAGACTCCTCCGAATCACATGATCAGTTTGGTGAAGCAGTGCCAGGCATTAGGAAAGATATATAGACTTGGAGTAAGAGCATTTTGTCTCTTACTGTAGATGGGGAGTTATACTAATATCAAAAGAGAGAAAGGAACCCTTTATGGCTCGGAGAGGCCAATAGATTGTGAAACTAATTTGAAGTACTGCAGCTGATTAGAAATAAAGTAAGCCAAGCAGGAGAGAAATGCTCTCTTTTCATTATGCACCACAGCTGTGCCAGAGAGAGAGGGTACCCGGTCTCCTTATAATAATTATGAAAGGACTGTGATTTTGCTCTCAGCTTTTAAATTAAACCCCTTCATGGCCTAAATCCATGTTGGCTGCTTGATCTTCCTCTTTCTAGGACTCCCATTTATGACTCTGAAATTATGTGTCTTCTCTCTTCAATGTTCTCAGAAACGATTTGAGACTTCAGTGTTGTGAGTCCTCATTAGAGGGTCAGCTCAGCACATACAATTTGTATAACCTTTACTGTTTTAAATTTAGCTATTGGATACTTGTGAGCTGTCAATTTCAATCCATTTTTGAAAACGGAATTCATTCAACTCCATTTTATTCAAATTCCTAGAAGAGGATATCAGTACAATGAAATGCATAGAAAACAATATTCAAGGGCTGTGTGTATATAAGTTATATACCCACATATGCTTATATGTATATGTAATATGTATATCATAGATATGGGTATGCACATACACTTATGTATCATATAGAAAAATATGACACATACATAGTTAAATTTTTCCCCTTGGCTTTTAGATAGTGAATTGAACTCACAATGTAACCTTGCCAGACTCTCCCAGTCCCATATCTTATTGAATAAAGACACCTTAAGACATAATAATCTGTCACTATGTCCTAGGTAAGAAGGAAGGCCTTCACTAATGGACAAGGTGAGATCTTGAGGAACTGCACAACTGTAGCAATTGGGAGTTAGAGCTGGGAAAATCTGATGAATGGTTCTCACCACATAATTCAACATAGGCATAGGAGAGTTTTCCTCAGATGTAAGAGAAAGTATATCCCATGAGTTTTACTCCAAAGAATAAGCAAAAGAACCTAGCAAGCGGGAGTGGGGGTGGGGAGGGTGGCGTGTAAATGGGGGCAGGGAAACATAATGTTAGATCCAATAAGAACTAGCAGATTCTTGGTAATGATTTACCCAGGGCAGTTTTAGAATAGTAGAATTGAAAGACTCCCCTTCTCTCAAAGATCCCTGCTCCTTAGTGACTCAAACCAACATTAATTGAGAAACAGCTGAGAAGGACTTTTTCAGGTGTCATGAGTCAACTGACCTCTAAATGGGGAAGATCTTAGCAGGCCCCATGAGCTGTTAAAAACAGTCAAAACAGCAATGTGGAAGAGAAAGAGGTAGAGAGGATTCAGTGTGTGAAGACTCTCGTATTTGTTTCTAAGGTGGACAGAAGAAGACCTCTGACAATGAATGGAGTGACCTCTGAAACCTAAGGACAACTTCCTTCTGAGAGTGACCAAGAAGGACATAGAGACCTCAGTTCCATGACCACATGCAATTGAGTTCTTCCCATAGGCTGAATGATCTTGAAAGTCAATTCATCTCCAGAAACTGTAGACAAAAATAAAACCCTCTCACTACCTTGTGAAACCCCCAGAGCAGAGAAACAATAGTGTCTGTACTCTGACATACAAAACCAGGAGCTAATAAATTGGTGTTGCTTTAAGCTGCTAAATCTGTGATGGCTGCAGTCAATAAACAGAAAGGAATATGGAACCTGTAACAAGCTGTGTCATAGTGCTTCCCTTGGCACTGACTGAACACTCGGCATGGTGGAGGATTTCCTGCATGGGGCTCCTAAAATGATAACAGTCAGCAGAATGCTGGTGTGCTGCTTGATGCTGGTAGCTATGGAGCTAATAAAATACAGATGTCTTTAGGATTCTTCTCTATGACTTCATGCAAAACGCCAGTGGAAGAAAAGATATAGGCATGATGGGTGGAGGCTAGAAAGGAGTTATTGGAGGATTTAGGGAACACAGCTTGAATTCCAAGTTCATGTCAACTGGATTCATCATTTTCCTAGGCTTACAATGGTGGAAAGGAGGTGAGATGTTTGCATAAGGACACATGCCATTTGTGCAGGGTTCACTGGAAGACAAGGAAATTCTTTCTAGTGTCTACCAGAGCTATACTAATTGGTATAGACTATTCTAAAAAACATGGCAGTGAAAGTCGTCTATATTTCATTTTAAGAGCCAAACGTAACATCATTTGTGTGAATGCAAGAGAAAAATCTATTTGGTTATACAAGTCTGCAGAAACTCAACATTTTTAACTGTTGTACTTATTCTTAATAGCTTTTTTTTTGAGCATTTCAATCAAATACAAATACAAACCACATACAATACACATAAGAAAATAGTAGGAAATGGTGAGTAAACTACTCATATGCAAAAACCCCAAAAAATTATATGTGAATTATAGATAAGTCTAATAATGGCTGTTTTTGTACATTCATGTTAAGAATGGTTTCTCAAAATGGGAAAATAATAATGCAAAACTGTAAAAATACAAATTTAAAATTCTAGATTGTTAAAAATAAACAATGGAAATGGAACATGTGGAAAGAGGACAGTAGTCAAAAATTTATATTCAAGTTCTTAACAGAGTGTGGGGATGGGTACAGATAATTGCCATGATGTTAATGATTATGTTGAGAAAAATGTAAGTGCGCATCGACAAAATGGAAAGATTGCTCATCCAGCCTGTGTTGACCAGTACATTTGTGGAGTGAGATTGCAGATATAATAACTTTAGGGACTATCATCAAACGATTATTTTTAGCTTTCCAGGAAAATGTAGGGGCTACCAATATATGTTGGAGTTAACCATGGCCACATATCTTAATTTGGCAAATAAAGTGTATCATTCTCAAGAAAAGCATCTAAGAGGTTGTATATAATTTGCTAAGTTCCTCCTTATTTTGATAAAATGATATTAAAATTTGTAATGTCACAAAATCTTCACTAGTTTGACTGACTAGAGGGAATATGAATACAACCTAGCCTATCCTGACTGACATCAAAATTGTTGTCATTGGAAGAAATGTAAAATATATTCCCTGCTGTCATTTGGATTAGTAGATGGTGAAGAAAGAGGTTGGAAGTTAAACACATGATATCGTCTAAACTTAATATTCCTCAGATAGGACTAGGAAAACTGTTTATGTTAAGATCTCAACAGTAAATATTTTAGGTGTTTTAAGCTACATAATATTCTTTACTTTTTACAGTCTTTTTTTCTCTATTTTTCTTTTTTTAAATAAGTTTTTTATTGTGAAAATACTGTACAGAAGGGTTACAGTTACATGATCAAGGTAATTAATACATATCTTATCCAGCTTTATCGCCTCCTCCTTTGTTTTTCCCCTGCCATCCCTTCCCTCCCACCTTCTCAACTACTCCCACCCCTCGCCTAAATTGTAAAGTTCGTTTTTCAACATAGCATTTTGTACATCTCATTGTTGCAATGGGTCAACCTGTATCCCTATTTAAGCAATTTGTTTTTTCCCTTCCCCTCCCCAAATTATACCAACATACAGTGAAAACAGGAGTTATACCATGGGGACGGGACATACAAAGCAACAAAAAAAATCACGTGGTACCTTATAAATACATTAGAAACAATAGCAAGCAAGAAAAAACCCAAAACTCCTGTGTTCCTATCTTGGGGTTCATTTGGCTTAACATAATCTTATCTGACCTTTTCTGTTTGTTCCAGAAATATACTAGTTACTGCAAATAAGGGAAACCATGGGACCTATGTTTCTTTGGGCCTGGCTTACTTCACTTAATTTTTACTTACTTACTTACTTACTTTACTTACTTACTTAATTTTTACTTTACTTACTTTACTTCACTTAATTTACTTCAAATAATTTTTTCCAAGTCTTTCCATTTCCTAACAAATGGGCAATGTCATTCTTTCTGATGGAGGCATAGAATTCTAATATATATAGATACCTATATATATATATATCTATATATAGATATATATATATATCTCACATTTTCTTGATCCATTCATCTACTGAGGGGCATCTGGGTCAGTTCCATATCTTAGCTATGGTAAATAATGCTGCAATAAACATAGTTGTGCTGGTAGCTTTATGGTCTTGTTTGTGATCATCAAAACAACATTGAGATTCTACCTCACCCCAGTTAGAATG
>NW_012267220.1:7366829-7379382 GCF_000151885.1 Dipodomys ordii | reverse complement strand
TCCCCTCCACAAATTATACCAACATCAAATACAGTGAAAGCAGGGGTTATACCGTGGGGGAGGGACATACAAAGCAACATAGAAATCATCTTATAAATATGTTAGGAAAAAAAACATTTGAATACTTATCTTGGGGTTCATTCCCCTAACATCAACTTATCTGACCTTTTCTGCTTGACTCAGACATATACTAGTTATTTTAAATAAGGGAAACCATGGGACCTATGTTTCTTTGGGCCTGCCTTACTTTACTTAATATAATTTTTTCCAAGCCTTTCCATTTCCTAACAAAGGGGGCAATGTCATTCTTTCTGATGGGGGCATAATTTTCTAATATATATATATATATATATATATATATCACATTTTCTTGATCCATTCATCTACTGAGGGGCATCTGGGTCCATTCCATATCTTAGCTATGGTAAATAATGCTGCAATAAACATAGTTGTGCTGGTAGCTTTAATATGGTCTTGTTTGTGATCATCAAACAACATTGAGATTCCACCTCACCCCAGTCAGAATGGCTAGAATCAAGAACTCTAATAACAACAGATGCTGGAAGGGATCTGGCCAGAAGGGAACCCTATTGCATTCATTGTTGGTGGGAGTGTAAACTTGTTCAACCACTTTGGAAAGTATGGAGGTTCCTCAAAAGACTCCACATAGAGCTCCCCTATGACCCAGCAATCCCACTTTTGGGCATTTACCCAAATGATCACAAACAAGACCATACTAAAGCTACCAGCACAACTATGTTTATTGCAGCATTTTTTTTACAGCCTTTTAGCCTCCTGTTTAACAGAAGCAGACTGTTGCTGTAATTTGCCTTGCAGGATTGCCACAGCTGGCCAATCCCTACAGAGAAAAACCATTTTACAAAATGGAACATGGACAATTGTTTTTGTTTATCATCAGCTATATTTGTCAGGATGTTTATAAAGCAAAAATGAGCTCAGAACAGAAAAGAACTGTCCACTTTGCATATATGAAGAATCCCAACGCAGTAACCTTCAGGGATTTGAAGTGTTAAATCTCACCCTTTAGAAGACAAAGCTGGGAAGGTCTTTGGGATGATAATTGAGCAGGAAGTATGAAATTAAGGATATAAAGATCACGCCCATCATCAAAATACTTGACTCAGAGCAATGCCTCAGTGAAAGTGGGGCGCCAATCTTTTCAGTTAGAAAAAAATGGTTCTCACCTAAACTCACATTTGACTTTGAGAAACCAAAGTTGTAAATAGAAACATGTCTAAAAATGATACATAGGTTGAAGAAGTCAGGCAGGTTGTTGAGAAAATGGCATTGTAGGCTGGATGTGAGTGGAAGGGACCATGACTATATGGCAGATAATTTTAGATAGGAAGACACAGGAACTATTTTCTGATGTGTACTTTAGACTGAAGGATAGTCTCAAAGTAGCACCATCTTAGAGGATGGAGTCAAAGATTTTTGCAGTGGTAAGCGATCACTTCCATGATAGGAAGATCACATGCCAGAAAGAGAATATTCTCTGTCCCCACCCTCCCAGACTAACACTCATAACCACTGCCTAGAAGTATCCCAGAAATGTTAACCATGAGTATCTTCCATGTATCTGATACTATTCCCTCTCCAGAATGTGAATAACTCTTGGCCTATTCTGTCCTTAGTTCTACATATGCATCTTAGGTATGATGTATGCTTGGGTCTAAGAAGGGCATGCAAGTTTATAGATTTTACAATTAAGAAAGCCTGACATAGAAACTACCACATTATTCTCCAATAGGAAGACTGAACTACATCACCAAGAGGTGTTGAACTCAGAGCTGTACCTGAGATTTGGGTGTGAGAAATAAAAATAGGGATTGTTGGAAACTATTGGGTCCTCTTCCTCAGAGGACCTTGGAGTGGGAATATGTGGGCATAGGAGTATAAAGGCAAAGGAGAAGAGAATCAGTATAAAGGCAAAGGAGAAGAGAATCAATATTTGGTGACTAGAAGAATCACTGTATTCGTTATTCATGTGTTCTCTGAATATTTCCAATGATCTATCCTTGTGAGTCTGTAGTAGGACTGCATTTCTTTATGCTTTGAAGCACCAGCCTTTTAGTTCTCCTCTTCTTTTCTGTTCATGACAGGAAATCTGCTTATGCTGAATACAGTACTCAGATCACTCGGTAAAAGTGTAGTTCAGATCACATACTCCCACCGCGCTTAGAATAAAACAAACCTTTGAACAGATCTGAAAGTTCTGGAGTCTGTTCTCTGGCTGCTTCTTCAGGTGTCCTTAGTCTAGTCTCTGACTCTGTCAGGTTCCCTGCTGGGTGTTACAGTGTCTCTTGCTTTTCAATGCCCAAGCTGTTCCTGCCTCGGGTGGGTGCCCTTCTGTCTGTCTTCACAGGCTCTTTTTCCAGATGTTCAAATGTCTGATCTTATCCAGGTCACATATCCATCTGCTTCTTGGACAGATGAAGTTTTCCTGACCCAACCAGTGACCTGAAGGAGTTATAATCTGTCTAGTCCCTTCTCTCAATTTCATTCTTTTCTAATTATTACTACTGAAATTATTTCTTAGCTGTTTATTTTCCCATCTTTCTCTAGACAGAGAGCCTTGCCAGGGCTAATTTTATCATAGCATCTCCAGATACCTTGTAGGCACTCAATCAATATGAGTTGAATGAATCAATTGATGATACAGTATATCAGAGAGGCAGGGTGAAATCACCACGGTATCTCAGGGGCCTAGTGCAATGCTTCTTTCAAGCTCCATATTCATTTCAGTTAAATTGAATTTTCTGCCCCAGGTTCCCTGTTGACTGAGAAATTACTACTTGTGCACTAACCAATTACCATGACAGAAGGAGAAAAGAGTGGCAAACAACACAATGGTTCTTAAAAATTCCACTTTCCCCCTACCCTCACCCCCCGTGCAAAAATGACACAAGTCTACTCTGAACTTATTTCAAGTCACGTGGAAGATTCAGCTTCATACAATCAGGGTAGGACAATCCTGTAAGTCAAGGTACCTGGAAAGACCATTAGAACTATTTGGTAATTAGCAGTAATGACTGCTTTGTAGGAATGATTACTACTTTGCTTGAGTGCTCTCCCTCTTCAGATCTCAGCTGAAAAGTCTTATCCAAAGCAAAGCCATTTTCTCTATATCTTAACCAGTTGCTTCTCAAATATAATGTGAATTTAAGACTCCTAATTATCTGGGGATCTTATTAAACTACAAGTTGGGGTGGTACATGAAAGGCTGCATTTCTAACTATCTCTCAGTGGATGCTAGCACGGCTGGCTGGGAGGCCACTTTCTATGTAGTCAGATTCCATACTCCTCTGTATGCCTCTGTGATGTTCTCTTGGATAATTGGGCATTACTCTTAGCAGCACTTATCTCAGTGTGCAGATTTAGATAATTATCTGAACACTTCTGCTTCTCCCCCAGGTTCTGAGCTCCATGGTTTCAGGGCGTATCATACAATTTCTCATCATTGTCACTTCCCTCTGATGAAGGTGCTCTGCAAATATTAACTGGATAGACAAGTTGTGGATTTCCTGGCTTTCTAGAGACTGCTCAGATTTCTGAGTATGTCCCAGAAGTCCTAGAACTTTTCTGGAACTTGGCAGTTAGTGACTCTGACAACATTGGTATGTGTTCCATGGAAGGGATAGTTTAATAAGTTATGAGTATTCCATTAGCTCTCTATGTTGACAGTCCTTAGCACTCACTCTATACATTTTTTTCTTTTCAAACACTGGATGCTAACATGTCACACTATGAGTGAATCCAGAATCTCCAGAGTAACAGACAGCAGCGTTCATGTGTGCTAGGAAGAGAAAGCGAAAAAGGGAGAGAGGGAGAAGGAAAAAGAGAGAGAGAGAGAGAGAGAGAGAGAGAGAGAGAGAGAGAGAGATTCATTTATGCAGTTGGAGAGCTTTTGTTGAGTCCAATGTCCACTAGGGCAGATGTATGGCCTACAGACCCAAAAAGGGTTACAGTTCAAGTCAAAAAGCATTTTGGCATTTGCTGGCAGCATTCTTTTTGCTAGGGTGTGTGTATGTGGTGGAAGAGACTCTTCGTCCTCATAGGGTTTGCATTATTTTAAAAAACAGGAATTTACTTCATTTTAAACCCACTAATTTAATATTAATTTCACCTAAAAAGCATCTTCACATAATATCCAGGGTAACATTTTACCAAATATTTAGGCACAATGAGCCAGCTGAATTGACACGTCAAATTAATCATCACATTCAACTTTCACATTCTTCAGAATGCTTCAAATCTCCCAGGTAAAAATAAAGACCTTAATAAACCAGTTAGGAAATCTCTGCAGCAGGTCAGTTTAATATTCATTTGTGCTTCAAGTTAATTTAGCACTGTTATTAGGACTTAGTTTAAACAGCCAGAGCTGGCTCAGAGGACAAGGATAACTTAATTACCTTCTCATTTTAGTAATGCACATATTTCTTCCTTCCTCTATAGCTCCTTTTAATTTTCTGCTAGAATTTATAGCATTTTAATTAGGAGTTCTGATGATAAACTTGAGCGATGTGTGTGGGCTTATGGCTAAGTGGGGCCATTAATAGATCAGGAACTTTGGGTTTTGTCTGTTTCCTTCATATGACTTTGAAAGTTACAGATGCTCAGCTTTTAATATATGAATGACAAGCAGCTGTTTGAACTCCGTCACTTCATCCAGAGCTGAAAAGGCTAGTCAGTTGGAGGAAAGCATTTGAAAGAAGGACAAGGGCAATCGAACTTCCTCTTTGAGGACAGTGCTTTTCCTCTGGCTAGAGTGGGACTTCCTTGAGGTATATACCTCAGGTGACAGCTGCAAAGAGCAATGCTAATGATGGTGTAAGGGCAGTAAAGTTGATGCCTGTGGCCTCTTCAGGGAAATGAAACAGATGCTTGCATCTTTACGCTTCACTTCTATGATCTCATTGAAGCTATTGTTCAGGGTTAAGCCTCAAAGAAGCTCTAGTGGACCTTTCTGTCTTATGGCAGTTCGGGTAGGAGAACAGTGACAATATTGCAGAATGCCGTTGATAGATAATGAGAAAAGGGTTGTTTCTGTAACTGTCCAGAATTCAAACTTTGTTTTGTTTCAATTTATACTGATATCTTCATTTTACCAACAGAATGTTCTGTTCTGATGTTTTGTTTCATTTGTAAAACAGCCACATCTTTATGTCCCTTCCGGAATATATTGAAGACAAAAATGAAGGCTCAGGCTCAAGTGGCTGAAGGCAGAAGGGCTCAGCGATAGAGCCCACGGCCTCACGTCTAACTCAGCCAACCAGAGAAACAAAGGAGATGACATGGAGGAAGAGATGTATTGTAAGAAACTGAATCTGTGATTGTGGAGCTCAGTTAGACAAATCTTGAAATCTGTAGGGCAAGCCACTAAGCAGGGCGGAATGTCACAGCTGTGGAAACTGCTGGCTACAGGTAGAATTTCTTCTATCCAAGAGTTTCAGCTCTGCCATCATAGCTGGCCAACGGATGAAAAAAGCCCATGTGATGACAGAATTACTGCCTCACTGAAACTCTACTTTTACATCTTCAGTTCACGCCCAACACCTTCTTAGCAACATATTGGTCTGGCATTTGAATAACATATACTGTTTCTTATCAAATCAACACATTACAGGGAATCATAGTACTCTCCCCCCAGCATTACCCTTCACCCTCTATGAAATTTATGCCTTCCTACTCTTTTATTTATTGGTAAAATGGAAACAAAAGGATAATGTCACCCTCAGAGGATTTTTGTATGGACGAGATAGGAATAAATGATCAAATAATGCACCCATTCTATTTACATTAGAGTAGTTTATACTCTCCATTTGTATTCACACTTTTCTGAGCATCATGGAAGCGACTATGGTTAAAGTATATACATAAACATACATACATATACATACATGTAAGTATATATGTATTAAAGATAGCACAAGGAAACTCATAAAACTTTTTGAAGAAAATGGGAGGGGGATAAGATCGTAACAACAGTGTGGATATGATCAAAGCATGTTCATGTATAGAAACATCACAATGGAACCACTGTGTACAATTAATATATGCTGATAAAAATGAAAATTGATAATGAATACCCTCCCTCCTCCAAAGAAATTGTTCTGGCTCCTTTTCTCTCAGACTTTTCCCCTTGAGATTTTAACTTTCTCCATTCTTTTCATTCCTCCTCTTCTTCTTATTCCACACATCTGTTCCCCTGTGAGGATATCTTTGAGAGAGGTGTGAGTTTAGTGTCCAGCATGAGCTCACCCTCTTCTCCTTTGGGTAAGCATACATCCAATGGTCCAGTGGCCTATTTTTCTAAGGAAGTTTTCTTGTAAAAGAAATTTCAAAAAATTCTATTGTGATTATAAAGAAAACAAAAGCTAATCTCTGGACACTACTTATTGTAAAGTATGGATGTTTCCATTGTGACTTTTAAAAGAAAAAAAATCAGAAAGACTGATGGGTAAAAAATAGCTATCGGCTATAGGCTTATTTTACTTCATGCTTCAACCCTTCACTGACCTTTAGAAGATGAATTTCTTCTATGCTGTGTAACTGCTGTTCTGTGGAATCATCATTAATTATCACAAACCACAAACAAAACTCGCCATGATGGATTGTTTCGGGGCATAATTACTGACTCTAATCATGGATGGCTCTAGCACAAAGGTGCTAGCAGAGTAAGGAAATTTGTGTATGTATTTCCAGAAAGTATCAGAAAGCTTAGCACTAGCAGAAATTAGTGGCCTGCCAGCATACAGTTTTAACTAATTCAGACTAACAATAAAAATGGTAAGACTGAACAGGAAAGAAAAACAATACTGTTATTCTCCTTTAAAACTCAGTAACACATTCTGTACATATCTACTCTTACAAGCCCTTCATGTAGAATAAGCATGTGGTCCCTCTCTTCCCACACGGTGTCTGGGGCACCTGCTCAGACTTTCAAAAGGCATAAGTGTCTGCTTGCCTCATATACATGCAGTTGGTTAGAATTAAGGAAATTTAAAGAAGAAATTAGGTCTTCAGGATTGGCCTTCAGTGATGTCTTACTTAAAAATAATTAATGGTTAATTTGTGACTTTGGTGGCTCATCTGAATTCAGCTCCTTACTAAAATTGTAAGCTTTATCTGAGAGGACACTCCATTCCATTAGTGTTGAGAGAACTGTGAGGCAAAGATTTGACTGGCCAGATTTAGGGAAGAGATGCTCATGAATTTTGTTTGTGTTTTAAGCAGCTTATTTACTTCACTGGTACCACTGGTGTGGATATTACTTATTTAGTTATCATATAGTAAAGAATGACACTTATGATACAATGTGAATATATAACATGTGATGTGTGCTTTGGGTTAACACTTGGACAGAAATCTCAGCAGTGGATATAATCTTTCTATTTCTCTCTTTTTCCTCTTAACTAAAGACATACTTTTAATGATCTTACTAATAAAATAGGAAATTCTCTGCCTTACTTAAAATGGATAGATAGCACTTACATGATATTCCATATTATATATATATATATATATATATATATGGTAAACATGTTCAGAATGTACATAATGGATTACAAAGTTATGTTTATAAGGAAGTTATACAAAATTATAATGTAAAAGATTCAAAATTATAATGTAAAAGACTTAACAGAACTCCAGAAGCCACTTCTTCGCGTGGAGAGAAAAGAGAGTATGTGTGCTGTAGGGGCCAAGGATACTAAGTTTTGTGGTGTCACTTCTACGCTTATAAACTGTGGAAATCTGGATGAGTTACTTACTCTAAGCTTCTTCCATAAAATGGGGCCAATAAAAATGTTCAAGATAGATATGAAGATTAGAGTCAGGGATGGAACTAATTACAGTGCCTGGTGGTACACAAATATTCACTCTTAATAATTTGATGAGAATAGTTTGAGATCAAAAGAGCTTTCAGATTTTATGGCTATGAGGATGACAAATAAATTTGAAGAGGGTGGCTAGAGGGTCACTATAAAGTGTTTGTCTTAAACACACACATAAATATACACAAAACAACATTAATAACAACCCTAAACCTATCAGAACAGGAGCACTAGCTATGTTTTTCTTTGAGGCTAATGAGAAGGTATTTATTTCTGTTTTTATTAAATGAAAATAAACCAAGATTATTTTTTTCTTTTTGCCAGACATGGTGGTCACATCTGCAGTCTCAGCTAGATATGGAAGGGAGAAATAGTTGGATCATGATTTGAGATCAGCAGAGCAAAATGGGAGAGTCATTCAATCAATAAACTGTCTATAATGATGGCTGCCCAGTTTAAGGCCTGTGCCAAAAATATGAGAACTTACCTGAAAAATATATTATTGCAAAAAGAGCAAGGACTGTGACCCAACTGATAGAGATTACCTAACAAGAACAAGGTCCTGAGTTCAAACTCCATTACTGAAAAAAATATTATTTTTATTGTGAAAATACTGTACAGAGGGGATACAATTACATGGGCAAGATAATGAGTACATTTCTTATCAAGCATTGTTGCCTCCTCCTTTGTTTCCCCTTCCCTTCCCTTCCCATCCTCCCCCTGCCCCCCCACCAAAGTTGTAAAGTTCGTTTTTGACATAACGACTTGTACATCTCATTGTTGCAATGTATCCACCTGAATCACTATTGAAATGATTTGTTTTTTTCTCTTCCCCTCCACAAACTATACCGACATCAAATACAGTGAAAGCAGGGGTTATACCGTGGGCGAGCGACATACAAAGCAACAAAGAAATAATCTTATAAATGTGTTAGAAACGATCTCATGAAAGAAAAAAACATTTGAATACATATCTTAGGATTCATTTCCCTAACATCAACTTATCTGACCTTTTTTGCTTGACTCAGACATATACAGTTATTGCAAATAAGGGAAACCATGGGACTTATGTTTCTTTGGGCCTGGCTTACTTCACTTTGAAAAAAAATATTTTCAAATTTCTCATGTTAAAAAAAATAAGGTGTTATAAAAATCCTTTATCTAAAGCATATCCATGAGCTAATGACATGTGGTTGTCAGATCATTACAAATATGTGCTATTAAACTCAGAGTAATGAATTCAGCTGGGCTCTCACCAAGCTGTTTCATTTGGGCAAAATTAGAGTATGGACTGTGGAGAGTTGTTATGGTTAGTGTCACGGAATCTTTAAAACAGTCTAAAACAGTGACTATTCTTACTCTTATGACAACTGTTGGTTAGTTTTGCTTTGCCATCATAGGCCAATGGAAAGAAAACTTTGTGGTGAGCTTTCTGTCTTGTGGTTTCTGAAGGAAACCACAAGTCTTCTTGAGGTAAATGACAGCATGTCTTAAGAGACTGGTGATCAACAGAGGGAGACAGCATTGACGGTACAGTAGTGGAGTTCAGCATACGGCGTAGAATATCTCATTGCCAGATTGCCCAAAGAATTTCTAACATCCAAAAGAGATGGCACAGGAGACTGTGCCAGGGAAATTTATTTCAACTCCAATAGGAGCAGAAGGTTAATTTTTAAATTTCAGTGCAAGTTGACCTGAATGAGGAAGCTAGTATTCCTGTAAGGTACCACGGAAAGGAAAACGACACAGCAGTCACGCATCACAGAAAGAGATGGCAAACTAAAGTTAGAGAACATTTCAGACTTTAGGAAGATTTCTTCTGTTTTCCTGTGAAAAGCATGGATCTGTGGCAAATAAGTGATTATGAATGAAAATAAATCCTAACTGTATTCTGCCCCTGCAGAGTACTATGCAAGTGAGAATTAAAGAGTACAAAATGTGAACTCTCCCTTTCAAAATGTAATTATTACTAGTATCATTATTATTCACTGCTATTGAGGTTTGAACTTAGGGCTTTACTGGGCTTTCTTGGGTCATAGCTGGCACTCTACCACTTGAGTTACACATCCAATTCTGGATTTTACCTGGTAAAGTCGAGGTAAATGTCTGATGAATTTGTCTTCCCACACTAATTCTGAAACTTAATCCTCAGATCTCAGCCTTCTGAGTAGCTAGGATGATAGAAATGTGCCTTTCTGTGTTTATTTCTAAAATCATGTTGTTTGACCTTTACCATTTATCCTGAGCAAAGTCCACCAACAAGGGGAGATTAATTTTCCTAGGTTAATCTAAAAATATTTTCAATGAAAATAACCTAGAGAAAGTCAAAACCACTAAGTATATAAATATCTATCTAATTAGTGTATACATGTATGGTATAAGAGTATAAATGTGAATATGTTTCCTTGACACAGCAAACATGTTTATAGGATGCGTATTTAACACATTTAACACCAGGATAGCTGTGTACATATTAAAATGTTTACTACATGCTTATTGCATTGCTAACAATAAGATGCTATGGAAACAATTGTGAATAATAAGCAGTCTTGATCTTCACAAGCCTGCAGGTTGGTAGGGAAGCAAATTGGTGAGCAATTATGTTGTACAACCCTTTTTTGAATCATAAATCCTAATACAATTCCTGATCAAGAAATTATGTAAACATCTTGTTTAGATTCCAGAAGTGAGGTTGAGCATGATGTAAGAGGGTTAGGAAAGAATAACCACTGTTGGTAAAGTCTCTGTGTGTGTGTGTGTGTGAAAATAGCAAGGTGATTTACATATTTCCTCTATCTTAGGAGAGCTAAAATAGTAGAACGGTGAAGAAAATCCATGAGAAGGGAGGAAAAAGGAATGAGGTGATAAAAGCCAAAGAGGAAAAAGAGACATAGAAATATGACAGCAAAGGGTAATGTCTTCACAAGAAACAAAGTCAGTTGGAAAAATAGAGTGGAAGATGGTCAACAATATAAAATATTAAAGCAGCTGGGAGATGGTGAGATAAAAAGCCATTAGATATGATGGGAAAGCAGTATATTTTGATCCTTTATGAGCAGGTCATTTCACAAGAATAAGTTCAGATGGAAGCTTGCTTAAACTAAGATGGGCTTAAACAGGGAGAAGGCCTAGAAGAATGAATATAGATCAAACGTTCCCAAGCATAGAAACCGAAAGAATTCATGGTTAAAGAAATAAAAGCTGAATAATGAAAAAGGTTTATGGTTTGGAAATAGAAAATTCTTTCATACTTGAAAGAAGAGAGGGTGCCATCAGCTTAATGGCATTGAGAAGTATTGGTGATGTAGTGAAATTCTGTAGTTAAAGAAAAGTAGGCTAAAATGTAGTTAAATATCAGTTTTAGAGAGCAGGCTATAACGTCTACTGGGAGACTACTGGATGTAAGTGGATTCTGAAAATAATAGAAGTGAAATAAGCCATTTCTTTCCCCTCCTTGAAGCCTATACTGGGGTAGGTGAGTAGAATCAATATTCTCAACCAAGTGGAAAGAATTCTTCCAATTGGGGTACATCCTGTGTCTACAGACTTGCAGCAAAGCTGACCTGATACTCATCTAGGTCTTAAGTACAAAGTCTCTTTCATTCACCAGGATTTTCCCGTCGGAGACACTGGCCCTTGATCTTGTCTTCCTCAGAAATATTTCTGTTCTTTCCCCAACTCATGAAGATATTCTCCAGATCTCTGCAGTAAGTCCCATTCTGAGTGACTTTCCCCTGAAGTCAGTCACCAATTTAGGTCCTTTCACCTTCTAAGATGGAGTACAAGGGTACTCTTAAAGTACTCCATTATTTTAAAAGAAAAGAGGTGGAATTATGACTCAATTCAACGGTTCTTCAAAGTTAGAAATTGAAACGAAATATTGTAAAATGTAAATGTGACTAGTCACATACATTTGCCCTTGTGTAGTTCACTTCTAGCAGCCATATAATAGTGTGAAATTTGAAGTTGTTTAGCTGAAATAAAATTGCATGACATTGCTAATTAATAGTAAGAACTAATTAATTCCTGTGGCAACACGACTTCCCTTTTACAGAACTCAAAACTAATACAGCAATAATGTGGTGGATGTCTGCCTTCACAGTCCACTGATGTGTTCATGTCCTGCCTTCCTTGCTTGCATCTGTAGTGCAGACACAGGGCCAATAGGCCCAGTACTCGGAGAGTGAGTTGGTAATAATAGCATGTATTCACAGGGGACTGAAGTAAGTACCTAGTACCTAGTACCTAGTACATTCACCTAAACATTTACTAAGTTCTAGTCACCAAGTAAGTATGTTTGTCAATTTTAAAGTCCTCTTTTCCCTGTTCTTCATGAAAGGCATACTGAGAATTACAATGCTGTGTTTTCTTTTATTATTATTTATTTATTATTATTATTTATTTTATTATTTTATTTATTATTATTATTTATTATTATTATCTTTCTCCTATACATAATCATTTTTTAACTCTGGCTTTCTGGAAGATTGTTTTTCTTTTTTTTTATTGTGAAAATACCATATAGAGGGGTTTCAATTACATGGGCAAGATAATGAGTACATTTCTTATCAAGCATTGTTGCCTCCTCCTTTGTTTCCCCTTCCCATCCCTTCCCATCTCCACTCCCCCCCTTCCCTCCCCCCCAGCCCTGCCCCCGGCCAAAGTTGTAAAGTCCCTCAGTAGAGGAATGGATCAAG
>NW_012267220.1:7355557-7365349 GCF_000151885.1 Dipodomys ordii | reverse complement strand
CAATCCCACTTTTGGGCATTTACCCAAATGATCACAAACAAGACCATACTAAAGCTACCAGCACAACTATGTTTATTGCAGCATTATTTACCATAGTTAAGATATGGAACCAACCCAGATATGGAACCAACCCAGAATCCATGTTTCTTATATTATAGTTATGTAGTCTAATTTTTCTATAGTATCCTGAGAGAACTGGATCAGCTTTTTGTGACTTATAACTACTTATTTATTCTATGCATTTATTTATTTTGGTGCTTGGGATTGAATCCATGATCTTACATCATCTGATCTCATGCTTTAACACATTTTTTTTATGTGTTCTCTGGAGGTTTGAGTTTTTTTTTCTGTTTACTTTGACCTTTTCTTGTTTGGTAATTATAATGTTATCTTTTATCTCATTACAGATAACTAGCAAATCTCTACTTTTTTCTGTATCATTAAGAAAGTATTTGAAGAGTAGAATTTCTTTCTCTCTCTCTATATCTTATTTTCTTTTAAACGTTTTTAAAAAAGAATTAGTGTTATGCATTTTGCTATTTATTCATATATAAGTTGGACTTAATGAATATTTCTTCTCATTGAAGACTCAAACACACTGTGGAGTATCTTGATGTCTGCTATGCTTTGAAAACATGACCTCTTTCTGGGAAAAGCATAGTATCTTACAGAAAATAAAAACATGCCCCTATCCAAGGAAAAGGATGACCCTTTTCTGGGCTCTGGCTCACAGAGTAGGTTAGAAGAGAAGCCATTCTTTGAACTATTCTTAGTTTGAACAATTGGCTGGACATCCCAAACTTACTCAGAGATTGAGAGAAAGAATTCCAGCCTTGAGAAAAAAAGCCAAGCAACAATGCCCAGAACTTGAGTTCAAGCCTTAGTACCAACACACACACACACACACACACACACACACACACACACACATTTATTATGCATCATCTACAGACCAACATAGTTTTGCAAACACTTTGTGGTGGAGTATGTCTGCCCTGTGATCATTGGAGTTGTTCACTGCTGCCCAGCCTAACAAGAAAATATCACAGATCTTGGGGTTGGGGTGGAGCTCAGCAGGGGAACACTTGCCTGGCATGCTAAAGGCTTTGGATTTGATCTTTGGTATTATGAGAAAACAAAAATGACAGCAACAAAATTCATGAGAATATCATATTATCATTCTAAGGTACATTTACCACTGCAAAAAAACTAAAGGTTGCTAAATTCCTAGGAAAACACTAACGTTTGTCTATACTAACAAGTTAACATCCATCTAGTTTAAAAAGTTATTATCAATGATAAATGACAACTTGCTTTAGCTCTTTACTTCTGAAACCCATCCAGTCAGAGAAGCCTTGGGCTCCAAAATGTCAGGCCGTTAGCAACAAACTCATTTTAGTAACCCAGCTCCTGTACCTTCTATTCAGACAGTTTAGCTCCAGTAATCATGCCACAGAGTTAAAGGTCAATCAATCCCCAGATATGTCCACTTGCAAAAATCTACCAATCCTTCCACACTTTCGCCCAGAAACTTTTGTAAACATGTTTCTCCCCTATACAACAAGCAATAAACTTGGCATTTTCTGTGTGTTTCAAATATTGAATGGTGGGAATTTCTTTGATAAGTGTCTGACATATAGGAAACATTCAACAAATTGAATAATATTGTTGGTGCTGCTTCTACTGCTATTACTCTTGAACAGTGACATTAATATTGCAGGGTTTATTGAGATTGCCCTCCTTCCCTCAGTAACCAAGAAAAAGATGAGGGAGCAGTAATTTACATTTTTAATCTAGTAGGGGAAACTATACAATATAATCCAGAAGCATGGCGGGAGAAATGTGCTCAGCATTATTGATTGTCAGCAAATACATACACATTGCATAGCCAGGATAACTATGCAGGGCTGGATTTGGTTCTTGAAAATTAATCTGGGCAACTTGCTTAATATTGAAGATATTAAGAGAATGAGCCAGCACCTACATCCTGGAATCAAAGACCATACCACTTTTCTTGTGGGACAGAGAGTATTAAATATCTCCAATTCTGTTTGGTTCTTATCTACCCCAACCTTTCGGCAATGAAATGAAGAGTAATACTAGGATTTTAAATAACCTTTGCTTTGCACTTTTACTCTAGGTTGTATTATTTGCAATAACTAGTACATAGCTGAGACAAGCAGAAAAGGTCAGAAAAGATGATGTTAAGAAAAATGAACCCCAAGATAAGGACACATGTGTTTTTTTCTTTCTTGTTATTGTTTCTAACGTATTTATAAGGTACCATGTGATTATTTTTGTTGCTTTGTATGTCCCTCCCCCGCGGTATAACCCGTTTTCACTGTATTTCATGTTGGTATAATTTGGGGAGCGTAAGGCAAAAAACAAATTGTATAAATAGGGATATAGGTTGACCCATTGCAACAATGAGATCTACAAGACGCTATGTCAAAAAATGAACTTTACAATTTAGGTGGGGGTAGGGGGAGAATGTAGTTGTGGAGATGGGAGGGAAGGGATGGTAGGGGAAAAACAAAAGAGGAGGCAACAATGCTTGATAAGAAATGTACTCATTACCTTGCTAATGTGATTGTAACCCCTCTGTACGGTATTTTCACAATAAAAAAACTTATTTAAAAAAAGATTCATGAGTCACTTTGTAATCAGAACTTGATTCCACTCAAATGTTTTCTCTGTGACATTTTTAGAGACTATATTAAAAAGCAAGAAATAATATCTGATTTTTGGTCTTCTTTGCAAAGTCCCTTACTGGTCCCCATTCTTCTAGGGCCCATCTGCCATTTTCTATCGGGATGGAAGGGTATAAAGATGGGCATAATTAACAATACTTGACTAAACCTGAATGATCAGGGTCTTCTCCAAAGATAGCTTATGTTATTATTACGCAAGAAGTGTTCATTTAAGTCTTCCTTATTTTACTTGTTGTTGGCAGGTAGAATTAGATTTCTTACTTCATCTTTACATATAATTGTATAATTAAGAGCTCACACAAAATACTGATTTTCATTGTTATCATTTCTCCCAAAGGGACAGATTAACTGGAACTGATTTGAATAAATGCTTATAAGAATCATTCTTCTTTATAATGTCAAGATCTCCATTGACTTAAAAAATTCAGTTTCAGAAATTTAAAACAGGAATTTGAATTCCTAAATATTAATGGCATGTTGTTAAACAATATGATTGATATGTGCTGTCAACACAGTATTTCACGTTTTTGTTTGAAGAATTTCTTTTTATTCTAACAAGTAGTTTGTTCTGATAGTTGAAAGTCTGGATAAAGAAAATTGGCAAAACAAAATGTCATTATTACCAGAGTCTAGTATGTAGTGTAGTGGTATGAAATACTGTATTCAATACAATTGAACAGAAAATATAGTTACTATTATAAAAACAAAGGCTGGATACAAGAGTTATGCATAAAATTCAATTGCATTTGAATATACTAGCAATAAAAAATAGAAAACAAAATCAGCATCACTAGATCACATTATGAAAACTTAATTTAATGCCTGAAATAAATCTGAAAAATTTAGGAAATTTTATACTTTCATAAGTAGAAAATAATACTCATAGAAGTAGACACATAAACAAGTAGATACATACTATGTTCATAGACTGGCATGTTCAGCTTTGTTAAATGTCAATTATCTTCAAATCTATATTTATGGATTTAATACAAAGGTAATCAAAATCTCAGGCAGTGTTTTGTATTATTATTTTTTGCCAGTCCTGGGCTTGAACTCTGGGCCTGGCCGCTGTTGCTCAGCTCTTCAGTTCAAGGATAGCGCTCTACCACTTGAGTTACAGTGCCACTTCTGGCTTTTTCTGCTTATGTGCTGCTGAGGAATGAAACCCAGGGCCTCATTTATGAAAGGCAAGCACTCTACCACTGAGCCAACTTCCCAGCCCCAAGTGTTTTGTATTTTTAATGATTGAAAAGTTGACTCTAAAACTTATATAGTATTGTAGGGTGCCTAGGATTGTTATGAAAACATAATATTGGAGAACCTAGGCTGTATTAAAGTGGAAATATTTTCTAAAAAGCTGTAGTAAGTAAAGGAAAGTGGAGTAGAAGTGATTCAGGCCACACTGTCACAAAACACTGCACCTTGGCTGTTGTTTTGGAGCAACAGCAGAAGCAGGAAGGTAAGGCTCATTTCCTGTCGCTCTTCTCTTGTATGTGAGGTCCTTCACTATGCTCAGAGATGCATAGTATTATTTCAGAAGATAAAAGGACATGCAGAAGGCAATGAAGAGATAGGCCTTGCTAGTTTACTCCCCATTGGACCACCTGTCCTGTGTTTAATCATATATCATCATATCCATCCACTTTCCATCAAACCTAAGCATAAACATCTACTTGTCTCCCGAGACTTTCTTCTCCTTACAAAGAAATCCATTTTGTGCAAAACTTATAATAAGAACGTTTATGTTTCTTGTTATAAGAACTTCTACCATGCACTCGTGGGGAGAAGGCAAGATTTTTTCTTTTCCCCTGTGCAAAATTATCACTAGTATTTTAGTAGTATATAGTACAAGAGGTTTCAATATATGTCTATAATCACATTCACCTCAAGGAAAACATTATAATAGATATCAATGCAACAGATTATGTTCCAAAAGTCCTCCCACAGACATAGTGTAAGAGGCAAATGGATAGCCGTTTCAATAAATGCTTTTGTATAAATTAGATCTCTTTACAGAAAGAAACACATCTTGATTTTTGCTGTATACTACATATAAAACTTGTTCATATATCATAATTCTTTCATTGTTTATGTAAAAACTATAAAGATTGATGATTAATTAAAATGTTTCTAGTTTATATCATACACAGAAACTTTATATAGTGACACTGCATTATTATTCATCAAGATGAAACTTGATACTTAAAAATGCTCAAAGAGTTAAACACTTTAAAACAGAATATGAATAGATCGTTTTGTTCTTACCAACTGGGAACAAAGGAGGATATTCTTAGGAGAGGATCACAAGGGCTCAATAGCTATGTGGATATGATCATATGAAATGATGCTGATTGAAATGAACTCCAAGAAATGAACACAAGAGTTTCTTTTCTCTTTGATTCATTCTGTTTTGTTGCCATTTTTTTAAATTTCTGCCCCCTTTATCTTGTATATAAGATTATCTGATTTGGGGAGGGGAAAGGGAATGGTAGGACAAAGGGTGAACCAATTCAGCAGTGATATTCACTAGACACTATGCTGTAAATCAACTATACAACTTGGAGTGGGGAGGGGGAGGTTGGGAGGGAAAAATCTGAGAGAGAATGAGGGAAGGGGTGACACTGTTCAAAAGGAAATGTATTCATTACCTGACTTATGTGACTGCAACCCCTCGGCACATCACCTTTATAATAAAACTTAAAAAAAATTAAAATGAGAAAAACAAATACAAATGGAAATTAATATCACTGTATAACCACCTCAATGGCTGTTCTGATGCTGGCGGGCTTAAGAAAAAGCTTGTGGAAAATTCAAAACACAAGCCAAACTAAAGCAAATGTTGTGGCACACACTTGTAATCCCAACCCTTGGGAGGCAAATGCAGTAGGATCAAGATTTCAAGGCTATTGTGGGTTATATAGCAAGTTCAAGCTCAGTTTGATAGCCAGGCTCTGAGCAAGATCCTATCTCAACAAAACAAGACAAGACAAACCATCCCTCCCATCCAATGAACCATACAGACCTAACTAATCCAGGAGGCTAGAAGGAAGCACAGATTATTGTTGGGAGTTGGAAGACCAGCAACTGGTTAGACTCTGAGGTGAGTGTGGTTAAGTGTGGTGGTAATATTTCAGTTCTTGTTCTGAGTGACAGTTTCATGGATATTAGTTATTCTGGAAAATATTCCAAGTGGTAAATACATGATTTCTACAGCTTTCTGTATGTATTTATTCTTTAATAAAAAATATTTAAAAAGTCTCCTGGGAATCAATTTCTATTTAAATTCCATTACCGATTTTAACTTAATTAATGCAACAGATGTGCCTCTCTAATTAATTAAATCATAGTTGCAATCAAAGACATTTGCTTATTGATTTATGTGATCATTTTGCAGGCATTTTATCTTCATTTGCCATTAACCTTCAATTGGCAGAGCCCTCCAACACTTTAGTTTGAATGACTATCCCTCCCCATTCTTGTCTTACAAAATCCTCAAGGAGTACATGATGCATCAGCACTATATTTTAAAAAAATGTTTAAAATATACAAATTTATCATTTAAGGAGCAGTATTTTTGTGTTCTTATTACTTGTTATTGTTTCTAAGTAAGATCTATAGAATGCTAAAATAAAAGTGTAGTGGCTAGACTCTGTAGTGGAAATTACACAATTTGACTTTGGAATTATAAAGAATAAATGATCTGAAGTTTGGAAGATAAGAAAATGAATGAAGTTTGTTATTCAGTTATTCTCTCTTAATTCAAATATCAGGTATCTATTGACAAATCAAATGGAGTAAGTTTATGACCTGTAATAAAGTGTTATAAAATTTGTCTACATTGTGGAATGGCTAAATGAACCTGATGTTTATTGCTTTTGATGTAGTAAGTCCACAAAATGTACTCTCTTAGCCATTTGCAAGGACATTATTCATTGTTACTAACTACATCCACCTCCATACCTTGTGATAGATCTTTAGAACTTATTATGTCAAGCTGATTTTTACTCTTTTGATGGCCATTTCATCAGACCCCCCCTCCCCCCAGCCATCATATATTCATATACCAGCCTCTGGAAAACAACTTTGTTTCTTTAAGTTTGACTTTTAAGATTTCACATACAAGTGACATCATACTGGCATTTGTCTCTCTGTGTCTGGCTTATTTAATGAAATTTCATTTAGTTTCATCTTTGTTGTTGCAAATGCAGGATTTTGGAAAGGAGAGATCAATGCAACAGATGTGCTCCTACAATTAATTAAATTCAAAATTCATATGTATCATTGCATTCATTATGATATGCCTAAATTCACATGTTGAAGTGGAGATATTCTTATTGCTTCAGCATCTGATTACATTTAGAGATGGAGTCCTTGAAAATGATATTAGTTTAAAAAGAGACATGTGCATGGATTCTAGTGTCATCTCACTGGTGTCTCTAAAAAGACGTATACGGGAGATGGGTATAAAACAAGGAAACATTGTGAGTGACAAACACAGGAGATCCTAACTGTAATCCCAGTTAACAGGGAGGCAAATATTGAGAGGATCATGATTCAAAGAGAGCTTGGGCAAAAAATTAGTAAGACAACTATCTCACTAAGTAGTAGGGGGTGGTTCATGCCTGTAATCCTAGCTATGTTGGAGGTGCAGGTGGTACAATCATGGGCTGAGGCTGTACTAGGCCAAAAGGATTGAGCGGAGGAGAAGGGGGCATAGCTCAAGTTGTAGAGTGCTTTACATGTGCCTTCAAAAAAAAAAAAGAGGAAAGAGGCCGATAAAAAAACATTCTAGAAAAGATCAGATGAGAACACAGCTAAAAGGTGACCATATTCCAACTAAAGGGAGAGGTCTCAAGAGGAAGACCCCAGTACCAGAAACCCTTAGAGTCCAAAACTGTGTGAAAGAAATCGCTATATTTAAAGCTACTCAATCAATTATAGTTTGTTATGGCAGCCCTGGAAAACGATTGCACCATGTAAATGGTGTTTACAGGAATGAGATTGAATAAGATTACTGAGGCAACTGGTGAAAACCTGGGAGTCCAAAATGTAGAGATTTAAATAAGCAGTAGAAATGGGACCAGTCTGCATCATGTTGCTAGCATCTGATAGGATGCACCCAGAACACCTGGTTTTAGTTATGAGAAAATACTGACAAGCCACAATTTAAGGACATTTGAGAAAAAAATAATGGCTAGAACTCTTCAAAAGTGTTTAAGTTCATAATGGTCAGAGAACAAATGAGGACAGGTACCATGACAACTGAGTAGATGCACGAGGCTGCATGATAACTGAATAAATGCATTATAAAGTCTTTGGATTTCAAACCCACAACAGAAAATCGGATAAGGTTAAGATGATTGTAGCATTTCTATAGTCTATAGAATTTGTTTAGTTTTACATCAGTCACAATTTCCTTAATTCACTGTGTATGATGTTAATATTTAAGGAAGCTAGGTGAAGTGTACATGGGAACTGCTTTTAGGATTTTTCTGCCTTTTTGTAAGGATGAAGTTATTTCAAAATAAAGAGAACTTGGCTCCTAAAAAGGTGGCATTAGGGAAAAAGCCAGAGGGAATGCAGTGGTCAGTATAGGATGGAGGCAGGAATGGAGTCCTCGGGTTGGGAAAAGAACACTGATTTTCAGGTCTTTTAACTTCCAGGAGCTTATCTCATGAGAGAAGCTGAAGCTGTATTTTCATTAGCCCTTTGTGAAAATAAGCTGTTTTGATCAGAGTGAATTAAGAAACTGTCCACCAACCCATACTCCTTCTGCTGCTACATACTTGTCCTTTGGTTGGATGGTAATGGCTTGAGTGCCAATGTTTTAGAGATCTAAGTAAACTTGAAGATACACTGCATTTTTTAAGTTATTTTGTACGTGTACGTGTGTGCGTGCTGGCTGTGTGGTTTACACACACATTGTGCATGTTGCTTTGGTCACGTCTATGTTTAGTTATCACTAAAAAAAGATGTTGAGTCAAAAGATACATTATGAGACAAACGAAAAAGAGCTGTGTTATGTTAAAGTCAGAAATTGAGTGGTTTATTCAGAGAATAACTTCAGGCTCCAAGACCTTTTGCTTTGGATGGATTCCAAGGGACACAATGAAGGACTTTAGCAATGGAGGGCAAGTAATAAGTAGAACAAAATTAAGTATATAGGATCCCATGGGAAATTAGAGTATAGAAAATTATGATGACTTGAGAGTCCACTTGATGATTGATATAAACAAGAATAATGACAGAATTAGATTATTTCTGGTGGATTGAAAGAATACTATTAGTGATAGAGGCAGGTGTAGAACTTTAGTCATCAAACTGCTCAGGAAATCATAGTGCTTCTTGGTTTATCCTTGTGATTAATGTGTATGTAGTCTACAGAAATATTAAATTATGCTAAATGATTTCATTGTTGCACCACACTTTGTGGAAGTTATTATTTTGTTTTTGACAGGCAGTTTTTATAGAATACTTGGGAAAATGAATACTTAGGTTTACAATAATAAACTAGAAATTGCTTAAGGATAATCAATGTGATTAATATTTTGGACGAGTGGTGCAGTCACATTCATGTTAATGAAAGGTAAATACAGCAATTCTATCTGATTTCAAAACTCAATTTCATTTCATGAATCTTAAAACACTCCAGGAAATGAATGGTTGAAACCTCCAGCTTATTGCTTTTCTATTTCTGTCTAAAGCATCCTGTGATCATTTAGAAATGTATTAGCTCTATAGATAATGTCATGAATATATTTTATTCATCATCATTTGTACTTTTCCCAAACATTTGAATTGTGTAATCCTTATCTGCCATCCTACTATGATTCTAGGCAAAGTTTTAGTTCTTTCTCATTATTAAAATTTAACTTTAAGTCTTAAAGTTATCATTTAGTAACAGGTAATAATAATTATCTTAGAACTGGTAAGTAATTAATGAATTAGCAAAGAACAAAGGAAATGAACCTTTTAAATACCTGTCAGTTTGTTTGGAAATATACTTTCTAGTGTTCAATTCTAGTGCCCTGACAAATCTGAAGAAAAGCTCACTTATCAACAAAACTTCTCATAAAGAACA
>NW_012267220.1:7342302-7355387 GCF_000151885.1 Dipodomys ordii | reverse complement strand
AGAAGAAGAAGAAGAAGAAGAAGAAGAAGAAGAAGAAGAAGAAGAAGAAGAAGAAGAAGAAGAAGAAGAAGAGGAAGAAGAAGAAAGACGACGACGAAGAAGAAGAAATCTTATTTTCTTTAATAAATATCTATCAGATTAAATGGAAGTTGTGTTTTATACTATCCTCTGGGAAGTCTATTAGATGAACATACTTTTTGTTTTAACTGGGAGCAGTTGGTTGAGAAGAATATTAGAGTTTTTTGGTTATTACCATAAGAAATTACTACACTTAATGGCTTTAAGCAACACATATGTGGTTTTCATTTTGTTTCATTGTTTTGTTGTAACTCTTGGGAAGTAGAAGCCAGAATGGGTGAGCAGGCTGTATTTTTTTTTATGAAGGTTGTAGGTAAGAATTCATACCTTTGTCCTCAGCTTCTGAGTTGTGTCCACTTTTTGCCTGGCTGCTCTAAATCACCCTGTCCTCCATTTCCAGCCTTCTCTCATACCATGGCCTCCTCTTACAAGAACTCTTGCGAGAGCATTGACCCTTCCACCTGCTGTATGATACGTAATCTCCTTAACCACACTGCAAAGCCCCCTTTGCCATGTAAAGTTTCATTTTCATGGGATCCAGACAAGGACCTGTATGGGAGAATCATGTTTAAAACCACGTTTAAAACAAAATGTTAACAGATTGTTATTTCCAGTTATTTAACTGGATAAGATGGTGTGCAGTTATCAACAAGATACATGTCGACATGTAAACATTTCTGTTTTCCCCTCTGATACCAGACTTAGGATGTTTATCCTTGTCACTTCCAACAATAGGGTCATTTCTAACAATGGTGAAGTTGATTTTTCCTTAATGTAATATCATGAAGTTTCCCAGTAGACAAATAATCGATAGAATTGATTCTGGCATTCCTTTCTCTTAAGGGACTCCACATGATGACAGCTGCGTGCCAGTAATTTCTGTAGTTAATATAGACAGTGATTGAAAAATAGGTTGAAAAACCGTTGCAAGACATAGAAATGCTGAGTATTTTTCCATGCAAGCGAATGCTTGCTGTTAGCATTGCAGGCGTAGCATATGTAAAAGCTGTCTGTCTGATCATATGGTCTAGTAGTTCACAACAAACACCTTAGTGAGAAAAGACAGATGGAGAATTGATGTTTAATGCACATCTAAGGTATGATGTACTGCCAAAAATAGTTATTGAATACCACTAGGTTTGCTCAAATAGAATATTGTCTGTGTCAAGAAAAATAATTCCGCTAAAGTTGGACCTGAATAGTCAAATCTGGAATACTGCATCTTGTGTCAACTGAATGATATGATTTATAAAGGACACTTACAGCATGGAGGAATATTGAGGAGGAAGGCTGTAGAGAAATGTGATCGAGTCATGAGACTGACTATAGATATTTTCATGTTTCTAAATTGAGTGAGTTTGTGAGGTAGATATGATAGACATTTTTCAAGTATTAGAATTTAAAATGTATTGCTTACATGAAAAGACACATTACTGAGTTGAACTCTGGGAGTATGTGGGTTACAGAACTCTTAACCTGAAGCTCAGAATTATTTTTAGCTTGATATAAATTTGAATTGTACCAATTTTTAAAATTACCTTTAGGTTCCAGGCATTGAACCCAAGGCAGTTCAAAATAACTCTCATTAGAAGTATTTCTGAAACAAACAGTTCATATGATATTTGGAAATATTTCAAAACGTCAGTAGCTCTAACAATGGATTTAGATCATATATATCAAGTAGAACACTTAATTCAAAGAGCCAAAGTATTTCTTGGAGTTCAGCAGAAAAAATAGCATGTTAGACATCAAGCTAGTAGGTATTTTCCAAAATATAATGGTAGCTTTTTAGTGCTTCACATTTACTGCAAAAGGAAATTTACAATTATGAAAAATTTCCATTATGACTTCCAGGAGATTGCTGGTCTAAACGATGAGACAGGTGTTTATAATATTCTTGTAAAGTTATGTTAGTGTCAGGCATCATATTGTAGACATTTATTAACTGTATCCATGGAGCAGTTAGTCTTTAAATGAAATACAACTAATGCTCACCATTTTCTTTCTCTTTTTTTTTCCTATGCCAGTCCTGGGGTTTGAACTCAGGGCCTGGGCGCTGTCCCTGAGCCTCTTTGTGTTGGAGCTTGATTCTTTTGGGTTTTTTTCCTGAGTAGTTTATTGAAGATAAGAGTCTCATGGTGACTTTTCTGTCCAGGCTTGCTTCAAACCTTGATGCTCAGGTCTCAATCTTTTGAGCAGCTAGGATTAGGGGTGTGAGCAGTTGGCGCCTGGCTTCAGACATTTTCTGTTAGTGCTGTTTGATATGTATCTCTGTTATTGCATATGGTACAATAACTCGTTTATATTTCTGTTACAATAGCTGCATTGAGACCCACAAGAAAGCAAAAATGTTCCTTTCTCTTCTTTTAATCCCACCATCTAAGTCTTGGTACAATACAGGATTCCTCCAATACAAAGTTAAGGTGAAAATGACAATTAAATTTACTTCAACAAACTTACGGTTAACTTTATGTGGTTTGATTAGTCTCATGATAGAGGAAGTAGAGAATTTTTTTCCTGGATGGTTGTTCCACTCTTTTGTTTTATTAGAATTCTGTTTCCTTATGTCAGAGACCAAAAGTTAAAATGCCTGTAGCAACACAGTCTAATAAATAACAAGGAGAAATGAAAACTGGGCTAGACCAAAGAGTACATTCTACACTTCATCAAAAAGGGCCTGTTGCTACAGGGAACAGTGTAAGCAGATGCCAAGTTTTTCATGTAAAGATGAAAATCCAGATGTTTATTTTTTTAAATCCTCAATTTTTGAATATGACCACTGTGGCAGCCATAAAAATATGTATTTATATCATACTTCACTCACAGGCAATCTGTTAGTCACCTCTCCTTGGGCTCTTGAATCTTTTACCAGTCAGCTGGTGAGAGAAATATTCCAGAAAAGATGTATATAGTGCTTGAAGCTAAACAATGATGGCCAAAGTATAGAAGGAAAAATACTTTTGGGGAACCATATGAAAGGGATATAATGGAACAAAATTAGAGGTATAGTTGATGGTGACAGTGATGGTGGTTGTGGTGGTGGTGATGATGATGGTGATGATGTTCCAATTCTGGTGAAAAGATACTTTGGGGGAGGAGGTAGAAGTGACACATTGGAAGCAATTAGAGGTAAATGTGCAGGCCAGCTGACAGTCACATTAAGGGATTCGTGTTAGCCATGCTGTCAACACCAATAACAGCTTGCCCGAGGAACGGACACACACGGAGGGAGAGTGGAGATGCTTATCTTGATCAGGATGAGAATGAGGACCACAGGAAAGAAGAAAAAACTGCTAACTCTTCAGATACTTGTAAATGGATACCTAAGTCAGCTTTACAACTCACAACATGCACATTTATAGCAAATTAATGAAGCCATAGCCGAGGAAGGTTCCTGGGGATGCTGGTAGGCTATTCTTGCTGAATGTAGTATGTGCACACAGCTTTGAGGAGGACCTTCTTGTAATGATGTCACAATCAGAGTACAATGGTCATTTCTGTGGTTGAGTTTTGTTCTGGAACTTTTGCATGGGGATGTGGCGCTGTGGCTCAAGTGGTAAAGGGCTAGCCTTGAAATGAAGAGCTGAGGGACAGCACCCAGGCCCAGAGTTCAAGCCCCATGACTGACCAAAAAAAAAAAAAAAAAGAACTTTTACATGGATAATTGAGACAATCACACAGATACCATTTGTTCTCAGGAAAACAATAACCTTCAGAAAAAAGTATTTAAAAAATGATACGGTTTCTTAGGGGGAAAATCATAAAGACCGCAATTAGTGTTGCAGAAAATTTGTTTTCATTCCATATCTTTAGAACATCAAAAATGCCTGCAGATTTTTAAAAGCAAAAGTGTGTTTTACTGCAATCAGTACTGGTTATCTAGATGGAGTTTTATATCTTCTATTGGTTGGTGTTTCATTTACATAATGGTCCTCTACAATGGTCAATTACAAGTTTCATGCATATGTATATAGTGTATGTCTCTATATTATTGTGATCAGCACTTGCAAGTTCTCTTAAGGATTTTTTTTCTGCTGGCCAATGACATTTTTACATAATTATTCAGTATCAGTTATATTTTCTATGTAGATGTTTCTGTGTGTAGATACAAACATGCTCATGTCCACATATAGATCTTGTTTTTCATATAATTAGACAAAGCCCTGTCTTACTGAATGGGAAGAATGAAGAACAAGTGATTATAGGAAATACTCTTCAAAATGGAGTTGTATGATGGCATAAAAATAAACTAAAAATATAATGAAGATAGGATGGCTGTCTTAAACACAGATTGCTATGGAGATAATGGCTGTTTCACAGGCTCAGAGAAAGAATTGCTGAGAAGTGTAATTTTGCTTGTCTCATTTTTAAGGCAGTATGATTGGCAGAGCTGTAGGTATATTATCAGCTTGATAATAATGCCCCAGAGAGACTGATGAGGATAATTAGGATTTGTAGTAAGAAAAGTGCTCTAGAGTTGATCTGTTATGGAAAGCTAAGGACTTATGTCCTTATACCCTATGACCTGCGTCTTAGATTTTAAATTTCTTTTAGGTATTTACACTAACAAAATACAGTTTTATTTGGATATGATTCTTTGGGTTAAGTCCTACCTTTTGGTTATTTTAATTTTGATTTGTTGAGGTTTTTTTTAAAGCTATGTAATGATTATCCTTTTTCTTCTTACATGTGCAGCAAAGTTTTAGAAAACTGCACTTAAGTAGGTTGGATTAAGGAAAACTGTACATTGATTAAAAATAATTTCCTATGTAGGAGAAATTTTCCACGAAAGAAAATTATGACTCAGGAAGATGTTCCAATATTAGTATTCTTTCTCACTAAATTCTTTGGCATTAACTTCAGAAAATCATATGCTATGCATGGTCAGAGAGGGAGTGAATCTTTCAACATACTGCTAATCATAATCCTCGAGGAAGTAACTTTAAATGAACTCCTAATGTGACAAGTACATTTTTAATGATTTTTCTCATCTTGAATCCATAAAATATAAGTCCTAGGGTATCATAATAAACAGAGGCTGAGCTAAAATTTGATTTCCCAAGTGTACAGGATTTATTTAATATGAATTGTTTTACATTGGCTGCAAAATCCCCACTGCTCAGGCTTCTCTTATAATTGTATCTATGGGGAACCTAACAATCTTTTAATGGATGTGATAATCCATCACACAATTGATGGTCTAGAAGCAGCTGTCTTTCATGTTACCGTGTCACCAGTTTAATACTGACCACAGTCGGATTTTAAACATTGTACTGTTTGTCACAGACAAAAGCATGTATTGAGAGTTTTAATGAAATAAAAAGCTAATCAGAATTGGTGGTGACCGGGTGGGCTGAGTGTCAACATGTGCTTTAATGACATTTTGCATTTAAAAGTGTATAAATAATTTAGACTCTCACTTCTAACTTCAAATCAATTGTGTACATTAAAAAGTCTGCTTTTAAAAGTCATGAGACTCTTTTCTTTAAAAATATTTTTTATTATGGAAATACTGTACAGAGGAGTTACAATTACATGGGCAAGATAATGAGTACATTTCTTATCAAGCATTGTTGCTTCCTCCTTTGTTTCCCCTTCCTATCCCTTCCCATATCCCACCCATACCCCCACCTCCCCCCCCCTGCCAAAGTTGTAAAGTTTGTTTTTCAACATAACAACTTGTACATCTCATTGTTGCAATGGGTCCACTGTATCCCTATTTAAATGATTTGTTTTTGCCCTTCCCCTCCACAAATTAAACCAACATCAAATACAGTAAAGGGACATACAAAGCAACAAAGAAATAATCTTTTAAAGATGTTAGAAACAATCACATGAAAGTGAAAAACATTTGAATACTTATCTTGGAGTTCATTTCACCTAACATCAACATATCTGACCTTTCCTGCTTGTCTCAGACATACTAGTTAATGCAAATAAGGGAAACCATGGGACCTATGTTTCTTTGGGCCTGCCTTACTTCACTTAATATAATTTTTTCCAAGTCTTTCCTCTTTCCATTTCCTAACAAGTGGGGCAATGTCATTCTTTCTGATGGAGGCATAGAATTCCATTGGGTATATATATACATCACATTTTCTTGTTCCATTCATCTACTGAGGGGCATCTGGGTTGGTTCCATATCTTAGCTATCGTATGCTCCAATAAACATAGTCGTGCTGGTAGCTTTAGTGTGGTCTTGTTTGTGATCATTAAGGTAAATGCCCAAAAGTGGGATTGCTGGGTCATAGGGGAGCTCTATGTGGAGTCTTTTGAGGAACCTCCATACTGCTTTCCAAAGTGGTTGAACAAATTTACACTCCCACCAACAATGAAGTAAGGTTCCCTTCTGACCACATCCCCTCCAGCATCTGTTGTTATTAGAGTTCTTGATTATAGCCATTCTAACGGGGGTGAGGTAGAATCTCAATGTTGTTCTGATTTGTATTTCTTCTATGGCTAGGGAGGTTGAGCATTTCTTCATGGGTCTATTGGCTATCCTTCTTTCCTCTTCAGAGAAGTTTCTTTTTAAGTCTTTAGCCCACTTATTTATTGGGCAGTTGTTTCTTTGAGGATTTGTTGTTGAGGGATTTAATTTTTTGAGTTCCAGGTATATTTTAGATATGAGACCCTTGTCCGTTGTATGGTTAGTGAAGATCTTCTCCCAGTCTGTGGGCTTTCTATTGATCTTGCTAGCTATGTCCTTTGCCATGCAGAAGCTCTGCAATTTCATGCAATCCCATTTGTCCAAACTTTCTTTGATTTGTGGAAAAAATTATATTAAGTGAAGTAAGCCAGACCCAAAGAAACATAGGTACCACGGTTTCCTTTATTTGCAATAACTAATATATGTCTGAGACAAGAAGAAACGGTCAGGTACGTTGATCTTAGGTGAAATGAACCCCAAAATAAGGACTCAAATGGTTTTTCTTTATTGTTATTGTTTCTAACATATTTGTGAGATATTTCGTTGTTGCTTTGTATGTTCCTCCCCCATGGTATAACCCCTATTTTTGCTGTATTTGATGTTGGTATAATTTTTGGAGAGGAAGGAAAAAAACAAATTGTTTATTAGGGATACAGGTGGACCCATTGCAACAATGAGATGTACAAGGCATTATGTTGAAAAATTAACTTTACAACTTTGGCATGGGGCAGGGTGGGGGAACGGGAAGGGGGAGGAGAGGGAAATGGGAAGGGATGGTAAGGGGAAACAAAGGAGGAGGCAACAATGCTTGATAAGAAATGTACTAATTACCTTGCTCACGTAATTGTAACCCTTCTGTACAGTATTTTCACAATAAATAAAAAATAAAATAAACTATTAAGTACTACTATTAATGTAAAGCCACTGTCTTCAACAAAGAATATACTAGTCATGAGTCCTTGAGTAGAGGTGTTTACAGAGAGATACTGATAACACAGATATTCAGAGCTATCCAATGTTTTTGCTTGGAGCATATAAATTTTCTTCCAAAGAAACATGTGGTTTAGGTCAAGAAAGGAGCAAAATAAGAAGTCCAGTTTTGTGTAATGACTTCTCCAATAGAATAGTTTGCATATTCTTAGAAGAAGCACTTGTGTTTAATGGTTCTAAATGATTTCCCTAAGAATGTTTGAATGTTAAAATATTTTAATTGAATGGTCAGTTCACTGAAGATGGATGTTAGGCTTTGTTTACCATGCTGTTTTTGCAGTATAGTTATTGGAGTGTCTTGGTCATTTCAGAATGAATACATATATATAGCTTCTGGTAACATTAAAATTCATGTGGAAATCAAGAACTTTGCATTTTTTATCTTAGAAACTGCTGACTTATATAACAAATCAGCATACATGCCAAGGAAATTTGATAGTCATCTATTAGACATCCAGCTATCTTTCACAAAGTTTGTATTCAGATTAGAAAACGTACACACCTGTGCACAATGACAAGAAGCAAATCTCCTCTACCAATCTCATTCAGTCTGTATCATTGCTCGCACATGTTTACTCTTTGTATCAATATTTTTCAGAATGTGTTCAACCTGGCTATTTCACTGTTTAAGTTCCACTCCCTCCCCCCACAACGGCTTACCCTTCATCCCTTCATTAGAACACAATGTAGCTCTTCCCCTTGGGTTTATCAGGGGCTGACTTCTGCCTGATTTTCCCACCTCATCTCTGGGCCTCCCAAATATACCATAGCAGCCAGGCTTTGCTTAGATTGTAGCAACATACATGTTCTCTCCCACCAAAGGGCCTTTGCTCAGCTTTGTCTTCTACATGAGGTCCTATTCCCTTTGCTATCAGTTGATCCATTCCTGTCTTTCAGACCTTATATTATTCAGAAATGATGGCTAGTCACTCCAGAGAACACCATTGAATTTGAAGCATCAAGCTTATCCCTATGATTTAATTTCTTTCTTTTTTTGTGACTGCTCTTTACTGCTGGACTGCAAATTCCAGGAAAACGACTTTGTTTCTGCTCTACCTCTTGCTTTCAAAATGTTTTTTTCACACATACTAAGTATTCAATGAGTGTTTTTTGGTTGCAAAATGGTGCTTCAGATGTATTATGTATATTTTATAGTGAGAAATATTATGAACTGGAAAGAGGTAGAAGAAAAATGAAGCAATGTGTCAGGAAGTGTTTAATTAGAGATCAGCCTGTCTACATATTATAATTTATTAGAATATATTTAAGAAGCCATTTTGGAGCCAGCCTGGCCACAAAAGTCCATGAGACTCTTAACTCCTAGAAACACTGGATGGGAGACATGGTTCAAATAATAGAATACCAGCTGAGCACAGGGCTCTGAGTTCTAAATTGTTTGGATGTTGATTTCTTGACTTTTCAGTCGTATCCATTGGATTCTAACCAAGAATGATGAGGGTTTAGCTGTTATTCTTTTTTCTTGTCCTCCATATCTCAATATGTTCCACCTATTATCCTTTTAGTTATTTTATCTCACAGAATGGTTTTGTTACATAAGTTAACACTATTATTGTTATGCTGTAAATAGAGTCTTGTAGTAGTAAAGTAGGACTGTTTTTTCTTCTTTCAAGGTTTTTTTTTGGTATGAACTTAATTTTTATGCATTTAGCTTCTTAAGTTCATATTACTGCTCAGTCTTAGGGCTGCTAGTTGTCTACCTCTACTCATCATTGGATTCATCTTGAAGAAACTGCTTCTGAATCTTCAGACCTAGATCAGCCTGGGTGGGGTTTCTTTCATTCTGAGCACATGCTGCCCAGGAGAAACATCTTTGCAGTGTCAACCTGAGGATTTCTTTGGAAAGTTTGCTCAGCACTTGTTCTTGTTTGTTATTCCATGCATTTCTTTCTTCTTATTTAACTTTGTACTTTCAGAGTAGCATTTTATTCAGTAGCTTGCTGAAAAAGTATTTGAGGAAGGTGAAATTGCTAAACATTTGCAGGTCTGGAAATGTCATTACCTGGAGAGCTGGCAGGAAATTTTGAATAGAAGGTGGGTGTGTGTTTGTGTAGGGGGGCGGTGACAATATAGGGCTTGAACTCATGGATTCCTGTTTGCTACGCAGGTGTTCTATCACTTGAGCCACATTTCTATCCCCTCGTTTTTAATTATTTTTTTTCTAGGGCTGTCCTTGAACTGAGACCCACCTCCTATTTCTTTCTCTTCAATGATAAATAATAACCTACTCAAACCAACACTCCCAGCCCTGTCTCTAGATAAGTCTCCTAGCTTATAATGTTAATCTTTAGAAAACTAAAACTTGTCCTGTTTTTCTTTTCTTCTTAAAAATTCTTGTACTAATTTCCTGGAAAAAAATTTAGTTTTTTTTTTTACAATCACTCAATGAGTTTTCCCATCTAAGCACTATGTCTTTCCATTTTTAGGAGATCGGTTTTTAGACATTGCATTTTTAAGACATCCTATTTACTTATGAAATATCTTGTAGAGCTTTTCCATTGATACTAGAACTAATTTTTAATTGTAACAACTGTTTGTCTTGAGAAGTCCTTCAATGTAACAATAACTTTCTTTTCTTTTTTTTTTTGCATGCCGTTCAGAATATAATGTTTAATCAAAAAACAGAAAACTTGAGAATAACCCATTTAGTGCAGCATCATTTATAGACATTTTCAGAAGTCCCGCAAATACTCTAAATCACTCAGGTATATCCATATATAGTCTAAGCGCCTGCAAAAACAGGCTGAAAAGATTCATGTAAAATTCATGCCATTCTGTTGTCTTCTCTAGGATGTAAATCTTCCGGGCATCCAGGATGTTCACACCATAGCCTATGTGTGTGTCTGTGTATACACTATCATATATAATATAAATTATATATGTTACATATAAAATATATTATATATATATATATATATATATATATATATATATATATAGATACCTAGTGTAGGTAGGGTCCAGTATTACCTCACTTCCAAGCATCCTCTGGAGTGTTGGAATTTGGGTTGACTGCAGATATACAGTAAACAAACAGAACCAAGTTGAGATAGACAAGAGATATTAAAAGCATTTCATCTTAGCGGAATGCCAATGGCTCATGCTTGTAAACCTAGCCACACCGGAGTCTGAGAATAACTGTATTTTCCCCTTTGTTTTTGTCTCTGACTTTCATGTTGGATGCATTCCTTGGAAGTGGATTTCCCACTGTGTGCTCAGGTTCAAAGGGTACTGAGCAAAAGCTGAATGGAGGAATCCATCTGGCAGGGGTGGGAAATTTTCTAGGAGCCTCTCTGCAGAGAAATGAGCTGGCTTATTTTTATAAGATCAGATTCCTGATATCTGTGTTTTTTAAGTTTCTTTTGGGGTATCTTAGATTTTTCCAGACACAATTCACCCACTGTTCTCTGGAGGATAGTGCCCAGCCTGCCTACATTCTGGAAGCCTTATAAACAAGAAGCTAAGGTTCTTCTTTTCCACTAGGTAGACATTTGTTCAGTGTTTCTATTTCCCTGGCACCCACCAATCCAGACACCTTCTGTTATCAGAAAACTTGAGGGCAGCAGGGCAGGAGCAAGGACAAACACTTTGTCACGATTTCCAGAGATAACTGTAGCATCGATTAACGAAGCTTTTTGAGAATTCTGCAGGTTGGTTCCTGACTTTCCCAATTGTCATTTAGGATTTGCTTTCAGGGATCTGCTAACACTCCTATCGATAACCAATTTGCATTAGTTTACATTGTTTATTTTTTTCCTTCTTCTTCTATATGACCTTGAGGCCTTTGGGCTAAAAATTGCTTTTGAGGGAGTTTTTGCAAGAATTTTGGAAGAGCAAGTACTATACACTACATATTTTCCTTTGAAAATATTTTAAGTTGTTTGTAGTAAACAACATATCTAGGCTTTGTGTTTGAACATAATATCATAGTCCCTTTCCCTTAATGAGAGAATTCGGATAATTTGCATTTGGTTGAGTGGTTGGATATTTTTTATACTGTGTACTTAATTTTCTTTCATCATACTTTCTTTTTGTCTTCTCTTTTTATTGGTTTGAATAGGTTAGTATTTATTGTATTTTCAGAGTATTAACACTTTTTTTATTCCAGTATTTCCTGGCTATTTTCTATTTTCCCATTCAATTAAACAGATCAAACTCTGTTTACTCTGAAGTTCATTACTACTTATCCCTTGAAGAAAATAGTTGCTTGATGTGGTTGCTGACACTTCTAATCCTAGCTACACAAGAGGAGAAACTGTAAAGTTCATGGTTCAAACACCATCTCTGCTGGAAAATGTGTTAAGTGAAAACTCCCATATCAACAAACAAACTGGTGTTGTCCTGTCCTTCCCTATCACCTTAGGTATGCAAAAGGCAGAGGTAAGAGGACAATGGTTAGAAACTAGCCCAGGCAAAAGCATAAACCGTATCTGAAGAAATAATTGAACAGAACAAAGAGACTAGAGGTATGACTAAAGTAGATGTGGTAGAATAACAGCTTAGCAAATCCAAGACCCTGAGTTCAATGCCCAGCCTCTCCCACCCCAGCAAAAAAACAAAAATTAAAGCAGAAACAAAAAATGCTTACTCAACAGTGTGACTCCACTTACTTTATCATCCTCCTGAAGTGAGGAATCTTCATACACCCTTCAATTGCCCTTTCCCTCCCAAGTCCTTGTTTTTCATTTAGGACAGTTAAAACTGTCTTTACATTTTATTTGATGGCAGGGACACCTAACTTTTTCAAGAAAAAAGAACATACAAATTAAGCTGTTTATGTAATTTCTGCTAGGTCATTTTTCCCCTCCCTGTGTTCTTTGGGTTTGAACTCACTTCTACAAAGCAACCAGTGACCTAGATTCATTGTTCATTATCATTCCACTCTCTTTTATTCTGACACTTACATTCCTGATCACTTTCTTTTTTGTCACTATCAATACAGACTGATGTCAAGCTCCAGATCCTGCTGCTTTATCCTATGGAGTGCTGGGATTACATTGTTCAATCTCAGGTCCAGCTGACTCATTTCTTAGTTCATAATATATCTCTTAGATATTTTCTTTAGATGAGGTATATATGTAATATATATAATATGTTTTATATATGTTATATATAATATTCTTTCCAATATTATGAGTGTTCTAGGTTAACTACCATTTGGTCTGACAGATGATTTTTTATCCTGGGTTGATAAAAATCAAGTGTTTGTACATTTGCACTAGGTTTGATATGCATCTGTTCACATTAGTCTACACTTCTGTAATGGAGACATTTAATGCTCTGCTAATAATTCCCTTTTATTTGTAACTAATTTTTTTCATGATACAAGCTTAAAATATTTTCCATTTATTCTTTCAAAACTATTACCATCGGGGGAGGAGACAAGATGGCGGAGGAGAAGCTGGAATCTGAACAAGCTCTCGCATAGAAAGCAGTTTTAGAGTTCCAGTGAACAGTCCCAAGCCAGAGAAACACACCAAGTGTGCCATCACAGGACAGAGAGTTAGACAGGAGAGGGAGAGCCAAGGCAAGAAGACACATCTGATCGCTAGCCAGCAGCCGCCAGCGGCGG
>NW_012267220.1:7295228-7335317 GCF_000151885.1 Dipodomys ordii | reverse complement strand
AAAAATCAACTGTCCAGGGCTGGGAAGGTGACTCAATCGTAGAGCGCTTGCCTTGCATGCCTGAGGCCCTGGGTTCAATTCCTCAGCACCACTTAAGCAAAAAGAAAAAAAAGCCGGAAGTGGCACTGTGGCTCAAGGGGTAGAGCGCTAGCCTTGAGCTGAAGAGCTGAGGGACAGCGCCCAGGCCGAAAGTTCAGACCCCACGACCAAACCCCTCCCCCCCCCAAAAAAAAGCAAAACTATTACCATCATTTTTTGTATATATACCTATTATAAAAAAATCAAACTCAATATTCATAGAGCTAGGGTTTTCCTCAAGCTATCTAACATCCACCTCTTCCCTGATCTCTCATACTATGGTATACATGTACAGAATCTGGACTTCTAGAATCTTTGTCTCCTCTGTACCCTTCTGACATGAAGCACTCCCTTCCCTCCTGCCTATCTAGGTCCCAGAACTTTCTTGTCTTGAAGGTGGAAGGGGAGCTAGTATCTAGTCACTTTCTCCAATTCAATTCTGATAGTTATTTTAGAGACAGAGTCTTGCGAACTTTTCTGCCTGGGCTGCCTTCAAATCACAATGACCCAGAGTTTAGCCTTCTGAGTATGTGTGAGCCACTGATACATAGCTAAAAAAATTAAAAATAAGACAAAGTAGTAAACAGACATTGACAGATTACTTGTCATTTGCCAGAAATTGCCTTTTGTCAGAATGCTTCCCCGAAAAAACAGTTAAAGCAATTTTAAAATTGATGTTTGGAAAGAATTAAAAATGAAATGTTCATTTTCTTTCGTCTTGAGCTGTTCATCCATAACACCAATTTCCTCTTCAAGGGTTTGATTTAGCAAAAAGAAAGCCATGCCTCTGAGCTTATGCATAAGCGACCCTTGACAGAGGGTATCTTAACAAGGCTAGATCAAGAGAAGGAGATTTCCACTTGAAATATGTCTCTCTCAATATCAGACATGTAGGTGAGGAGCATCTAAAGTCCTCTGAAACCACTAAAAGGGCCAGAGTTGATTCTACCTAAAGTAGACGGTCAGGGCTACAGACACACCGAATAAAGACTGTGAGCAAAATCTGGAGTCGGTGCTGACATTTGTAGCAGGCATCCATAAGCAAACATCAGAAGGTTGAACAGGTACAGAATCCTCCCATAAAGGACTAGAAACTGGAGAAACCCTCTTTTCGTCATTCTAAGTCCTTCCTTGATCCCATTCTGTAGATAATGAAGAAAAGTTAGAAATGGAGGAAGGTTTTCAGCTTCGGTAACAATCTTTAAAGTAATATTAAAATTTGATGAAGGGTAGTCATTCATATAATTATAATTCAGTGCTGAATTTCAGCACTGAAAACTTCAGTGCTTGTGGTATGGTATGGGTGCATGTGATTTGTAAGTAAAACCAACGTTTCCAGGCTTATTACTAAATACAGCAGCATAGCCATACAATTTGCAATTTAAGCTTTCAGGAGCAAAGCAAAAAGAATGAAATAACAGAAACATTAATATTTTCTTTCTGAGAATGCTGAGCAGGATGATTTATTTATAACAATCTTTATCCTTTTAAAAATGCACCACCTCCACATATGCTCTGTTTACACAAATTTCTTTTCTTTGTATATTGAACAGAATCAAGTGATTCATGTTTAAATAAAATTTTATATAGATTAACTAGAAACAAGTGATTTCATATTAACAAATTGCTCTGCATGATAAAAATAATAAAACAAAATCCTCTTAGACTGAGATAATTTCTCTCCTTTTTCCTTCTTTAATTCTCTGTGCATGTTCTACATGCCATTATCATATCATGTCATTAATTTTTAGCAACATTTATATGAACCACAAACAGTCATGGTAGCTTTCTTTTGTAAAGAAAACATGAACTGGGTAGGGTGGCCATTTTGTCATCTTAGCTGCATGGGAGATTGAGATAAGGAAGACTGTCATTTGAGGCCAGTCTAGATGAAATGGTTTAAAGATTCCAGTCTTGAGCTTGGCACCTATGGCTCATACTTGTAATCCTATCAATTTAGGAAGCTGAGATCTAAGGAACAAGGTTCAGAGCCAGCCTGGACAGGGACATCTATAAGTAAGTATAAAAACAAAAACCAACCCAGAAATGGAACTGTAGCTCAGGTGGTAGATCTCTAGCCTTGAGCAAAAGAGCTCAGGGCCAGTGCCCAGGCTCTGAGTTCCAGCCCCAGGACTGATACTAAAATAATAATAATAATAAAGATTCCATCTAGAAGGAGAAAACTGGGTATGTTGGCAGATGCTTGTCATCTCAGCTACTGCAGGAAGCATGAACTGGAAGATTAAAATCAATGCTGCTGTGGACCAAATGGGAGACCCAATCCCCAAAATAACAAGAGCACATGGTTGAGATGTGGCTTAAGTGATAGAGCACTCACTCAGCAAGCACAAAGCTTTTAAGAGTATCAGAGTATATTTTAGAAACAAATAGACTCAAAATAATATGTAACATTATGAAAGGAAAAAGTAAGTGTGAAGGAACTCGTGAAATGTCTGCAGGGATTGTTCAAATATGCCTTTTGGAGAGGAGTAATAATTGCTGTTACATAGGAGAAAGTTGACTTTGCTCTTTCCATAGCAGGGAACTTTGATACATTTTGACTTTGTATTTCATGGTTTATGTGAAAAGAAAGAAAAACAAAGCTCATAGGACTAGATTTATCCCAAGTGTGTATGTATGTGTATGGGGAGAGAGAGAAATAGAGTGGGGGGGGTGGAGGGAGAGGGAGAGCGAAGGAGAGAGAAGTTTCCAGAAGGTTGCTATGTTATGTGACAGTCATTAAATTTCAAGACTTCACTTCAGAGATCAAACAGCTAGACTCTTAAAAAAAACAAAGCTGACAGAAAATACTCAAAGCAACCTTGAGAAGGTCATGCCTCAATAACTAGGTTAAGTGTTTTTTTTTTTTGAGATATTATTGTGCTTCATTGTGCTTAGACTTGAGGCTTACACATTTTGAAAGCATATGACAAAGTTCCAAACCAACACGTTTTGTCAAAGCTGTATATTTTAAAAGGTAAAAATCAATCTACTAGAAACGGTGACTAACAGAGAGGAAATCAGTACTCAAGACTCAAATGATTGGGGAAACTTTTGTTATTCTGGTGTTTCATAAACAATGAATGGATTGATACACTGGAATAAAAACATTTAGTTATGTAAACAAATGGTCAGGATGAGTGGAGGTTTTCTGGTACAGTAATGTGTCTGCACTTATGCATATTTTCATTTATGATTTATAAGAGATGAGAAAGGGTGAACAGGGGCTCACCAACCAGGCTTCAAGTATAGAGAATCCTAGATATGTGGGAATCTTTTCTTACAGATTAGATTATCGAATGAGAAAGCTACAGTTAGGATTTTACCCAGTGGATGTCATCTATTTACAAGTTCTTTTAAAATTTCTAATATCCTTAATATGAGTTTTATCTAACCTTGATATTCTCAAGGTTATAATATGGAGAGAGAGAAAAGGAGATTTACTGAGCCATTCCAAAATGAACCAACTGCTGATCTGATATTACTAACAGATGAAGATGGAGATTCTCTAGATGGAGACTATGGAGAAAGCAATAGACTAATAAGATACAAACCATACATAATTCTAAGAACTTGGTGCTTCATGCTGCTAAGTGATGGTGGGCCGGGCGCTGGTGGCTCATGCCTGTGATACTAGCTACTCAGGAGAATGAGATCTGAGAATCACAATTTGTTGACAACCAGGACAGGAAAGTCCTTGAGACTCTGATCCTAAGTTAACTACCAAGAAAGCAAAAAGTAGAACTGTAGCTCAGGTGGTAGAGCTCTGGACATGAACAGAACAGGGAAAGCGACTAGGTCTGAGTTCAAGCCCCAGAACATGCACAAAAAAGAAAATGAAAAAAAAAAAAGAACAAGGGTTGTGTTGGGTGGGCTCAGGGCCTTCACTGGGTTGTCTTACTAGAGAGTAAAACATTAGCTAAAGAGTATGAAAATGTTTTTGTGGAAGCAGAGTAGGCCTGGATTTCTTGGCTTATTTTCCTTTCCATCAGACATAGGGCCTTACCAACACTTTATCTATAATTACAAGAGAAAATAACAATTTTCAGGCATTGACCTTTAATTAATCAGGGGTGGGGGGAGAAATGGTTACATATACGCTATGTGCCCAGCTCTGTGTTCCGTCTGGTCAAAACCCAATCCATAGGCTTCCAAGACAACATGGGTCTATATGTCCTTATATTAGTAACTCTGATGTCATTTCCACAAGTATGCACAGAGATTTGGTATAAAACCTTGTAATAATTAAGAATCCATATTTGCCTTATTTTCTTTGCAATAGGCCTTAGTTGGAGATTTTTGGAGAAAAAGACTCACAGGTTTTCAAGATAGAGGAATTAATCATTTATCCTACAAGTGCTTACAGAAAAAATGGATTAAAAATGTAGATTGCAACATTGTACTAGCAGTAAGGAGTAGTTATGGAAAGAGGAAAATCATCCATTTCTTCTGGTACGTTGTATCTTCCTGTTTATTAGTAAAAGATGCTTGGATGGTTCAGCTGATCTCCTAAAGTTAGCAATTATTTGAGGGGCTTTTTCATTGAGGTTAAGACAACGTTTTCCCTCTTTTGACCATGTTCTGTGAACTTGTGTACTAAGGCAAGGTCTACGGGAAACCAAGGGTGCATATGGCAGCCATCTTAACTTTAAGGCTCTGTCTGCTGTGGCTCAAGAGTGAGTTGCTTTCATTCTCAAGAAATTTATTGCAAAGACCTTGTCACTTTAAAAACAAGCATCCTTGTTTTCTGTCTTTTCCTTATGGACAGAATTCATATATACATACAATTGATACTCAAAATGTAATATAATTTAACCTACACAATATCTACCTATCTATCTGTCTGTCTCTCTACCTATCATCTGTCTGACTATCTGTCTATCGATGTAAACGCAATCCAGAAACATTTCGAATCCCTCTTGAATATAGGCTTTCCACAAACAACAAATAAACATTTACTTTACTTTTTTTCAGTCATAAAGTCAGAAACTTTCAGGCTCATAAGACTGGATTACTCTTCATCTGGGAATAAATATGAGACATCTCTCCACTAAAATTTTAGACTCTTAGCAGGAAAGTAAGGCTGTTCTTGATGTAAAAGTGGATATATTCATGAAGAGTAGAGTGGGTATATTCATGGATAGTATAGCCCCAACTTTGAGGAATAAAACTTGCAAGAATCCTTGCCATTATACAGTCTAATGCCTGATTTCCCATAGATTAGACTAGTAGAATCTCTGAGATGTACCAGGACTCTTCTTTGATGATCATGTTTGGCATGAAATTCTTACATGTCATAACACTGGAGTCATCCATCCTCAAGTAGAACCTTTGGATTTTGATAAAGTCAAGGAATAATGCAAAACATATCGTACTAAACACCAAGCCTTCTTTTCTAGTTTCTCTTGGTGTTACAGTTCTCTAAATTGTTCAGTATAATTCTTTCAATAGAATTTCATTGTGTATATATACCACATTTTTTTGATCCATTCATCTACTGAGGGGCATCTTGGTTGGTTTCATATCTTAGCTATGGTAAATAATGCTGCAATAAACATAGTTGTGCTGGTAGCTTTAGTAAGGTCTTGTTTGTGATCATTTGGGTAATAACTAGTATATGTCTGAGAGAAGCAGAAAAGGTCAGATAAGTTGATATTAGTAGAAATGAACCCCAAGATAAGTATTCAAATGTTTTTTTCTTTCATGGGATTGTTTCTAATATATTTATAAGATGATTTCTATGTTGCTTTGTATATCCCTCCCTCACAGTATAACCCCTGCATTCACTGTATTTCATGTTGGTATAATTCGTGAGGGGAAGGGAAAAACCAAATCATTTAAATAGGGATATAGGTGGACCCATTGCAACAATGAAATGTACAAGTTGTTATGTCAAAAAACAAACTTTACAACTTTGGTGTGGGGGGTGTAGGGTTGTGGCAGGTGGGAGATGGGAAAGGATGGGAAGGAGAAACAAAGGAGGAGGCAACAATGCTTGATAAGAAATGTACTCATATCTTGCTCATGTAATTGTAACCCCTCTATCCGGTATTTTCACAATAAAAAAATAATTCTTCCAATAATGGGAAAAGGTACCTGATCACAGAGCCTCATTTAATTTGACTTACTTTTTACACAAAGAAATTTAACTTTTTTCCCTACTGATGTAACAGGAAAAAGAGGTAAAACACACTTTTACTATGTGACTCAGAGTTAATCTAGAATGCTAGCAACTTTGTGAGGAAGTTGATCAGGAACAAGGAAAAGGAGAAATGGAAGATATGATAAATGATAAAATAAAACAACTTCTATTGGTTTATAATGAAGTAGATTAGGTGTTGGATTAAATAAACAAAGTCTTCTCTAACTGCCTGTGAGGCAAAGCAGATCTTTTATTTTTGCAATTTTAATTTTTTTTTTTTGTCGGTCGTGAGGCCTGAACTCTGGGCCTGGGTGCTGTCCCTCAGCTCTTCAGCTCAAGGTTAACGCTCTACCACTTGAGCCACAGTGCCACTTCTGGCTTTTTCTGCTTATGTGGTGCTGAGGTATCGAACCCAGGGCCTCATGCCTGAGGAATCAAACCCAGGGCCTCACGAATGTAAGGCTAGCACTCTACCACTGAGCCACCTTCCCAGCCCCATTTTTACAATTTTAAACATTTGGAAAGAAGATCTATTGAGCTGTATCTCATGTGCAAATTTTCAAATCTTTAGAAAAGAACAGAAATAGACATTACCAGGAATAGACAGAGGATGGAAGTAGAGAGCAATTTTGCATTTAAAATCTGACCTATATTCAGTCCACAATTCAGGAACTTTATATTTTTAAGCTATTTTGGATGCATAAATTTTTGTTCTCATAATTACCTATTTTGTAAAAACCTTGTTTATGCATTTATAAAGCCAAAGGCAAGTGTCTCAGGTGTCAGTCTGTGGCTTGGGTATTACAACATCAGAAACTGATGCAACTTAAGCAATTTTGTTCCACTGAGAAACTTAGGTTATTTTAGGTCCTTGCATCTGATTAAAAGGCCTGCAAATTGAATTTGAGTGGAAGGAGTTGATAGCTTTGCAATAGAGATCACAAATCAGACAGAGTTCTTACATATTGCCTTTTCAATACTACTCAAGAGATTCATATAATCATCCCTCGACATGTGTGATAGATTTGATTTATAATATGTATATTTGTGCCACACATCATAAAAATAATTATAAAGAACAATGTGATAAACAGAAGAAGGCTCGTTACTTTCACGTTAAGGAGAACTTAATAGAACATTATCAAGTGAGCTTAATTTGCACAAAATGGTGAATTCAGGCAACTAAGAAAGAGTGTGGTTAACAAACAGATAGACAGCCTCAGTATGGCAAGCAAAGTGAAATCCTTTTGGTGTGTGCTGCCTTATTTTCAAGAAAACATTGAGAGGGAAGCTATTAGAGGAGGAGGTGAAGACACACTTCTCAAAACAGCAGAAGTGGTCACTTTCTAATGAACAAGCAGAACCATCAAAGGGATACTCTGTAAATAGAGCAGAGCCAAGTTTCATCTTTGGTAATGGCAGAGAAGAATTTTCTTCACTGTAAGACATTAGCTTAACCTTTAAAAAAATTAGCTGGCTTATTAGCAGAGTGAGTTTGGAGACTTAGCATTACCTAGTAGCACTTAGATTGACCCAATTTCAGCAGGTGTGTTAATAAATGACCACAGAGGTTTTGAGCCCTGTAGCTGAAAAACATTTGGACAGGGAGGGGAAAAGACTCTTCTGAGGTCTTCTCAGTGAGAACACACTGTGGCCCTGATTAGAACATGCCTAACGTATGAACTCCTCATTTGCAGTTTGGAAAGCATATATTCTCTGTTGCATACACATGTTTATTTTGTTCTATTTCACGAGTGACCTCACCTGTTTATTTTATTTTATTTTTGTTTAACCAAACCCATTAATCAAACATATCCCAGAGGTGGTTAATGATGGTTCAGACTTGTTATAGAAGCAGAAAGTCAAGGACAGTACAAATTGATTCACATCATCCACCTTATTAGGTTTATAGTGCTGGCAGCACACCCTTTATCTTTTAAGAACAACAGCCTATCTGGTTAGCAGAGGCCTGTTTCCATTACAGCAAGAAGAAGGATTTCATAGGCCTGGCTGCAGGTTCACAATAAAAATGGCTCTGCATTTCACACGAAAGCCTAGGATGCAAATATTTCATGAATAAGTTACCATTACACTTTCTTTGTTGATAGTTGAAGATGTTTACACAAATCAAATTGTTTATATATCATTCTGAAATTTTTATCCTCTACATGAATTCAAGTTTAAAAAATTCATGACCGGTTTCTGTATTGAAGTTTTCTATTACAATTATTAGCTAAAATACAGGAGAAAAATAACAAAGGTATGAATGATTAGAATTGGTGGCTGAGATGTGAACTTATCTCATGAAGTATTACTCTGAGATCACTTCTTAATCTCCTGTATGGAGCCTAAGAAGCTAGCTCTTCAATAGATCCAAACAAAATGAATGTATTGAAATAGAAATAGACAATATTTTATATAGATCACTTTACTGACAGCATCTGTGTGCACACATCACTACCTTATATCACTGCCTTATATAGCTAAATAGGAATGAGGAGAGAGAGAGCACTAGGAATACTTCATTAGTGGGGACTCATTGGCTTTGAAAGCAATAGGCTCCCTAGCATCTAGGTTTCTTCACAGTAAGGGACATTCATTTTTAGCTCCGACTTAATGAACAAGTAATTCTTGGGAGAAATATCTTCTTTGCAACTAGAACAAAATTCCTTTAGAGAGAGTCCAGCTTCGTTGAAAATAAATTCTGATAAACTTGCAGCAAGAAGAAATGGGTCTCAGGTATAATTCTAGTCTTCTAGTAACAGAAATTAAAATTATTGTGTGAAGGAGAATTAGAGAGAGAAAGAGAGGGAGAGAGAGAGAGAGAGGAATGATAGGAGCAGGAAGAAGTTATTTCTGTCTGTGTCTATTTGATGTCATTTTTCAGTATAATGTTTAAGTATTCTGAAAATAGGATGCTCCCAACTTTAAGGATACTATAATAATTTTAAAAAAGTCTAAAAAAGCATGTTTTGTCAAAATACTAATCATAGGCTTTTTCTTTTTCTACACTTCTGTGATCTTATTTAAATGTAAATTAGATCATATCTTATGCATCCCTTTGAAATTACCTTCTATATGCCTACAAGAAATCTAAATCTGAGGCTTTGCTGAACCCAGCTCAGGCCTGCCTTTCCAACACATCTGATCACCCAAAGTACTGCTCTCTTGCCCTGTTCTTCATACACCTAGTACCTTCTCATTCTCCAGGTCTTCTCTTCTTTCCTTTACAGAGATTGTCCAAACTAGGAACCATTTCATTTATATTTCACTTCATTTTGCTTATTTGTCTTATTAGCCCAAACGGTATCTTCTGCTTCTTAACCTGTTAAATAATCCCTGAATGGTCAAAAACCTTATCTGCCTGGCCCATGTAAGCATTCAGCAGGACTATGTTCTACGCGTAGCCTTTGGGGTAGGGCCGAGCATTTTCTGTGAGTGGGGGACCACATGTTGGATCATGGGAATGAAGTCCCGAAAGTAGGTCAGGGGTTTCAACTAGAAAACCTTTTTTCTTTCTCATTTTATACCTTGAGTTGTCTTATAATTATTTAAGGATAATGTTAACTAAGGGAAAAAACTTTAAAAAAATGCTAGGATAACTTCTGCATCATCCACCTCTTCTGAGGTCTGGAGATTCCTTCCAGCTGGCTGCGCGCTAGGCTCTGTAAGTCGTTCCTCACAATGAAAGGGTGAGCTCATCCTTTGTTGGCAGGAGTGGGCACCTGACCTACTTTTGGTTAATGTGACTCAAGAGTAGGTTTCCTAGGGGACTTTCCGAGACAGCTCTCACTTATTGGGAGGTCTTCGGGTTCTTGGAGGTTTTCCCTGGAAAGACACAGTGGGACCCTGGATTCGTCTTTTTCCTCTTTCACTCTGTGATCACAAGCTGAGGCCCTCTGCCTCACCACGGTTTTCCGCCCTGCCATGTGGTCTGCTAGCAGCAGGACCAACTATGCAGGGATTGGAGCCTTCAAGTTTTGAGCCAGGATACTTTCTCAGATACTTGTTATAGTAATAGAAAGCCGACTATCAGATAAACCTTTCTAAGAAATAAAGTACCCACCCTTTTTCTATTCTTTAATTGTAGACTTTATAAATCTATGTGAATGGAAACTAGAAACACATCCTCCAGAGCCTAACCTACAGATGCCCAGGACACTGTCAGTGACTTTGATATAATCCATTTTTGCCTCTAAAAAGCTTTTAGCTAATTTTATTTTTTAATATATATATTTATTGTAAAGATATTGTACAGAGGGGTTACAGTTACATGAGCAAGGTAATGAGTCCATTTCCTATTAAGCATTGTTACCCCCTCCTTTGTTTTCCCCCTACCATCCATTTCCCCTTCCTGCAAAGTTGTAAAGTTTGTTTTCAGCATAGTATATTGTACATCTTGTTGTTACAATGGGTCATCCTGTAAGGATTTCAGCATCTTGTTATTTCCCTTCCCCTCCCCAAATTAGAAAAATATATATATAGGATGCAGGACACTGGAATCAAATACAGTGACCACAGAGGTTATTGGGGGGGGGACATACAAAGAAACAAAAAAAATCACATAGTACATTATAAGTACAAGAACAACAAGAAAGATAAAACCTCTTGTGTCCCTGTCTTGGGGCTCATGTCAGTTAGCATCAGTTTTAGCCAATTTTCTGAAATTCACCCTTGGTACCTTGAATTTTTTTTTAACTTCTAAAATGCCAATACCTGTGCTTTTATAGTCCCAAAGTGTCTGATGTGCTCGTTCACTGTCATTAAGTATCCTGAGAATTATTTGCAAACAAAGAGATGAAAGTGCTGTGGTTCTGTGGTCAGACCAGGACCCTTCAGAAAAAGCTGATCACTAGTGAAGATTAATGTACAAAGTCTGCAGTGTACATGCTGTGTCAACTTTAAAACAGCTCAACAACTATATGGCCATTGAAGCTTTGAAGGACTCAGAAATCTTGAAGACTTGGCGAAGATACTAAGTTGTTAAACTCAGTGCAAAAAAGAGAAGGAAAATATTAACCAGAAAATGCTTAAGCACTGGTTGTTTGGAACATTGTTTTTAGTGTTGAGGGTCATGTAGCTGTTATTCATTTGTTTTCATTTTACAATTTCTTAATTGGAGATCTAAACATTGATATGTCCTAAAAGAATTTCAAGTTTCAAAGATGCTTGAAAATGGCATTGTATATGCACAAACATTTTTTCATGCATGTTTGGAAAATGTGTATGATATTTACCATTTAAACTTTTCTGGCAGTACGGAGTTTGTTTTAATAATCTTTCCAAGTCTATATATTGTTTGAGTAGCTTTAGATTTTTTTTTAAGTAGCAAGACTAAACGTTCCTTTTAAATAGCAAGATTCAACATATATGAGCATATATGAACATATACATATATAACATATGTAAGCAATTTACTATGCTCATATTGCCATCACCATTAGAAACATGAAATAAATTTATCTTTTCTCCCATCAGTCCTTTCTTCTCTAATTTACACAGCTTTCATCTCAAAGCAGCATGAAGAATGATTAAAAATCCTATTATGGAAATCTTTCTTGTCATAGCATGACATTACTAATTTGCCACTCAGCAAGGCAAGAGTTTTGCTTTTATTTATAGCACTAATGAAGCACTTATCTGGACCATCTACAATGTCTACTTATTCCTTCAAAGAATGACACATACTTATGAAATTTGCAGTGAAGCTAAGCATCCTAGCCTCTGTCAGTGGAACAGAGAGAAACAGGAGTTTTGTATAAAACATCTTGCCTGCATCTTACCTTCATTCACTTTCCTAGTTTCTTCCATAGGAAATCTAAGTCACCATAGTATGTACTAATTAGAAAGAAATGAATAATGAGGGCTGCCACTCAGATTAACCTGCCTGTTGTGGGAATCAACATTGATATATAGAAATCAGATAATGTTAAACATTGGTCTTTCATGGTAAAATGACAAAGAAGGTAAGACCCAATAGAACTAGTATTCAAGAAGAGAAAATCTTTAAAAACCACCCAGTTTTGTTTTTTTTCTTTAGTACTATGGTTTAATGAAGACCATTTTCTTGCTGAAATGAAATTTCTCCTTTGGTATTTAAAAATTTGACTCTGCTCTTGCTTATAAAGTTCCGTCAATTAACCACCAGAAAACCGGAAGTGGAGCTGTGGTTTAAAGTGTTAGAGCACTAGTCTTGGGTACAAAAGCTCAGGGACAGTTTCCAGGCCCTGAATTCAAGCCCCACAACTGACAAAAAACCACAATTCCACAAATTTTTTTTTTGTAGAAAATGACTAGTCACAACAAAGTTTATATTTCAAATTTAAAAAAAATAAAAATTACACCCAGATTTGATGTGAATATCCTGTTTCCAGGAAAATACATTATTCAGCAAACAGGGAAACAAAAAGTAAGGGCTTGTCATGTAGAAAGAAAGCTGTAAAAGCATACTGTCTTTCCTTAAGCTGATACATACATGCAAATCGTGTCATTTATTCAAAGATATTATAAAAATTCATGAGTGGATTTGTGAACAGAAGTGATAGTTAAGCAAAGTAACTGGAAAACTGTATTTGTAAATAGTGCTTTCAATATATGATGACCTTTTCAATGCCACAAAATATGTGGCATTAATTGACAGGTATAAATTTTTTTTGTTATTGTTTTTGTTGTTGTTTGTTTGTTGTTTTGTCTGGAGAGGGGTAGCCTTAAATCTTATCAACTGGTTTTGTTAATGGGCCTCATATTCAGTATGTTAGGCTTGGAAAAGTTAATAACTTTTTCTTACCCTTATTAACAAGTGAGAACTTAGTTCCAGTCTCCCTGATGCCAATCACTACCAATACCAATTCCTACAAGATGCTCAAAACCTTACCAAAAAATGGTGTAAAACTTGTACATTGGTTACCTACACCTATACTTCCTGCAATCTCCAGATGACTTGTAATACCTATCATAATGTAAATGCTGTACAAGTAAGATAGTTGTTCTCTTGTTTGGGAAATAAGGACAAGGAAAAAGAAAAGTCTGTACCTGTTCAGTACAGATAGAACCATCGTAGGCTTAACTACACTGTACCTGGACAGGGTCAGGTGAGGGAGTCCAGAGTGAGGGTTGGAGGTGCAAGTGAACACCCAGGAGGTAACACGTTGCTATTCCAGGGCCCGCTGACATAGCTTTGCTTTGGGGAACATTCTGGAATTATTTTTATGGTTAGTTGAATTTACTTACATGGAATTTATAGATTCGGGAGTTACCTTTTTTTTTGTCTTTTTCTTGGCATGACACATTCTGAACTTTATTATACATGCACATTTATTTTCCAAGTTAGACCAACTAAATCCTTTTTTCTAACTTTTTTTTTGTATATGTGAGCCACCATTAAATAACTCTTGTGATCATAGTTTTACATTTTGTCACAGTTAAATATGCAACCAAACAGATTCCAATTCTGGATTGGTTGCATAAAATCTAAAAATATGTATAGAGCAGAACATATTGTCTTGGTCTGATAGAATTCCCTATTCATGAAAAGTACTTATTACCTATTATAATTTTTTTTCTTTTGTGATAGTACAGAATAGTACAATCCAGGGCCAGAAACATGCATTCTATGTCTGTGAGCCATGGCCCCAGCTTGATTACTTGTTCTTGAAATAGGGTCTTACTAATTTTGCCTTGTCTGCCTTGAACTCAAGATCCTGCCTCCTCTCCTTCCTAAGTAGCTGAAATTGCAGAGATAGGCAACCGCACCCAACCCTAATATAAAATCTTACAATTCCACCTTTCCAATCCCCTGCTTCCCTTTATTTATAATAAAGATGTTACACTTGACAAAGTATGTTGCATTAATTGCCAGATATAAATTTTTTGCAAGCCTTAAGACAAATAAGAGCCTTTTAACCATGAAATATTATAAAGACAATGGAATCAAAGTATAAATTTGAGGAGAAGCAAAATTAAACATAATATTTCTACGAGATTCAAGAAGAATTTTCTCAGGTGTTTGTTTTAAAATGGTTGCTATTTTTCAAAGTATACTATTTAAAACTACAGCCAAGTTGGGTGCTGGTGACTCTGGCCTGTAATCCTAACTACACTGGAGGCTGAGATCTGAGGATTGCAATTTGAAACCAGGCTGAGTAAGAAAGTCTGCTAGACAATTAACCACCAAAAAGCCAGACATAGAGCTGTGACACAAATGACAGAGAGTCAGCTTTGAGCAGAAAAGCTCAGGGACAGTGCCCAGATGCTGAGTTCAAGCCCCAGTATTGTCCCACATGCAAGAAGTAAAGACAAAAACAAAAAAGAAAGCCAAAACTGTCATAAAAGTACAGAAAATAAATATAAAAGTATAAAAATCTAAAAAAGTATAAAAAATAAAAAATGGAATGTTTGGAAATGGACTGCTGAGAGGTATGTATGGGTGTTTACTTCCGTGTGGCTTACAATTGGAAATGCCAGATTGGCATGGGGCTCTACAGCCAGTGTCTGGATATTTATGGACATAATCAAGAGGCTGGCCTGCACTGATATAATTCATGGTCTATTTCTAATGGCAATTTTCTCTCAGGTCCTCATTATACTTTGTGGTTGTACATGCACCACTTGGCATTTGAGAAGCAGAAAATAATAAGAGATACGGGGAAGTCATTTGTCTCAAACTTCAGAGAAACACACAAAAAAGATGTTTCTTGTAGTTGATTTTCCAAGACAAACATTACAGTCAATATGTCTGGATCCTATATTTTTAAACTTTGCTATGTTTTCACATAGAACCACATAGCAAAGGCAGATGGCCTGCACCTATACAGAATCTTGTTGTCATTCTTTAAATGTGCTGTTCAGCTGGGGGTCGTCTGTTTTTTTCATTCAATTAGGCCAGGGAATTTTCTTGATGCTTGTGAATATCAAAGATGGTGGTTTCTGATGAGAGAAAATAATGGGAAAAAATTCACTATGCGGAGAGAAACAGCAAAATCTTTTGCAACATGTATACTTGAAATCTGACCCCAATACCCTACCTTAAAAAATAAAAGAAAAAAAAGGTAGAAGCAAAGAAACTAAGATTCTCTCTGCCACTAGGATTCTGCCTGCCTCCGGCTTATAAAAGTTTTGTTGGAGAAGGGAACAGAGAATAGTAAATTCTTTTCGAGCTACTTTTGCTGTGATTTTTACATACCTGAAGGCACAGAATCATGGATTTTGCCAATGTGTTTCTAAATGCAAGCTGGAAGTCTTCAGAGAATGGTCTAGGTATTAACAACAAATTAAACATGGCCAAATGCCAAATTTACCCATTGTGAGGTGTCTGAAGAAGCCAAGTAACTCTTGTAGTTGGACTATCACACCTTCTCTGAGAATTTCACTTCAAATTATAGAGGTTTTACTGTACTGGTTCCATAGCTATCCTCCAAACAAAATAATGCAGACTCTTTGCCACATCTGACAAAGCTTACTATTATTCAATAGTGCAAAAGATACTGAGTCTGAAGTGTTGCTTTCTGTAGTGCACTTTTCCAGTGGTTAAAGTTAGCAACAAGAAGAATCACTCTCCATATTAACCCAAGTTCAGAACTAACAAGGATTTTAATTAGTGAGAGTATCATATTGCAGTCTTTGCTATAGTAATTTAATACAGTGTAATTTGTAGAACCAAAGGAAAAGCAATCATATTATATTAAAGACAACAGAACTAGGGTCTGTGAAGAACTTAGCTAGTGTCACACCTCACTGATGTCCCTGGTTTGCTAGTCCATTTGTTTTGTGACTACAGCTCATGAAAATGCATGTTAATGGGGAAGTATTAGAAGACATTGATTAACATCTACAAATATTTTATAGGTAATATTCTCACATTTATTTCTAAATAATAAGATGTACTTAACAAATTTGATTTTGGATTCTTCATTCAAGGCTAAAAGAAGATAATCCTACATGTTGCAAATTTACCCTAAATTGTTGTACTTCACCTTAAAAATTTTTCAGTGTTACTATCTTTAATTTTAAAAGCCCTGATTCACTGCTAAGTGTGACTGTCTCCTTGATTAGAACTGTTCAAATAAATAAAAAAATCCTAAGTTTGAATGATAAAATCTATGCAAAAGTTAAATTGCTTTACTCTTTTTGGGAGAAACATATAAATGATGTGTCTTCCTAAAAACACATTTGTATATGTATGAAGTTGTGCAAATAAGAAAATCAAATAATACCGACTATAAATTGAACTATTCTACTTTTAAAATTGAAGCGTTTTTAAAAGATGCAATTTGGCACAATTTAAAAGAAATCTGATACAGTGTTTTCTTTTACTACATAGGATCACAAATTATCAGATATATAAAAGTTTTGCAGATTTGTTTCTGCCTTAAAATTGTTTGAATCTATATGTCTATTGACTGTTCATGAATTTTACAAGTAAACCATTCCTAGGATGGGGAATTAACCACTACTCCTAAATATTTTCATGTACTTATTGATTTTTTTATTTATACCTTTCTTAAGCTTAAAAATTCAAGAAAATATTTAGGAGTGGATAGGTACACACAAAAAATTCATATTTTCTAAGTAAAATAATGGTTCTATTAAAACCTGAATAGTCTTAAATGAATTGATTTTCCAGTATTATTTGTAAGTTGTTGACCTGTATCTGTATGAATAAGATACAATTCAACTGTATCTGGAAGGAAGTTACATCTGTCCAGGAAGTTAGACACTTAAATATAGTTTCCTTCCTCCACGCCCTTCCATTCACCTTGGACCATTGTTCCAATGTGTCATGGCTTTTTGTACACCAAACTTATCATCCAGTGTTCAATTTTGAACCCAGGTTATAGCATTTGCAACTTTAAGAGGCTTGCCATCTCTGGATCTTTTTTTATATGAATGGCAGAATAACTATTTGTACTAGGTGGTATTCTAATGGATTTTAGGGGAAAAAAGACATTGATATAATTCATCCCCAAGCCTTTATGAATTTTGCCTTTTGAAACTCACTTTTTCTACTAGTTATCCTGACCCCATGTTTAAACATCTATCAGTTTGTAAGAGATGACTCAGTAGCCATGTTTGAATGATTGGTTTCTCATGGTCTAACTAGAGGAACATCCAGGTAGGAAGTGTGCAGGTAAACCTTTTTTAAATATGATGTCACTTACTGCAATATTTGTTCAGTGACTCTTAGTCATATGTCTGAATATAGATCATTATTGTGATGCTAGGGCATATGGTAATTAGAAAAAGTAAGCCGGGAGAGTTTATAATGACTCCTGTCAAAATACCCAACAGTTATGAAGCAGATAATTTTCACAGTATTCGATGATGTTACAGAAGCACTCTCCTTGGAATAGATTGTGTTTGTAAGATACAGATTCTTCATTGCAACCCATTGTGAACCCACCGTGAATGTTTCTGTCTCCTCCAAATTGACATGTTGCAACTCTACCCCTTCAGGTGAGGGCATTAGTAAATAGGGCCTTAGGGAGTAGTTACATCATGAAGGGGAGACCCTTGTGAATGAGATTAGGGACCTTATGAAAGAGGACCTAGAAAGTTGTCTACTTCCAGGGAAGGTTCAAGGAGATGATAGTCTGTGAACTCCAAAAAAGGCTCTTACCAGAACCCAAACGGAGGACAACCCTAATTCCTAACTTATAATTTCCAGATATGTGAGAAACAAACTTCTGTTATTTATACCAGCCCATGTCATTCTGGTAGAACAGGCAGAACTAAGACACAGATAAGCATATTTCCTTAGATGCATGAATTATATAGACATGCTTAGATTTTTCACTATAAAACAGATTTAAAACTAATTCTTAAAAGTTGGACAACATTAAGCTAGACCCTAGTGGCTCATGCCTGTAATCCTAGCTATTCAGGAGGTAGAGAGCTTAGGATTGTGGTTCAAAGCCAGCTCAGGCAGGAAAGGCCACAAGACTCTTGGAAGTGGTGCTGTGGCTCAAGTGATAAGAGTACTAGCCTTAAGCAAAAGAAGCTCCCAGGGCCCTGAGTTCAAGTCCTATGTCTGTCAAAAAGGAAGTTGGACAATATTGAAACCTAAGAGACTGTTTTGAAAGCAATTATGTTTTTGATAATTTGTCTTTACTTTTTATTTTATTGCTATTGTAAAGATGGGCTACAGGAACATAATAGATAATTTTCAAACAAAAATTAATCTTTTGGATTTAAGAAGTTATGTTACCTTGAGGAAAATTATAAAAAAAGAGATCAAGTTGAAATACATAACATTGTGCAATGTATCTCGAGAATCAACTTAAAAATAATAAATATCTATGATTTAATATAATATTTTATACTTGAAAGCCTTTGGTCTTGAGCCAACAGGAAAATAATTGTGATACTGATTTGTCTATACTTTATGGAAGAACTAGTGTAAAAATGCACAAATAGCTGCATGATTGTATCTCATATCTATCACCTAGCTCCTTAGGAGGCTGAGAAAGGGAGGATTGAGGTTTGGGACCAGCTCAACGGAAAAGTTTATAAGACCATGTAGCAATGAACTGAAACGTGTGTGATTGAACATACCTTTCATTCCAGCTATGATAGGAAGCCTCAACTCAGTTAGTGGAAGTTCAGACATGCACTCAGGCAAGGAAACAAACCTATTTTAAAAATAATGAGCACAGAAAAAGGCTTGAGACCTGGCTCAGCAATAGAGCAACTGCCCTTAATGCCAACCCCCTTACTCCCCATATGCACACACACACACACATACACACACAAAGAAATAAAAAGAAAAAGTGACATAATAATATATAAATATATTATAGAAATATAGAAGAGTTCACATATATCAGGAGATAGATAGATATGAACTTGGTTATTGGTAGAAGGTAGAAAGGCTTATGTTTAACAGTAAATCCTTAAAGCTTTTTTTTAAGCAAGAAAATCAGATGTTCTACAAAATTCAATTTGTTTTCTTAATGAAGATAATATTTGCTTGACCTGGAATATTTCCTTATCTTCTCTGGAATTGACAATTGCAGACATAGCAAAAAAAAATGTTTAGTGAGTAAATAGTGTGTCTGCCTTTTGATTAAAAATATGTTAATGTTCACCAAGCCTTTCACAACATTTTATCATTCAGATCTTTTATATATTAATGATGATAATTTGAAGACATGATTTACTGTTTGGTATTTAAATCCTGGGTAGAATTTAGATGGTATCATTGAGATTCTAATATTTTCATTACATATTCCATATATGAGGTCAATTGATAAGTTTAAAGAATAAACAAAACTATAGGCCTGAGAGTCGGATAATATACATACTCTTTGCTGAAAGGAAATTAAACATTTAAGGATTGAAAGCAAGTTGAATTCATGAGTGAGTAGAAAAATTGGAAACTGACACATGGAGATGAAAACCAGATTGGGAATGACTAAATGATTAAAGTCACTATTACATATGAGCTTTGAGATATCAATCAGAGATCAGAGTGAAAGTACTAGAGATAACTATCCGACCACTGCAAAGGTCAAAGAAAGGCATAAGAAAAATATTTTCTACCATTTCACTTTTTAGAATACAAAACTAATGGGCTAGGTTAAGATGATCTGATTTTTCAAATTTAATATCACTCATCATGCACCCAAGGGAAGACATTTAATGAGTGTTATTTTAATTAGAATTGAATTAGACTCAAGACACTCACATTTTAATTCCCTTGATAAAATTTTGGCTATACAAAAGATAAGGTGATGTTAGGGAAATGAACCTTAAGATATGTATTCAAATGTTTTTTTTTCTTTCATGCGAGTGTTTCTAACACATTTCCAAGATTATTTCTTTGTTGCTTTGTATGTCCCTCCCCCACAGTATAACCCCTGCTTTCACTGTATTTGATGTTGGTATAATTTGTGGAGGGGAAGGGGAAAAACAAATCATTTAAATAGGGATACAGGTGGGCCCATTGCAACAATGAGATATACAAGTCATTATGTCGAAAACAAACTTTACAACTTTCATGCGGGGGGGGAGGATTGGGTGGAGGGGCAGGGGGAGGAGGGGAAGGGATTGGAAGGGGGAACAAAGGAGGAGGCTACAATGCTTGATAAGAAATGTACTCATTATCTTGCCCATGTAATTGTAACTCCTCTGTACAGTATTTTCACAATAAAAAATAAATTAAAAAAATCAAATGTAGTTCTTAAGAAGTCTAAAGTTTATTTTGTGGGAAGAAATGCACAGGGAAAACAGCCATTGTTATAGTTCGGATGTGGTTTGAGTGTCATCTCAAAGAGTTCATGTTCTAAAGGGTTGGTCCTCAGTGTGCTAATATGAAAAAGTGATAAATCTATAAATTGTGAAACCTAGTAGGTCCACTGTGGGCAAAACAGTGGACATTGCTGTGGCACTGTATGATTATTATTATTTTTTGTCTGTCGTGGGGCTTGAACTCTGGGCTTGGGTGCTGTCCCTCGGCTCTTCAGCTCCAGGCGAGCACTCTACTGCTTGAGCCACAGCACCACTTTTGGTTTTCTGGTGGTTTATTGGAGATAAGAGTCTCATGCACTTTCCTGCCCTGACTGGCTTTGAACCGCAATCCCCAGATCTCAGCCTCCTAAGTAGCTAGGATGACAGGCATAAGCCACCAGCGCCCGGCTGTGGGATTATATTTTAAGATGTGCTCTTTTCCTTTTATTAGGATCCTGCCATTGTGTAGCTGTACATCCTGAAGTCCTCACCAGAACTGAGCCAATGCTCCTGTCTTGCCCCTGCATCTCTCGAATTGTTATCTAAATTAAAACTTCTTTACTTAGGATGTTACCCATCCTCAGGTATTTTGCTATAATAACAGCAGCTTGAGTGAGGTAGCCATACACACTCATGTTGGATTAAGCACGAAGAAACACCAAAATTTCAAAATCACAAAGGAAAGCTCCTGAGCTACTTGGTCGAGTTTTATCCATTTAGAGGTCAAGATTGCTGTGAGGGGATTTTAGGGAAGAGAGAGGGAGAGAGGGAGGGGGAAAGGGAAGGAGAAAGGGAAGGATAAACTAACTTGTGTTAAAAATTACTAATTTTGGTACTTTCTCCTAAAAGTCAGTTAGTAGAACAGGTATAGGACCCATGAACATGAAGATAGATAAATTCTTCAGCTTTTTTTTTTTTTTTTTTTTTGTGGGTTGTGGGGCTTGAACTCAGGGCCTGGGTACTGTCCCTTACCTCTTTTGCTAAAGGCTAGTGCTCTACCACTTTGAGCCACAGCTCCACTTCTGGCTTTCTAGGAGTTAATTGGACATAAGCATATCCTGAACTTTCTTCACTGGGCTGGCTTTGAATGGCCATCCTCAGATTTCACCCTCCTGAGTAGCTAGGATTATAGGCATGAGCCACCAGCTTCCCGCTTTCAGCTGCTTTTCATGCAGATTTTTTACTTTAAGAATCAAGGGCTTCGGCTCTTCTGTGCACCACAGAAGCCTCATTGGTTCCCCAAGAGTTATGCTTCAACTAATGCAGAATGTGCTTTTTTAAAAAAAGCAGATTCTCTTTAAGTCTTTAGCCCACTTATTTATTGGGCAATTGTTTCTTTGAGGATTTGTTTTGGGGGATTTGATTTTTTGAGTTCCAGGCATATTTTGATATGAGACCCTTGTCCTTTGTATGGCTAGTGAAGATCTCCAAATCTGTGGGCTTTCTATTGATCTTGCTAGCTAGGTCCTTTGCCATTCAGAAGCCCTGCAATCCCATTTGTCCAACCTTTCTTTGACTGTATTGTTGGTGGGAGTGTAAACTTATTCAACCACTTTGGAAAGCAGTATGGAGGTTCCTCAAAAGACTCCACATAGAGCTCGCCTATGACCCAGCAATCCCACTATTAGGCATTTACCCAAATAATCACAAACAAGACCATACTAAAGCTACCAGAACAACTATGTTTATTGCAGCATTATTTACTATAGCTAAGATCTGGAACCAACCCAGATGCCCCTCAGTAGATGAATGGATCAAGAAAATGTGGTATATATACACAATGGAATTCTACGCCTCCAGAAAGAATGACATTGCCCCATTTGTTAGGAATGGAAAGACTTGGAAAAATTATATTAAGTGAAGTAAGCCAGGTCCAAAGAAACATAGGTCCCATGGTTTCCCTTATTTGCAATAACTAATATATGTCTGAGACAAGCAGAAATGGTCAGATAAGTTGATGTTAGGCGAAATGAACCCCAAGATAAGGAATTAAATGTTTTTTTTCTTGCTGTTGTTTCTAACACATTTATAAGATTATTTCTTTGTTGCTTTGTGTGTCCCTCCCCCACGGTATAACCCCTGTTTTCACTGTATTTGATGTTGGTATAATTTGTGGAGGGGAAGGGGAAAAACAAATCATTTAACTAGGGATACAGGTGGACCCATTGCAACAATGAGATATACAAGATGTTACATTGAAAAACTAGCTTTACAACTTTGAGGGGGCGGGAGGAGGTAGGGTTGGGCTGATGGGAGGGCAGGGATGGTAAGGAGAAACAAAGGAGGAGGCAACAATGCTTGATAAGAAATGTACTCATTACCTTGTTCATATAATTGTAAAAAAAATAAGTTGATATCTTGATATCCAGAAATTACAATTCCTTTCCCAGCTCCTTTGCACCCACACCTAAACAAGTGCCATACAACACCTGAAAAAAGAAGTTAGAGTGAAATGTTCTTGTATCAGTTTTCAGCTAAACAGTTAAAAAAAAGGTAGATGGTGAAGATGATGATGTCACAAGACAAAAGAGCACGAGGTTCACCAAGCTAGACCCTGATCATACGACAGCAAGTTTTCTACCCACTGCAAAGATTCCATGAATGAGAAATGGACTCTGCCTGATTGGCCATTACATATTTTGGTATTTTGAAAGGAATAGTAAATGTTGTTACCTTAAATAGCATATTCCGTTTTCAACAACTAAATGGAAATTATTTGAACATAGGGCTTTTATGATTTTATTCTAATCAATAGGTAGAAAATAATTTACTGCCAAATTTGTTAAATAATAACACTGGAGGGGTTCTGAGAAAAGCTACCAGTGGGAACATATCTGGCAGAGTTTTAATGCTAAGTAACTTTTAAGAAAGCTGTACTAGATTGCATTAAAAATCCATTACTAGTATTTTATTTACAGTATTTGCATTTTCACCTGCTCATAATAATTGTTCTGTCATTTAAATGATATTTTATGAAATCACAAACTGCAAGAAAAATAACTGCTAAGGTAGGATAAGCTTTAATTTCTCAAAATCAAAAACAAAGAAAGGAAGCACAAGGCTGAATTCTGGTAAGAAAGATAACCAAGCAGAGACCGATTTCCACCTTGGTATTCTCTGAGTGCTAATGAAAGCTCCTCTTTCCTGAGTCTATTAGCTGTTCTTAAAATTGGGAGAGCTGACTGTTTGCAAGTTCTGCACTAATTTGAATCTCCTCCCTTTCCTCTAATTCATGAGGCATTTCATGATGCAGTCGTAACAAACAAGAAGAGCGTCAATCTCCCCATACACAGACACATATCATGCACTACTGGATCAAACATCATTTATAACATTATTGAATACTACAGGAGCTATTATTACTCCCTTTTGTCAGAAAAGTGTTGAGTTTTCCCAAGCAGAAATAAGTCTTGTAGCTCTTCATTTGCATTTTAGAGGCCTCATTTGCAGGCATTTACTCTTTGTAAGTAAACAGATGGATTTTAAATATTAAAAACCCATTTGGTATGACTGAAAACTTAACCGCCCACATTCCTCCATTACAGAATCTTTGGGTGTGAAATTGAAAAGTAAATTATACTATGTTCAGTTTGAGCAGAGTTCATCTAGAGCTTTGTCTTTGTTAAATTGAAGGGGAGGTTTATTTATGGACAAGTATTACAAAAGGAACAGCTACCAAGTTGGATAGTGACCTTAGACTATGAAGGGGAGATAGCAATTGGTTTCACAAAGTATGATTTGGGCAAAACTAAGACTCTGCTTTTTTACCTATCGCATGAGCATACCATTCACAAGTGCAGATGGGGTAAATTCAAAGCACAATTCACTCTTGTAAGGGTGCCCCAGATCTTCATCTACATTCCCCTTGGAAATGTGCTACCCTGCTGCCAGTTCACCAAACATTTGTTTAAAAGCTTTTGATGGGAAATGTTTTTTTTTTTTTATCACAGTATTAGAAGGCAGCTCATGGATAACGGGATCATAATATTTTCTCTACAAACCAACTGTTATGACACAAAACAGAGGCAAGTCATTTGAAGTGGAGGAGAACAAGCAGCAGGAGTTGAGGCAGGTTTTGAATAAAATATCTGTTTTGTGCAAAACTGCATTAACAAGTATCAGGGAAGACAGGTGCCATGGGCCCTGGAGTCCCCTGTCTCCACTGCTATGGGGCTTAGCAGGACAGATTTAATTGCTCTATTAGCCTGTAGACATTTCTTCCAGTTACACCACAAAAATACCTGCCAATTATGTTCATTCTCTGAAGTAGTACATTTTTCAAAAAAAAAAAGACAGTATAATTATAGAGAGGGGAAAAAAGAAGACAAAGGTAATGTGCATGAGCTAATGCATAGAAAAAAACCATTTATGGTTGATAACATAACCAGAAACATAATGGTGCACCAGGACACTCATTGAAGGTGATTGAAATTATTTTTAAAAGTTAGCAGAGAGTTGTAGGAAAACATTTTGTTCCAAACAACCCAGAATCAAGGATAACATACATTTTATCTCTAATCCTTCAGAGTTTAGACTCAAGAATAAACATCCACATGTCCACTGATATTTTTGGTACTATTCTTTCTGGAAGGTATTAGGCAAGTATGGCATTAGATCTACCTGTGATAGCTCAATCATTTGACTTTTCCAAACCTCAGAGCCCTGATCTTCATTTCTGCATTCTGAGAGTTTTGAAGTTGCTATGAATTAGTTTCCAGGGAATCAACTGATGCCTTCTGTGTACTTGCTAAGAAGTGTTCATACATTCATGAAACATTTTTAAATTCAAAAAGGTGTTTTAAAGTAGCAGTCCTAGACAGTAATTAGTATACATCTATGATAATCTTAGAAGATGAGCAGAATTGCTCAATAGCTATGTACATATGGCTGTATAAAACAAGGCTAAGCGAAATGAACTCTAAGACATGGACACAGAGGTTTTTCTCTGCTTTAAATTTTTTTTTGGTCGGTTGTGGGGCTTGATCTCTGGGTCTGACCGCTGTCCTTCAGCTCTTCAGCTCAAGGCAGATGCCCTACCATGTTGTTTTCAATGTACTTGCTTCTTTTGTGTGTTCTTCCCCCTATGGTTTACCCCTTGTTGCCACTGTATTTGATTGTGGTAACTGGGATTATATATACATTTATCTGATCTAGGATAGGGAAGGGGAACAACAAAATGGTGAGACAAAAGACAAGGGGGAAACAATGCAACAGCAAGACTCACAAGACAATATGTTGGAAATCATCTGTACAACTGGAGGGGGGGGATGGAAGCAGGGAAAGTGGGAGAAAAATGAGGGACGGGGTAACAACTTCACCAAAAATGTACTTATTACCTTACTTATGTAACCATAACCCCTCTGTATATCACCTTGACAATGAAAATAAATAAACAATAAAAGGTAGCAGTCCTGAGTTCTTCAGTTTTTATATGTTAGTACAATACACTTGAACCTACACAAGTGAAAATACATGTTTCTAAAGTTACATGCCTTATAAGTTTAAGAATTCAAATACTGTTAACTTGTCTACCTTTACCAATTAGAAATAGATGACTCATTTTCTGAAGTTAGTAGAACCTTTTATTATAAATTACATGTCTATATTCAATGTAATTCCCTATTTTCCACATAAACGTTCCATAAAGATTTTTCTAAATATTGACGTTTTAGAATAGATGTTAACCAATTAGATAAAATAGCCAAATATCTAGATATAATATTTAAATGTTATCCATTTTAAATAGCATATATTTAAAAATATGCACATGGAATACTTTATTTGCTCAGAAGTAATGCTTTCTCAATCCAACTTTCAATAATATTTTAGGCTATCTCTTTGACATATACTCTTTTGTATCATTGTATTATTTTAATTTATACTGTACAACTCACTTACTATTTTGACAATAGATTCATTTACTATAAAAGTATATCTGATAATTTTTACAGTGATATCCATTACCAAGGCATTTGTGGTTTTTATTGATTCTATCATGAGACCATTCTGAGGAACCTATAACTGGCTGTGATTGTGAAAGTTGTTATTTTGGCATATGTTTTATTTCAAAACTAAAATAAATGAGACTGCATTATATTTGAAGTTTTCATAAGAACTGGAATGCACCTAAAATTTACAGAAAGAATTTGGACTTGGACTTACTAAATCTGGAAAATACACTACCCAGGTAGTGTAGAGCAACTAACTCCCAGTCTAACAAAATGAATACCAGGAAGCTGGTAATGGAGAGGTGTTGTGGGGAATTCAAGGGAAGTCAGGAGACAAATCAAGAGACCAAGGGGGAAAATTCTGTCATAACTTTCAGTGTGTATCCTATGAAACTAGGAAAATTGAGGAGATAGGTGGGATTGTAGATGGGGGGAGAATGACAAAAATAATACTGATCAAGATGCATTGTACTCATAAACTGGCAAGATAAATGGCAACCCTTTTGTACAACTACTTAAAGATAATGAAAAGATCATTTTAAAATAGAGCATAGAAATTATGACCTAGGGAAAAGCTGTTATAGAAAGTGGTAAGGGTAAAGCTCAGGCTACTTAAGAAATACAAGCAACCTTTACAGTTGAGCATAGATTAGATTAGGAAGGTTACTGGGAGACATACTGTGAAATGCCATGTGGATCAACCTAGATTTTTTTATTCTATTTCGAAGGGAAGGTGAGCTATGACTTTATGAGATATGACAAGGAGTGACATGATCAGATTTATGTTTGAACAAAGATCCCTCTAGCAGTATTACCCAGGAAAGATGGACGAGAATGAAACTGGAAACAGACAAATCATCTAATGATTCAGGATATAATGTGACTTTCAGTAGTAGGGAGCTAGTCTATTTTGCTGTCCTTTGTAGCTATGTCAAAGCAGGGATCTTTCATCCTTCATTTTCTTGTGTAGTATCTGTACAGCTCAGAACAAAATCCAAAAGCCTGAGAATTTCTTTACACCTGTTAGTGCTCTTCCTGTGAAAAACAGGTCACTATATAATTTCTTTACACAGTTTTCTTAGAATGCAGGGATTTCTATATGTGCATGGACATATATATTCTTCACAATCTTTCCCTTCACCTCAAATCTATGTACATTATGAAACCCATACACTTGTAAGCAATAGTCTTGTAGTTTACCTCTATCAATATATTCCTCTTCTGCATCTTACATTGTAAAATGACTTTTTTTAGTTTCCTTATAAAATCTTGTGAAGTTGGTTTACCTGAACAGAAGGTTGAGTTTGAAGTGAGGAATCAGGAGACATTTTTAGGCCAAGATTTGCCCTACACTACAACGTAGAAGTAGGTTTGTTCAACAAGAGGGCAAATTAGCTTTGTACTCAAACGCTATCTCTTATTAGTATCATAAATCATAAAACATTCTGCAGAATAGCAAATACTATAAATACTCTCAAAACAATCATTAAAACTTAATAATACATTCTCCTTGTCTTTGCTAATAATTTAGAGTGGATTTAAAAGCCTGGAGACTCTATTGTGCTAATCTCACTGGTTTATTTATCATCCTTTCCAAGCAAATGTAGTTTTGTACATCTTAAATTTTGTTCCTGTTGCATACCTTCACTGCTTTAAATGTCTTAACAATTTTGAAAAGTATGCCTTAATGATTTAATTTTGAAATGGCCTATTTTTATGAGTTTCTAGGGCATTTATAGATGATAAATATTCATTTGCAATAAATCATAAACAGTCTGGGATATCTTTTCTATTTTAGTTTTAAAGTTAGGATCTAGAAATAATGGCAATGATCATCACTTCTCTGGGTTTTATAATTTACAAATGTTTCATAAAAATTGACTCTAAGAATATCTTGTCAATTTAAAAGTGGGTTGAAAATTAAAAAAAAATAAAAGTGGGTTGATACAGTTACTCTTTCCTCTATAGATAAGGAAATTAGTTCATTCAACAGGAGTAATTTGGAGAATAAGAAGATACCTTTTACTTTCTTAAAGAGTTAAAAGTCTACTTGGATATGAAAGCAAAACGAATTCTGAGCTAGAACACTATTTTAAGGCAAGCATCAACCCAGAGCTCTGTAGATTTACAAGGCTGTACTCAAAATGAGTATAGATACACTCTAGTTCAAAAACAGACAACTAGGGACCAATGAACTAAGAAAATCAAAGAAGGAGTCAAGGGACCAGAAATTAATAGGTACAGGGAGAATTGTGAGGAGAAAATACAATTAGAGCAATGTAGGAAGAGAAAGGAAGAGAGGGAAGATAACTAATACCTAAATTCAAGGGCCTCACATCTAAAATATACTTAGAGCTTAAGACATCAAATCCTCCAAAAACAAATCCTCAAAGAAACAATTGCCCCATTAATAAGTAGCACTTCTCTGAAGAAAAAATAAGAATGGCCAATAGACATAAGAAGAAATGCTCAACTTCTCTGGCTATAAAGGAAATGCAAACCAAAACAACATTGAGATTCCACCTCATCTCAGTTAGAATGGTTATAATCAAGAACTCTAAGATGCTAAAGGGGATGTGGCCAAAAGGGAACCCTACTGCACTGTTGGTGGGAGTATAAACTTGTTCAATCACTCTGGAAAGCAGTATGGAGGTTCCCCAAACACTCCACATAGAGCTCCCCTATGACCCAGCAATCCCACTCCTGAGCATTTACCCAAATGATCACAAATAAGGCCATACTAAAGCTACCAGCACAACTATATTTATCACAGCATTATTCACCATAACTAAGATATGGAACCAACCCAGATGCCCCTCAGTAGATGAATGGATCAAGAAACTGTGATACACACACACACACACACACACACACACACACACACACACGCACACACACACACACAGAGGAATTCTATGCCTCCATCAAAAAGAAAGAATGACATCACCTCATTTGTTAGGAAATGGAAAGACTTGGAAAAAATTGTATCAAGTGAAGTAAGCCAGACCCAAAGAAATATAGGTCCTATGGTTTCCCTCATTTGCAATAATTAGTATATGTCTACGATAATTTTATCAGATGAGCAGAAAAGCTTAAAAGTTATATACATATGAACCTCAATATATTGACACAAGAGGTCTTTCTTTGTTGTTGTTTTTAATGTACTACATGATTTTTTTTGTTTCCTTTGTATGTTCTTCCCCCACTATGGTATAACCCCTGTTGTCATTGTACTTGATTTTGGTACCCTGCATCTTGTATATACATTTGTCTAATTTGACAATTTGAGGAGGGGAAGGGGGATAACAAAACGCTGAAACAAGGACACAGGATGACCCATTGCAACAATGATACTCACAAGACACTATATTGGAAATGAACTTTACAACTATGTGTGTGGGGGGAAGTGAGGGAAATGGGGGAGGGAAGGAGTAGTGAGAGAACAAGGGAGGGAGTAACAAGGTTCAATCAAGAAATTTTCTCATTGCCTAGCTCATGTAACTCTAACCCCTCTGTACAGCATCTTTACAATAAAACAAGAAATGTTCTCATTACCTAACTCATGTAACTCTAACCCCTCTGTACAGCATCTTTACAATAAAATGAAATTTTTAAAAAGTCTACTTGGAGAGACAATAGTCTTAATTCTCCTAAAGAAAATAATAAAGGTCATCATGAACAAAACCTATCCTTAACTTACCTTTCAACACTAGACTTCAAAGGAGACACATTTTTACTGTTTGTTTGTTTGTTTTTGAGACAAGGTCTTTTTAGGAGCCCACGCTGGGCTTCAATGCCCTCAATCGTCCAGCCTGCTCCACTTAGGAAGTATTTTTTTAACTTTAGTTTTTGGTTTAGCTCATGAATTATTTCCACATCAGTCAATTGAATGGATGCTTTTAAGTACTTATCTTGCTGACTTCTTGACAGTACTGTAAACACTGTATTTTTATGTCATCGCATTCTGCAGAAGTGCTCTCTTTTAAATTCAGTGCTGCTCAGGCATTTTCTAACAACTTCTGTCTTATCCACCATTTAATATTGGTGCTTCTCTGAATTCAGTCTCAAGACTTGTGAAAGCCTAATTATTAGGGTGAAAAGATTTTTTTTAAAAAGAGGAAAATATGAAGGAGGTAAATGTTTGCATTGCTTAGTGCCATCTTCAGAATTAAAGTAAAAGAGATCTTTCAATCATAACCTTAATTACACAGTCAGCAACTGGACTTCAAAGAATCGAAGAGTTTTCTAGGTCAAATTATCACTCTAAAAGAACTAGTGTCCTGCTTGCTGAGATTGCCAGTTCTAGGGAAAATGATGCTGACAGCATTCTACTTCCCAAACTCAGGACCGAGCTGAGCAGGACTTTGTGAGTTGGAGGTAAGAGGCAGACATCCTATCCATCAGTTGGAAAAGATTTCCCTGGGACATGTCAAGAGTAGCTCACGGAGGAAGTGGAAGGAAGAGGCTGAAATGCGTGACACAGGCAAGATACATCTCTGAGTAGAGAAAATTGCTGGAGGATGCATTCAAAGAGCTTGAAAGAGATGAGTGATAATTGATTGAGTCTTAGAAACAGACAGTGATTTGAGCAAGGTGTGTCAGGACAGAGGGAAAGGATAGATCAGGGATATGGAGAGAATGTGGAAGAGAAGAGATGTGCTGGGTAGAGAAAGCTTCTGAGGTGTTATGGGCTATTTACCCTGGAGAGGATCAGAGAAATGATGTCAAAGACAAACTTGGGAGAAAATCGTGACTCAGAGAACTTTGTGGAGAGTGAATGAAGAGGAGCCTTTATAAGTTAAGGCACTTGGGACCCAGAGCATAAGAGGACACAAGTGTCAAGGCAGAATGAACAGAGAAAGCTCTTGAGGGGAAAGTAAGAAAAAGAAAAGGAAAAAAGGAAAAGTCAGAAAAGAAAAGGGAAAGATGGAAACGACGATCTTGTATATGTGTGCTCTGTTTACTTTATGATTATTTTGGGGGAAGAAGGGCATTACTATGGATTGAGGCAAGTTCTTAAACACAATTCATGTAGTTTCCCTTTGAATTTGTATTTCAGATTATTTTTTTCCTGCTTTTGCTTGGTCTAGTCTTGGACTGTGATCTTTCGAACTCTACTTCTTGACTAGCTGGGATTGCAGAAATACACCAAGACCAGACATAGCATGTAATTTGATCTTCAGCTTTTTTATATCCTTGTCTTTTTTCTGTTTTTCAACCAAAGTCAATAGGTAGCAACTTACTATTTTTATCTGTCTTTATGGACCTTTCCAAGTCTTTCCTTTGAAATGAATTTGTAAATAAAAGTGCTCTATAACTAAATAATGTGGCTTTGCTGTTACTTTCCTGTGATAAGGCACGAAACCCTACAAAATCAACAATCTAGTGACTCCAGTCATCTTTGAAAGATATAAGGAACAGAAAATGTACTTTCATGAAGATTTCTAGAAATTCTCATGTGACATGATCATAGTTCTAAAATCCAGGTAAACACTTGATGTTGGTAACAGGAAACAAAATAATATCTTTTTTACTGTGTGCTTGACATTCTCATTTGTATTTTGGGGTAACTTCTCCAGCTCTGCTGAGCTATGTTCAATTGACTATTTCCTTGTTAATTTGGTTTTGAAATCCACTTTGATTTTTATAAAAAAAGAAGTTTTTCTATTTTATATAATATATATGGTCAATTTTGAAGTTTTAAAAGTATGTTTTAGATTCTCAATTCCCAGTTATGTATTTTTCTTCTGGTATTTATTTTTGTAGAATTTTGAACTCAAGACCTCATGCTTGCTCTTTTGGTTTGTTTACTTGCATGTTTGACTGGGGCCCTATCATCCAGCCAGGCTTTATGCTGGCTGATTTTCTGCTTCAGTTGGCATTGGACTGAGATTCCCTCAAGATTTTAGCCTTCTGAGCCCTTAGGTTTACACAAGCTAGAGCAATGAGTGCTTGGTTTTCCAATTATATTTCTTTAAGTATATTGTGTTTTTATTTTATGTGTTGAATCTAATAACTGAATCTTTATGAGTCTGGTTTATGCTTGGTTACACGTGAAGCCTTACTTTCTGAGCACATTGAGGAATTTTATATTGTGAGAATAAGTTCCTTAAAAATATACATGTTATACCTTTGAATATTGTTCACATAATAGTCATTTAATATATAATTCTGATTACTCCTGCTATCTTCTGGAATGTGCTATAATCCTGGGCTATTTGAAACTTAATTGACTGCATTCACCTATCCTTTCCCCATTTGTCTGTCCCTCCTCCCTTTTTTCTCCTTCTCAGACAACACATGTTCCAACTTTCTGGTATTCATTATATTGAACTGTAAGTTAGTTGTTCAAAGGAAGTATACCTTTGGAATTCTCCCTTGCTTAGAAATATTTTAGTTAATATGTGTGTCAAATAGAGATTTTTCAAAATATTTATTTTGCCATATCACCAGAATCAAGTAATATTTCTTTTTTCTTTCTTTCTTTTTGTTGGTCATAGGGCTTGAACTGGGCATTATCCCTGAGCTTTTTTGCTCTAGGCTAGAGGTCTACCAATTTGAACTACAGTGCCACTTCTGGTTTTCTGGTAGTTAACTGGAGATAAATGTCTCATGAACTTTCCTTCCAGGGCTGGCTTTGAACTTTGATCCTCAGGTCTAAGCCTCCTATGATTACAGTTGTAAGCTATCAGTACTTAGCCAAATAATATTTCTTAAGCTGAAACAATTCTAAATACATGCTGAGCCGGAGATATGAATTATTATTTAGAGAAAAGTAAATATCTAAAATCTGTTAGTTTTCCCCACAGAGAAAAATAACAGCAAAACACCTTGATGTGATAGACAACAGGATTGAGGTTTTCTATAGAAGCTGAATCTCTACTGAAGACTTCACAGGTCTAGCTGACTGGAATGCCATGATTGTGGAAATCTCATGTGATTTGGGCTGTTTTAGACCTTTCCTTAGTAGCTATTTACTTTTTAAATCTGATTTAGCAGTCATGTGATTATTAGGGAATGTTGGAAGGTACCACTGCTGCAACCAGAAGCTAAGAATGATATAACAACTGGAAGCTTGAAGTCATTTCTCTGTCCTTCTGCCTGCCCACTGTTCACTGGATGTCCTATCAGTGAAGTAGGAAATTTATTGTTTTATGACTTTGTTTTTATGTGACTATAAAAGTTCATACAACATCTTCCATGGAGGCTGGGAATGTAGCTTAGTGGCAGAGTGCTTGCCTAGCATGCATGAAGCCCTAGGTTTGATTTTTTAGTACCTCAGAAACAGATTAAGCCAGAGGTGGCACTGTGGCTCAATTGGTAGAGTGCTAGCCTTGAGCAAAAGAAGCTCAGGGACAGTGCCTAAGCCCTGAGTTCAAGCCCTAGGACTGTCAAAACAAAATAAAACAATACAACAACAACAACAAAAACAGAAAAAACACAAAAAATCCAAAAAACAAAAACAAAAAACAGTCTTCCATGGCAAGTGAACACACCATTTAAGCTTGGCTTCAATTTCTCTATTCCTAAGCTATAACCACTCATTTCCAACTTAGAATAAACTATTTTCTCATTTCCTTTAAAACAGTATTGTTACTTTACATCAACAACAAACATAGCCTTTATTTACAGTACATAGTGTATATGTAATATTAAACTGTTCTGAACTGCAATTGAAGTTCCATTTTCTGATCATTTCTCTGGGAAGATATGCATTGTTAGTTTTTACGAATCAAATCACCACTAAAGTCAGTTTATTCTCTAAAGTTTGAAAGTAAATTAACTCAGTAGTGGTCTCCCTGTGCAATGCTAATGTGGATCTGAGTTAAGATTCTCTTAATCAAGGCGTTAATGTTAGTTACATTGTTTTTGAAGCTCATTCTTCATTTTCCTTGACTATAGAAACAGACTCTTAGAGATCAATGCAATAGCCCTGCTATAAGGAGAAGCTTAAAGACTACCAAATACCTTAGTAAGGATATAAAACCAGGCAGGCTTATAATGTAATTTAACACTCTTAACTAAAAATTTGACTCTTGAGGGATTTTGTGATGCCAAGGAGTATCTGAAAGGGAAAGAAAAGATCATGATATTGGTCTGTAAATATGCGTTATTCAGAATAAGTGAATGTCACATAGAAATATATTTATATAAGCACCACTTCAATGGCATTGCTATTGTAAAAGTGTTGAGTGGATGCATTTCAGGATCTGATAAAATTTCTGAAGACATTCCTCCTCTTTGGGAATATGTTTATCTAGTTAACAAAAAGCAAAGCAAATAAACTTACTGGCATCTAAACTTGTATTGACTTTTCTAATGCAACACTCAACTTAGAAACTGTTTTAGGAGGGGCAACATTGTTCAAAGAGAAATGTACTCATTACCTGACTTATGTAACTGCAACCCATCTGTACATCACCTTTACAATAAAAAGTGTTTTTTAAAAGTGAAGGATTAACCTTTTATTTGTATCTAAAAGTTAAGTAAAAGTAGTATCAAGTCCTGGTATTCTTTCTTGTATTTTGTATATGTTTGCTCTGCCTTAAAAAATTTACTCAAGGAGAAAAACAAAATGTTTAGGGATACAGGTTGACCCATTGTAACAATGAGATGTACAAGACACTACGTGACAAATGAACTTTACTATTTATTAGGCAGGAGGGGGGAGCGTAAGGGGGTGGGGGGAGGGTAATTGTGGAGGTGGGAGGGAAGGGATGGTAGGGGAAAAACAAAGGAGGAGGCAACAATGCTTGATAAGAAATATACTCATAGCTGGGTGCCAGTGGCTCATGCCTGTAATTCTAGCTACTCAGGAGGCTGAGGATCATGGTTCAAAGCCAGCCGGGCAGGAAAGTCTGTTAGACTCTTATCTCCAATAAACCTAGAAAACCAGAAGTAGTGCTGTGGCTCAAGCGGTAGAGCGATTGCCTTGAGCTGAAGAGCGCAGGGACAGCGCCCAGGCACAGAGTTCAAAGCCCTATGACCAAAAAAAAAAAGTACTCATTACCTTGCTCATGTAACTGTAACACTTCTATACAGTATTTTCACAATAAAAAACAGTAAAAGTTTACTCAAATTACTCAAGCTGTTGGTTTAAAAACTTCTAATATCTATCCTGGTGCATCTGCATCAAAGATGATGTCATACATACATACATACATACATACGTACGTTTGTGTGTGTGTGCGTGTGTGTGTGTGTGTGTGTGTGAGAGAGAGAGAGAGAGAGAGAGAGAGAGAGAGGCTGAGGAATTTTTTAGCTAACAACGTTCATGATATTCTGTTCCAGACCCCCAAAATGGCCATTAGCCATTGCCCTAAATCCAGTCCACTTCGATTCTCAGAACACAGGAATGAATGATGAACATCTTTATGACAAAGAACCAAAATTTCCCTCAAGCAATAGCAAGTCTTACACAATAGATCACCCCCAAATTAAGGCAATTACCTGTGACTGCACCCAGGAGCAGAGTTTAGCCTGTCATGGGACCTGGATTGTCCCATCAAGCATAAAGACTTCAAACCACCTTGCAGAGCCAAAACTATAGTAATGATCAAGACTACATAATTATATATATATTATATAATATTAATTATATATAACTCTAAGCTCCTGTCCCAATTCTGCCACTAATTTAACCTGAAGCTCACGTTAGTTGCCCTAAAGACCTGCTGAAATGCTTACTTTTCCTTTTCCCAACATAGGTTGATTATTTCTTTTCCTCCCTTATAATACTAAATACTTTATTTGCTTTCTTTGGGTCAAATAAAACAGGTTAGAATTTTGAATTGAGCCTCTAGTTCAGAATGTTTGTTGCACTAATACTATATCATAAGATGATTCTGAAAACAAGTATCCAGTACAGAAGAGTACAAGTTTGGTTTGGTTTTGTACTGGTACTGGAAGTTGAACTTAGGACCATGTATTCTCCTTCAGCTTTTTACCAAAAGTTGGTGCTCTACCACTTGAGAGTTCTCCAGCTCCTACTCTTTTTGATGGTTAATTGGACATAAACATCTCACATGTTTGTCTGCTTGGGCTGGTGCTAAAAAGTCATTGAAAGATAGTTTTTTGTCTTGTTTTGTTTTGAGATTTTTTTCTCAAAATGTTTAAGAGATAATCTAATGTTGAATTCAACTTGGAAAATTTGCAATAAAGTTTGCTGAAAAGACTCAATTATTTAACAAGTTAATGATTTAAGAGCATCATAAAACTATTTACTTTTATAAGTGAACAGGCATTTGAAACAATCTGTAGATTTCGTGAGAAATCTTTTTTTTCTTTACAAAAGACAATATATTCTGGGCATGATAGCACAAACTTATAACCCTAACAACGTAGGAGACAGAAATCAGAGGATGGCAGTTTGAAGCCAAAATTTAAAAAAAATAATTAACAAAAGGAGGGTAGGTGTGATGGCCTGCTCCTGTTATTCTAACTATGGCTGTTATTATAACCATGGCTGGTTATAGTGAAATAGGAGGAACAGAGTCCAACCTTCCTTAGGTTAAAACACATGTACTTTGAAAATAACCAATACACAAGGGGAGAACAGTTATTATAAGGACATAAGGTAGAATCCTCTATGAGACAATGAGAGTTAGTGAGCAAGAGAGAAAGAGAGTCTAAGCCATTCTGTGACATCTGATAGTAACTTTTGCCACATATAATTTTTAATAAAGTACAGAAGTTTCCTATACTAGTATTATCTCAGTTTCAGTATCAGTTCCTTCTTGAAATAGAAATACAGTTCAAAGTGATATTATATGCAAGGGCACTTTGAAAAGCATAAAGCTCCATAGAATTGCAAGTTGGTCTTCTCACTGTCATTATCTCTAGTCTACTATTTTATTTGCTCTGGACTGAAAGAAAGCATATATTATCTCTAATAGACTAGGCTCACATATCTGTGGTGGTGGTTATTCTTCTTACTTTTGGAAAACTGGGGGAGTATTTCCTATATGTTGATAGGGACTTTTTTAACTCTCCTAAGTTTCTGGTGATCTGTAAGGATTTAAAAGCTGAAGATGAGCAGGCAATCCATCAAATGTTTGTATTTCCCATGGGATGTTGTGGGCAAAGTACTACATAAAATGTAGAGAGAGACAGGCTTCTTGGGGCATACAGGAAACAAAATGTACCCTCTCAAGAAGAGTCCTTAGAGGCCCATGCAAGCAGCCACCAGGAAATGCTGCCATGAGAGCATAAAGTCAATAGACCAAAAAACAATAAGTGAGATGGTACACAGTGGAAAACAGGGAAAGGCATGAGCTATCACAAACCGAGCCGTGACAAAGGAGAAAGGAGTCTCTGCGGCTCTCTCCTAGAAAACATTCATGTATTATACATATAATGCAGACCAATTTTCTAAAGATATGAATAAATTAGTGCAAGATGGGTTGTTATCTTGGACATGGAAGAAAAACTTGGGTGGAACAAACCAAGGAATAAAGAATTTTATACATTATGGTTTTTGTGTCCCTGTCACTGAATTTTCTGACCGCTTAGTTTATTCTTTCAAAACCTATTTCGAAAACTTTTTCATGTCTGACTGGTTCAGAATATAATTTAAGTCATCCAACATCATTTTTCATGATGGCAGTAGTTCTGTGTTTGCTTGGCAGACATACTGAAGTATTCATTCAGAAATTCTTCCGGGTGATTCAGGAGAAGGAGCATATTCAAATTGTGCTGCTATAAGATCATCAGTATAAACCTTTCTTTCTCAGCCTTCTCAACTTCTGTTCAGGAAGTGACTTGAAGTGGAGATTGACTGGTAGGGCCAAACTTTTGTGACTGAAAGACTGTTAACACAGAATGTTCTACAGATTGCTCTAGGTATGGACTCACATCCCACCCCTTACCTGTGTACCCACAAGGTAGAGAAATTCTAACCAGAGAAATCCAAACTGACAATTACTTTCAATTCTTATGTAAAAATATTTCCTGCTGGTTGTTATGTTGGTAGCTACTTTGAACTTTCCTTCAACATCTACAGCAAAGTCTACCAGGTTCCTCAGTAAGCTTTAAATAAAAATAAAAAACCTACCAGTTATATTAGAACCCGTTTTTGAATCCTAGAATATAACAGGTATTATGCTCAGTGTTTTATGTACATTTAGCCTTCTCCACAAGACTGATAGGCAGTTATTACTATTTACCTTTAGTAAGAAAGAAGCATGTTAGAGAAATTAGATAATCTATATAAATGAATATTAGAGAATGTTAAGGTGAGGATTCTACATGGCCTTTCTTGACTAAGAGGTAGTTTCAGTCTTCTATTTGTGAGTGTTCTCATTCATAAAATCTTAAATTCTTAAAATAAGATCTTAAAATCTTAAATGTTCCAGCATAATCCATCATAATCCTCTTTATCTTTTTCCCATTTAAAGGACTTTTATGAATAAGAATATCCTATCCTAGCATATATAATATGCTCAGAGACATATGCAGTAACTATAAGACACTTCAGAAGTGGAAATGCTTTGCATAAGCAAGGACCTCACACTGTTTCCACAGGTTCTGGATTTGGTCCTATTCAGAGCACTTCATTTTCTGATAGGCATGGACCAAGGCCAGCAAAAGGGGTGCGGCCATACATTCTACCTCCTGCCACCTTTCATAATCATAACGGCACAGTGAGTACTATTTTTTTTGAAGTAGCTTGAAATCAAATGAAAGGGGTCCTTGCAAAAGTAGAAATAGAAAATAAACTGATTGAGAAAGAATAGAATATAGTAACTATAAGATATGGTACAGGTATTTGGAAGTCAGAATGATACTATGCTTCCCAGCACGTAGTACTTTCACCAGAGAAAACATAGACAGTCTAACAACCTAAGTAAACTGGTTATTTGTTCTGATTACCTTAAGTAGTTAACAGAGCTGAATGAGCAATGTTTGTTAGGATAAGATGTTTATTTGTGGTGTATATTGATTATCTATATTAAATATGATTCAGTGTATCATAGCTGAACTTGTCACTTTGTGATGGTATTTGATCAATAAAAAGAGGATTGTATTTCTGAGAAGTTTTTACATAAAAGCATGTACTAAGACTCTAATAGTTTCAGGATAATAGAAAATGTCATCGAGGTCAAAACAAATGATACAGAATAGAACTTTGCAAAGTGGGGTCCAGAGCCCCAAGTATAAATCTTTGATTAAAAAAATGCTCAGCAGGTAACATGAGAATCTTCCCTAAACATTGCTCTTCAGCCTCAGCAATGGCAACCATAAAGAAAGGTGTTTATTCAAGTTGTCAGGAGATGGTAAAAGAAATAGCAGTAAACTGATATTAAAGGAAATGTTCTGTTGTAAACTTTCTCCAGAAAACTAGATGGATAAATAAACCAGACTCTGCCATGGTTACTCATGAGTAGGCAGCTAAACTAGGCTGTAGACTGTAAGACAGAGCTAAGTAAAAGTAGATAATTTTACAGTAGTAGAGAAACTTATACAGAAATGTGTCATTGTGTTTTTCTTACTCATTTAGCCATTACCTTTGTTACTAATTTCTGAAATATGAATGGAAAAATGACTTCAATAGTGTCCAAATTAACAGGATATGGATTATCAATGGCTGTTTCCTGCTCGTGTCTGTGTCTGAATCTGCATTTGTTACAAGGAAACAGGCTAAATACATGGATGATGGAGATGTTCCATATATATATATATATATATATATATATATAT
>NW_012267220.1:7280132-7292402 GCF_000151885.1 Dipodomys ordii | reverse complement strand
TACATGAATTCTATGTCTCCATCAGAAAGAATGACATTGCCGCATTTGTTAGGAAATGGTAAGACTTAGAAAAAATCATATTAAATGATGTAAGCTAGGCCCAAAGAAACAGAAGTCCCCTGGTTTTCTTTATTTTCAATATCTAGTATATGTCGAGGATAAGCAGAAAAGGTCAAAAGCTATGTATATGTGAACATATAAGATGATGTTAAGTGAAATTAACCCCAAGATAGGAACACAACTTGTTTTTTCTTTCTTGCTATTGTGTCTAATGTATCTAAAATGTATTATGTGATTTTTTTGTTTCTCTTGAATGTTCTTCCCCTGTGATATAACCCCTGTTTTCACTGTATTTGATGTCGGTGCCCTGCATCTTGTATGTACAATTTTCTAATTTGGGGAGGGGAAGGGAAATCCCAAAATGCTGAAACAAGGATACAGGATGACCCATTGTAACAATGAGATGTACAAGACACTATGTAGAAAATGAACTTACAACTTGGGGTGGGGAGGCAGCAGTTGGGGAGTTGGGGAGGAAAGGAATGGTAGGGGAAAAACAAAGGAGTAGGTAACAATGCTCGATAGGAAATGTACTCCTTACCTTAGTCATGTAACTGTAGCCCCTCTGTACACTATTTTTACAATTAAAAAATACATTAAAAAAGATTCTGCATTCCTGAGAATAGCATGCAAGGCATATATCACCTGGTCTTTTGGGGGACAACAAGTTAGATATATAACTATGGCATATGCATGTGCATGTCCTTTGGATAATTAACATTTATTTAGCAAAAAAAATAAATATTGAGATGGGGAATGTTTGATATGGGAGCTAGTAGAAAGGGACAGGATGAATGAAGAGGTTCAAGGAAGGAGAATATGCTCAAAATATGTTCTGCCATATGTGAAAAAGAAACAATAAAACCCAAGAAGGAAGAGGGAGGTGGGAGAGAGATAAACAAGTTGAGTTTGATCAAAACACATTTTATGCATGCATAGACATGTCAAAAGGAAACCCCCTCGTACAGCTAACTGATGCTATTAACTAAAAAAAATGTTTCTGACTTGAATTCTCTGGAAATACTCAGGATATCCCTTATCGGAGAACCTCATGCAGGCCAGAACTGTGGAGAGGAACACATCAAGACTAAGCATAATTGAAGATTAGCTAATATTTCTTGCACATTACTATAGCACTTAATGTTTTATTATGATAATTGGTTCAAACGATTGATATAAATGCCAGAATTGTTTAAAATCCTCTGAGAGTGAGAAACTTAGAGGTAGTTTGCTCTACAGTTGACAGAAACATGAATCTGTTTCTTCAGAGACCTATTTATGAAAATTAGTTACTCAACAGTTTTTTCACAAGCAGGAAATGCAAACTTTCATTACTCTCTAATGACCTTTATGAAATTTCTTGGGAAAAATGAATCTTGACCTCAGCGACTATCAAAACAATTAAAACATGCCTGTTTCTTGGTTATTTCCCTAGTATACTGCCAACAAGAAGGCATACTCGTTTGATGAATGTGCATTCATGCAGAGTAAGGAAAAGGCCACATTTGCATGGAAATTCAATTTATAATTGTTTTTATTTTTTATCAATGCTTAGTGAATTGGATCCAAAGGAAGCCATTTTTTAAAGGGGAATCAAACTTGACAGGTAATGTAGCTGGGTAAATAATGTAGCTGGGAAATGATAACAGGAGTCACACTGTTCTACATAGTCATATTATAGAGTAAATGGAAAATACCATATGAAAACATCAGTAATTTTGAATAAATACTGAATGAAATCAGAGAGACTTATGTGCCCAAGTGAGTTTTACTCTTTAATCAGGGTTAATAAGAAACCCAGCCAGAAAGATTCAATTTTAGAAAACCAAGACCTACTACTGAATAGAGAAAAAGTAGCAGCCACAACATACCCTGACTTTAACAAGTTTTGTAACAATAGAATTAACTTCCTACTTACATGTAAATTAGCCAAACAAGTACCTGTGAATCTTTCAGAATGCTGTGGATAACTGAAAGAACAACTTTTATAAAAGGCCATAAGCAGAGATTCTAGTAGGTCACTTGAATCATAGAATCAGGTTAACATGGTTACATCTTAAATTATACAAAAGCAGAAGAATTCAAGAAAAGATATGGAAGGCTGTGTGAGTCACAGAGAAGATATGTTATACTTGTTAGTTTGGAAAATGAATGAAGATTTCCAAGAGTAAATGAGATAATGTATATCAGATTTACTCCATAGAGTTTGAGGTCAGACTTGAGTATCTCACACAGTAACTTACTTGCTGTCTGTCCCTGGGTAAGTAGTCATATGACTGCTCTGAATGGATTCTTATCTGTAAATGGGGTAAAAAAGAGTTCTTCTGTCACTATATTTCAAGGTTGATCAAACCTAGTAATCCAAGTAAAGTTCTTAGCACAAATTCTGGTTAATGGAGACTAGCTATCTGTGTGTTTGTTGTTGTTTATTTTCAGACCAGTAGCTTGGAAGAGAGTTTAATAAATAGATGCTGGTAGTGGTGTAGGTGGTGGAAGTGTGTGTGTGTGTGTGTGTGTGTGTGTGTGTGTGTGTGTGTGGCTACATCAGAGACAGAACTACAACTGTAGAGTCTCCATCTATCATTGTATAGATAGCTTAGACTATAACAGTGGAATAAAGTGAGAACAGATTTTTGTAATGGACTTGAAAGTATTAGATGATCTAATAATTCATTGGCAGGTTATAGTCAACAACTATCACAATCATCATTTCCATCTAGAAAATCTGTGGCTGCTAATAGAAAGACATGGCTGATATTTTGTAGAAAAGCATTGCATTATGATCAAATTGTAAGGCAATGACACAATGAGCAAAGCATTATTGCAAACATGTGGGTGAGAAAATAGCACTTCGGGCTGAATTGAATGCCTGGTACTAACAGAGAAATGCCACTTATTTAATTTAAATTCTCTTGAGTTAGTTTAAATTTCTAAAATTTACCAAGGATAAAGAAAGATGGGCTTTTATTGTCTCCAATCAAACAATGGCAGTTTTAACTTTCTCCCCAATTTTATGTTGAATTTCTTGAACTCATGGTAAGCTTTGCAAGCTCAAGAGATTTAAATAGTAAGAAGGCATACTTTTGTAGGTTTATTCCCTGGATGTGCTCAGTAACATTTCTACTCTTTACTAAGGAGATTTTCAAAACTTGTATTGAGTGTATCTAGGCAGTCTTGGATCACATTATATTTCCTTTTTGGGAATCTTTTAGTTGGGCGATCAAATCATCCAGAGAGAGAGCTATTCCATTCATTTGTTACAGTTGGGCCTTTTCTCCTCTCAAATCTTGACAGGGCCCCACTTACTTCACTTAGTAAGTTTGGACACATAAAAATGAAAAAAATATAAATACAGTACAACATTCTAATGAATTTTTTGTGTGTTTTATTTTCTGTGTTTCTGATTTATTTTTTTCTTCTTCTGTATTAGTTTACTAACATTGCCATTATAGAAGATTGCAGACTATAAGATGTTAACACAGAAATTTATTTCTTCACAGTTCTAGAGTTTAGATGTCTGAGGCTAAGATGTTGAAAGCATTTCAATTAAAATGTCTACTGTGGGCAGTGGGAGCACAAAATGGGAAGTGAATGAAGTCATAAATATCAACTCTAGTCTCAGAAACACAGAAACAAGCACCGGCATGAGCACTTAACGCTTTTTTCAACTTTTAAAAAAATTTTCTCTCTTTCTACCTCTGATTTATACTGACAGAAGTGATAGTAACAAACCTATTTACTCTCAATTTGGAAGTATATCAGAGGCTGTGTACCCGTGAAATTTAAGAGAAACAGAGATCACACTAGATGAAGGCAGAGAAGCATTCATGATGACAAATCACTGGGCACTGTTTGCTGCAGTAACAGGAATGACTCATTGACAAGACTGAGACCTTGTGTCAGAGGAGAATCCAGGTCAAAAACATGGGCAAAACGTAGTGCAGCTCCTCACAGGCCATTCAGGATCCTTGAAAAATTTCTCTGTTGTTTTAGGGGACAAAACCACAGATCTGAATTGAACAATCTGTCTTAGTGGAGCAGGGTAAGCTGGCCCTGTACATGGCAGCTAATGGAGAGCTAGACCGAGAGCTGCCCTGGTAAAGAACCCAGAGGCCATGATGGGGGAGCATAAGCTCTGAGCTTAATAACATCTAATAGCAGTTGTAAGTCAGTCTGTCATTTTGCAGCCTTCAATAAATTCCTGTTGAATGTTATAGGCTGTTCTCTCACAGCACCATTATGAATTAAGAAGGAAAGCTGGGCTCACATTTGAGCTGGAGGCCAAATGGAGGGTGAGAGGAGTGATTGCTAGCAGAAGAAAGCAGTTTTCAAGTGAATGATGGCAAAACTAATTGGAAGCATGAGCTGCTACTGGGAGGCAAGAGAAGGGGCCAGGGAGAGAAATGCCCCAGAGAATTCTGACAGGAAAGGGTGGGATGCTAGACTGAAAAGTCAGAGACACAGACACTGGGTATTAAATCATGAGCTTAAGTGAATGAGCACTAGCACAGTAATTATTGTCAACAGAGTTTATTCTGTGGTCACAGGTCTAGAGAATATTTTGGTCGTATATTAGTTTTCTTCTTTAATTCTAATAAAGACTCTGAGAAGTAATAGGTATCAGACCTACTGTATGAAGAAGGAAACTGTGATTTGACAAAAAAATTGCATAGCTAAGGAGTGGCAAAGTTAAGCTATAAATTACAGAATGCTTGACCTCAACACTGAGAAAACTCACCAATTGAGATTTATTTGTTTTTGTTGTTGGTGGGGCTTGAACTCAGGGCCTGGGCACTGGTAAAGTCTGAGCTTTGTCACTCAAGACTAGAGCTCTACCACTTTCAGCCATAGCAGTTTTCTGAGGGTTAATTGGATATAAGAATCTCCTTCCTGCCAGGATACTTTCAAACTGCAATCCTCAGAGCTCAGCCTGCTAAGTAGCTAGGATTACAGGAGCGAGCCAGTGGCACCAGGCTCAACTCAGAAAATTTAACCCATATCTACTTCTCATTATCATTCTTATTGGTAACTGGTCACTCGAGGCTACTTTAGACCATTCACTAATTAGAAGAATACATTAATGTATTGGCTCTCAATGTTTGCTGTACATTGAACCTTTCCAAGATCTATAAAATACTGTTGCTTGGTTCTTACCATAAGAGATTTTTACTTAATTGGTTTGATGTACAGTTTGAACACTGGAACTTTAAGAAGGTCCTCAGGTGAAGAACCAATGCGTTGAATCAGGAATAAGTCTACTTTCTGCATTCCATTTTAACATAGTGCGGGAGCATGTAACTCAAGCAATAAGGGAAGAGAAAGACATAAAAGGGGATCTAAATAGGGAAAGAAGAAGTGAAAACATCGCTATTTGTGGATGACATGATCCTATATCTAAAAGACCCTTGTGACTCTACTCCCAAGCTCCCATAGCTGATTATCAACTGACAAAGTAGCATGCTATAAAAATTAATGCACAAAATCCAGTAGCTTTGTCTGTCTGGCAACAATGGGAATATAGTGAAATCAGGAAAACAACTTCATTTGCAATAGGATCAAAAGAGGAAAAAAAATAAAACCAACCCAAACCTAAATCCAAACAAAAGACACAAAGTCTAGGAATCAACCTAACCCAGGAAGTAAAGGACCACTATAACAAAAATGACAAAATCTTGATGAAAGAAATTGAAGAAGACGTTAGGAAGTAAGTGGAAAGAGCACCTGTGTTCCTGGTTTGGCAGAATTAATATGGTGAAAATGCAATATTGCCTAAGACAATCTGCAAATTCCATGCAATGCCCATCAAAATACCTTTAACATTCTTTACTAGGATAGAGGAAACATTCCAAAAATTCATAGGGAGCCACAAAAGTCCCCAAATTGTGAAAGCAATCTTAGGATAAAAGGAAAGCAAAGCAAAGCAAAGACAAAAAGTAACAAAACCAGCTTGGTAGTGGCACAGAAATGAGAACCAATGGGTTCTTCAATGGAAAATATAGAAATAAACTCACAGATCTATAGCCATCTAACCCACAGACCAATACAATGAACAGCGTGAAGCCTGTACTTGGGAGATGTGTTTAGGTGGAGATCAAGTAGGGTAAATGAATAAAGAGAGGAATGTGAGAAATGCAGTCATATTATTCAATGCATATCCCCTGATACTATAAAAATTGAAGGTAGGGGTTGAGTTGGGAAGGATGGGGGAGAATGATGGTGGTATTGATCATGATGCACTGTACTTATAAACTGACAAATTGAATAGTTACTATTTTGTGAACTACTTAAAAATAATAAAAATGCAAAGAGGCTGGGCACCAGCAGCTCACGCCTATAATCCTAGCTTCTCAGGAGGCTGAGGGCAGGACAGTCCAGGAGACTCTTATCTCCAATTAACCCCCAGAAAACTGGAAGTAGTGCTGTGGCTCAAGTGGTAGAGTGCTAGCCTGGAGCTCAAGAACTCAGGGACAGCGCCCAGGCTCAGAGTTCAAGCCCCACGACTGACAAAAATAAATTACCAAAAATGTTAACTAAAAGTCTCTTAAGTCTTTAGCAAATGAACTCTCAAGTACACAGGATAGTTAAATGTAGATTTTAACTTTTATTTTGCTATTTATCATATCCAATTTATAACCTTCTACAAATATTTTCAATCAAAATTTCTGAGATTTTTTTTCTTTTTTTTTTTTCTTTTTTATTTGTGAACATACTGTACAGAGGGGTTACAATTACATGGGCAGGATAATGCGTACATTTCTTACCAAGCATTGCAGCCTCCTCCTTTGGTTTACCCTTCACATCCCTTTCCAGCCTCCCCCCTCCCCCCCAATCCCAACCCTTCTCCTCCTCCACCTTCCCCTGAGATTTTTTTTTATTGTGAAAACACCGTACAAAGGAGTTACAATTACATGGATTTCTGAGATTTTTAAGCCAAAAACTTCAGGCGATGTCAGAATTATCTTTTAACAATGTGACAGGTTTAATGAACTGATTCTGAACCTTTATGATTACAAATTTTGTGATTCAACTAATAAGCAAAATATAGTTTGCTAATATCAGGATGCAACTTACACATTAATTACAAATTGGAAAATATAGATTTGTTGACTCCAGAGAAGCTTGGAGGCCATCATCTGGAATTCATTATATCACAATGGAATAAAAACATTTACAATTTATGTTATGTGAAGCAAATCTGTACTCAGTGTCAAATACAGATTTGTGGATCATTTTATGAGTGTGTAAAGCATAAAAGACATTGCTGCTGTTTAGTTACATACTTATTAAAATTCATCTTGATCAAATTTGGTGAATTTTTGGTAAAATTCTGATGGTTTATCTTTAATAACTTTTTAATGTTAATCTTAAGATGGTTTGAAGGATTTTTTTGTTTTGTTTTCTTTTGTACTGGTCTTTGGGCTTGAACTCAGGGACTGGGTGATTTTGTGAGTTTCTTTTGCTCAGGGCTAGTGCTCTACCACTTGAGCCATAGGCTTGCTTTCGTGTTTTTGGTAGTTAATTGGAAACAAGAGTCTCACAGACTTTCTTGCCCTTGTTGGCTTCAAACTGTGATGCTCAGATCTCAGCTTTTTGAGTAATTAGGATTATAGACATGAGCCACCAGTAGCTGGCTTGAAGCATTTTTAATAAGCAAAATAAAAAACTTAGATATTGGTATAGTATTAGAAATTATCTTTTGGCCTTTGGTCCATTTTGAAATTGTATGCATGAATTTATGATATTTTGTGTCTTCAAACTTCTTTAAATGTATCAATATCATCTTTATCTCAACTGCTGTTATTATAATCTTAAGGAATTTTATGTAATTTGCTTAGCTCCAGAATATCAAACAATCTGGGATTCAAACTAGATTGTCAGAGATTACAAAAAGGCAAAAGAAAGTGATATTTGAAAGCTTTCCTTTTCTTGTAGGTGGCATTAGATTTGAACTCAGGGCCATCTACATCCTAGGATAGGTACTCTACCATATGAGCCATGCTCCCAGACCTTTTTGTTTTTAGTTTCCTTTTTTAGACAGGGTCTAATGCTTTTGTTCTGGCCCACTGTACACAACAACTTCTACTTCCACTTTCTACATAGATGTGATTACAAGCATGTGGCCCCAAACTGGCCCTAGAAGCGCTTTCCTTCCACCCCTTTTATTAAATAAATCTAAGACACATTTTTTGAATTCCAACTATTTGTGATGGTTTTGATCAAAATATATTCTTTGGGAATCTAGGAATTCAAATTACAACCACTCCTTTCTCTTTATTTTATAGTAAGATACATATTACATACAGTACCTTTTTACAATTTTGTTAACCTTGGTGTATTTTGTCAAACGCATAAGCCTTGCATTTATTAATATAGTAGTGTAGGCACACAAAAATAGCACATAAAAGGTGTCATGAAAAACAGAAATTCATTTCTTCAGAGCTCTGCATTTTAGAAGGCTAGAAGGTTAAGGTCAAGGTTGCTCCTGAGGTTTTCTATAGTTGTTTTTTTTTCTCATACTGTATTGGATATGTTGGTTTTGCAGAGACACAATTTAATTTATAAGATCTTCATAAAACTCATAACTTTTTCAAAATAGATTATTTTCTTTCTTGCTGCTTTTTAGTCATTCTTTAAATTTGTCCCACAAAATGACAACTGTTGTATATTATCACAGTTTAGTTTTCATCTGTATTATAACTTCAATAAATGTATTTTTGCCTAGCATTATGCCTGAAAGAATTATCCATTCTGCTGGGTTTATCAGTAGTCAATGATACTATATCTTCCTTTTGAAGTTTTTGTTTAAGTCTTTGTTGTTGTTGTTGTTGTTGTTGGTCATGGGGCTTGAACTCTGGGCCTAGGTGCTGTCCCTCAGTGCTTCAGTTCAAGGCTAGTGCTCAACAACTTGAGCCACAGTGCCACTTCTGCCTTTTTCTGCTTATTGGTGCTGAGGAATTGAACCCAAGGCCTCACGCATGCAAGGCAAGTACTCTACCACTGAGCCACCTTTCCAGCCCTTATATCTTATTTTTATTCTATTTAAGTATTTTACCTTTTTATTTATTTTAATGCTGAAGGAATTCTTTTGTTTTGCTGGGAGCTGGGGCGGGGGGCAGGGAGGGGGGGCTGTGCTGGAGCTTGAATTCAGGGCCTGGGTGCTGTCCCTGAGCTTCTTTGCTCAAGGCTAGCACTCTACCATTTTGAGCCACAGTTCCACTTCTGGTTTTCTGGTGGTTAATTGGAGATAAGAGGCTCAGGGATTTTCCTGCCTGGTTTTGAACCATAATCCTCAGATGTCAGCTTCCTGAGTAGCTAGGATTACAGACATGATCCACCAGTGCCTGGCCAGGAAATTTTCAAGTATTCAGGAGAAAATTCCAAGGCCCCATGCAAGTATTAAAATATTTTCTCACTCTCTTGCATATTTATTTTTAAAATGTATCTTCTAAGGAACAGGCTTTTCAAATTTTTTAAGTTAAACATCAATTTTTTTTCCTAGTTTTCTGTACCATGTCAGATATAGTTGCTAATTTGCTTTCTTTAATAAGGCTTACTGTTTTAGCTTATGGCAAGATGACCAGAAGTACTTTCATTTGACTGATGAAGGTCCGCAGGCATTTAGAGGTTAAATTCTGAAGCATAATGGTATGCAAACTTGCAGGTTTTGCTTAATACTATAAAGCAAGACTTTCACTGATTATTTCAGAGCAGAGACAATGAGAAACAAAGGCTAACTCCCTTTTTTGATTTCCAAATACTTTTTGTCAAGGAGCTTCTATTGCTATCTTATTGAACATTCATGATCTATCGTGAATAGTTCAGGCAATAAATATTTACCACTTGAATTGAATTTCTATTATAAAAAGGCATTTGACATTCTACTTCCTGCAAGTTTTGTCCAATGGTTTTGTAATGTGGAAGTGTGCTAGAATGTTTTATAGAGCTTATATGCTTTTATATGCTCCCAAGTCTAAGGTTTATTGTCTTTGTATCACCTAGATTCTCTCCTTAAAACATTCTAATCCCCAGTTACTAATAAAGAGCTAGTTGAAATTCTTTCTTTAGGTCTGGATCTGGTAGACATGACATGTTTTATAAATTGTTATGCCTAGAGCATAGAAAGCATGATAGGAGGGTGGTAGCAATGCTAGACTTCAAGTGTTGACACTCTTCTCATTTCCCCTGTGGAGAGTGTGCTCACCAGTTTAAATATTGAATGGTCAGCTACATGTGAATTTAAGAAAAGCAAGAAATTAATGTTACATGAGTTTCATCAAGATTCAGTACAAATTTACAACAAAAATTGTTTGAGATTCAAATTTTATGAGGGATTTTGCATATTTATTTGTGAATAAGAGCTAGGGGGTTGGATTTTTGCTTGTCCTATGTGGACAGACTCTTTGCATATGCATCAAAAACATTAATTCCTTTCCAGGTGCAGTTGGCTCGTGTCTATGACCTTAGCTACTAAGAAGGCGGAGATTTGAGGTTCATGGTTCAAAGCTAGCTTGGGAAGGAAAGTCTGAAAGACACACCTGTCCAATCAATTACCCAAAAACCTGGAGCTGTGGTTCAAGTAGTAAAGTGCTAGCTGTGAGCACAAAAGCTCAGCATCGACGCCGTGCCCTGAGTTCAAGCCCAGTACTGGCACAAAATTTATTTTATTGATTTTTTGATAACGCTTTCTTTATTATTGATATTTCATAACACCCAGATCTCTCTTCTGTGAAAAGAGATTATTGTGACCCTATAGCTTATAACACAAAAACAAAGTTCTCCTACTAAGGAGAATATAAAGGTATTTGTAAGTGTTTAAATATATTCTCAGGATATTTTGTACTAAGTCTATTAGGAAAAGTAAAGTGTCCTATTATCATAAATTAGTATTATAACTTCTAGGAGCAAGAAATGGAATGGAAGAGGAAAATAACAAAATCTTTCACAGCTTAAAATCACAGGATGGAACTTAATTAAATTCCAGAAGGCATACTAACATAATGTTGCATTTGCAAATTTAAATACACAAAAGCAAGGCAATTTAGTCACTAAAAATTCCCTAGCAACATTAACTCACCAACATCATACATTGTGCATAATAAAGTTAGCCTTTAGCAACCAGAAATGTAGTTCAAAGTGCAAAATATGTGCAACTTAAGATCATTAACATTTTCTTTATTTTAACTCATTTCAAAGCTTTGATATTCTCATTATACTAATTAGCAAGGATTAGTGTTAAAGTTAAAATTTCTTTTTTATTTAATTTTATTTTGAATTGTGAAAATACCATACAGAGGGCTTACAATTACATGCATGGGCCAGGTAATGAGTGCATTTCTTATCAAGCATTGTTTGAAACGTATTTGTTTCATGGGTGTCATAAAAATCAGCTTGGGTTGTACTTTTATTTCAGAACATCAAAAATTGTATTTAAGATAATGTGAAATATAAATCTTCAATATTCAGCCCCTAAAAGAATTGCAAACCTGCTTTATCTGTAGTATGCTGAAAATGTTTCAATTTTTACTAATATTTACTATATGTTTTCTGCTATTTTTTAAAGTAAAAATGTTGCATAGCATGAGGATGGGCTTTGTCATTTACCAAAAATAAATTATTAGTCTGGACTATATGAAACATCTATTCAAATGCCCAACACTGGAAATTTCATATGAACTCATTATTAATATATACAAAGATATGTTTACTCTTAATGATGCAAGAGGCTTGAAAGCCCATGTTGAAGATGATTGATGGTAGTCTACCCTCTCCATACTGCTCTAGAGACAAACATCATGTGAGTGTATACAATATGATTGAACCATATACTTTGTTAATATTGTATATTTAATCCAAGATTATAAAATACTGTATGTTTAACTTAAGATTATAAAATTATGAGAAGAAAAGTGATTTGATGAGTTAAGACTACCTGAAAGTTAAAGTGATATTTCCTTGATTGGGACTGGAAACCTTCTGAAATAAAAACAATTTAGTTTATAAAAAACTGAATTTTAGCAAATCAAAACAACATTGAGAACCACCTCACTCCAGTTAGAATGGCTAAAATCAAGAACTCTAAAAACAACAGATGCTGGAGGGGATGTGGACAGAAAGGAACCTTACTGCATTGTTGGTGGGAGTGTAAACTTGTTCAACCACTTTGGAAAGTAGTATGGAGGTTCCTCAAAAGACTCCACATAAAGCTCCCCT